>NC_041385.1:429873452-429875473 GCF_002162155.2 Triticum dicoccoides | reverse complement strand
GGCATGAAGTCCACGATCCTCGGATGTGGGAGGAGGTACTTCGGAGGCCTTGAACAGCGCCTTCCAGGCGCCTTTGTGCGTCATGCCGTAGAGCTTTTGAAGCGTCTGGTGTTTGGCCTGGACGAACTCCCACAGATTAAAAGCCCATCTTTGGCACGGAAGAATCCGGCGGACAAGCATGACCTGGACCATGTTGACAAGCTTGATTTTCTTGTCCTTCATATTCTTGATGCAGTTTTGGAGTCCGGTCAGCTCTACAGGTTCACCCCAGGCCAGGCCCTTCCTTTCCCAGGAGGTGAGCCGCATGGGGGCTCCGGATCGGAATTCGGGGGCCGCCGCCCAGTTGTCGTCACGCGGCTCGGTGATGTAGAACCATCCCGATTGCCACCCTTTCATGGTCTCCGTGAAAGAGCCGTCAAGCCAGGTGACGTGGGGCATCTTGCCCACCATGGCGTCTCCGCACTCTGCTTTCTGGCCGCTCACGATCCCCGGCTTCACGCAGAAGATTCGTAGCCGCAGGCCGAAGTGAGGCCTGATGTGGAGGAAGGCCTCGCACACGACGATAAACGCCGAGATGTTGAGGACGAAATTTGGGGCTAGATCGTGGAAATCTAGCCCGTAGTAGAACATGAGCCCGCGGACGAAGGGATGAAGTGGAAATCCCAGTCCACGCATAAAGTGGGCGAGAAATACGACCCTCTCATGGGGTTCCGGAGTTGGAGTGACCTGTCCCTTGTCCGGCAGCCGGTGCGCAATGTGTGCGGCCAAGTACCCAGCCGCCCGGAGCTTCGCAATATGCTCCTCCTTCACGGTGGAGACCACCCACTTGCCTCCTGCTCCGAACATGTTTGGCTGTGCAGAGAATGCGTGAACCAGGGCGCTGGAGCTCGAGGGTGTGGGAATGGATAAGCAGAGGAGGAAGAAGGCGTGGGTGAAAATGGGGAATCCTTATCCCTTTATAGAGGCGACGGACGATGCGCCTCCCCACATTCCCATTGAGAATCGCTTATTTCCCAAATGCCATGATTGATTGCGCGGTTGGGTTACCCACACCCGTATTGATGGAAATCCCGTAATAAGGGGACATGATCTCTGCTGTGACAAGACGTGCCAAGGAAACCGTCTCGCAATATGCGCTACGGCTGGTTGTGGAAAAGCGGTTCGAATAATTACCCGACCATAGAGTCATGTCACTTCGTCTAAAGTTGTCAGCAGGTTATATTTTGTTAAATATCCTCCTCTCTATGATGGTATGTGAAGGCCATCTTGCAGACGTGGACAGGGTCTAAGTGTTCGATAAAAACTTTGGAGTATTCAGAGATGGAACCCGCCTTGCAATGCCGAAGACAAAACTGCGCACCGGACTCATCGTCATTGAAGCCTGGTTCAGGGGCTACTGAGGGAGTCCTGGATTAGGGGGTATCCGGACAGCCAGACTGTACACTTTGTCCGGACTGTTGGAGCATGGAGATACAAGACTCAAGACTCCATCCCGTGTCCGGATGGGACTCTCCTTTGCGTGGAAGACAAGCTTGGCGATCCGGATATTATATTTCCTTCCTTGTAACCGACTCCATGTAAACCCTAGCCCTCTTTGGTGTCTATATAAACCGGAGAGTTTGGTCCTTAGAGGGACGATCACAGTCATAATCATCATAGGCTAGCTTCTAGGGTTTAGCCTCTACGATCTCGTGGTATATCAACTCTTGTACTACTCATATCATCAATATCAATCAAGCAGGAAGTAGGGTTTTACCTCCATCGAGAGGGCCCGAACCTGGGTAAACATTGTGTCCCTTACCTCCTATTACCATTAGCCTAAGACGTACAAATCGGGACCCCCTACCCGAGATCCGCCGGTTTTGACACCGACACACCCACCACCCACTTCATAGCCACGGTCGATGATTCGACCGACGTGCTTGATTTTGACCCCGAAGACATCGACGGTGTGGACGCCAATGCAGGAGATGAACACGAACCACCGACCAGGGGGCGATGGATAGCCACCTCCTCATATG
>NC_041385.1:429846423-429873140 GCF_002162155.2 Triticum dicoccoides | reverse complement strand
CACTCCAAAAGAAACCAATGGCGATGAGGCAATGAAGGATAACCCCTCAAGGAAGAAGGCGAAGTATGAACATCATCAGCACTGCCCTAAGCCCCGCCACAACAATACCATCACAGGAGTCAAAAACAATCCGGGATGGTGCCGAAGATAAATACAATCCCGATCAGCCTGCCTTTGAGCAGGCCGTACAGTCGACAGACGGATACTGGGAGGAGGACAACTATGTGCCCCCCTCCGAAGATGAGGTGAGCCTCGGCGATGACGAATTCGGCGTGCCTAAGGATCCCGCAGAGCAAGTTCGCTTTAAGCAACGGCTTATGGCCACGGCGAAAAGCCTGATAAAGAAGCAACGGCAGCTCAAAACTGACCAAGATTTGCTCACAGCCAGATGGACCAAGGTCCTGGAAACCGAGGAGTACGGACTCGACTGCCACACCAAGGGGTACATAAAGCACAATTCGCTACCTCAACCTGAGAAGGAGGTCCTAAAACCCACACCCCGACGCCAATATACCATGGTCCGGGGCAATACGCAGGAAACGAGAGGCAACATCCATAAACCTCGACGAAACAGACATAAGCATCACAAAAAAATGACGACGGTCAAGACAAGGGAGTTGGTGCCGAATTTGCGACCCCCAGTCCGGTCAGCGGAAACAGAATAGCTCAGGTCCATTCGGCCCGAGCAGCATACTCGACTAACCATGTCAAATTCATGGCACCCCTAGAGTGGCGGCCAAGCATACCAATAGAGAATGCCGGATCCCCAAAACAAAACGGCCGATCGGGCGCCTGAAACAATAAAAGGAAATCTGAAACAACGAGAAGCCCAGGCCACCAAACACGGCGAGGTCAAAGGAAGATCCCCCGCAGTACAAAAATACGGCCGGCCATCTTCGATCACATCGACCATCTAGACAGTACCAACCATAGTAATTCAATTGCACTTACTATCACCAGATAGGCATTGACCGCTCGAGGATCAAACCCATCAATGACATCTTCTAAAAGATGTCGTCCCAGGTGCAAAGGCTAAGTTTTACAAGCCCATCACCCTGGAGGTTGTCTTCAGATCACCCAACAAATACCACGCCGAAGAGTAAGTCTTCGGCAATGTCCCCTTATACAGTAACTAACATATCGGGATGAACCGTGTTGGCTAATGTGATACAACATCAGGCCAAATCCTCGTGGCATGGTCACAATTATGGGCAAGGCCGCACTCCACCCTTAGAGTGGAAATTATACCGCCGCTGGGATAGCAAGACGTGCCCGTTTATCGAATATCGATTCGGCAGCCAACTATCCGGACACCAACTAAGGAGTTCGAGCTATTTTACGGCATGATACCCTGGCTCGACCAGGCTCCGATCGGACACCCATATGACATATAACTGCTTCCAAGCATTCGTCTTTACAGACTGACCTTCATGCAAAACAGGACTGGCGACATGGAATCAGCTCGGACGAGCAAAGCGGGAACACATAAGTAGCCCCCCCAAGGAGACAATCCGAACACACTTCGGATTCGAATACAGCCTCCTCCAGTCCGGCCACGACAGGTTCCGCCAGCACACATCTTTTTATAAGCATAAACCTTACTCATATGCATAGACATGTCACTCTACTACAATACGTAGACTTAAATAACACTTACCGGCCCTCGTTCCTCATTGACGCATTTTTCATCATAAACGGCACCCATACATCGTGTTATGACCCACTATGCCAGGGGCTTCATAGTACCCGTAATATGGCAGCAAAGTCCGGACACCTTTTCGGTCGCTCGGCACCCCGAACTTATAGCACTATATGCATCAGCTCCGAATCATGTCTTGGGTCATTAGTTGGGTTTGCCTGGCTCCCATGTTTTGGTACCTTACGTTCCGCTCTATCGGCTAAGGTAGCGCTGGGAGAACTACTGCGATTGTGTCCCGGTTCTTCCGGACGAGCACCTTAGTAGAGAAAGCCGAAAACTGACTATCATGATACGGCGAGAGCTGGTCAGCTGTTCGAGAGGTTGTAAACTCTTTAAAGATTTATTCCGTACAATGCCATAATAAATGTAGAGTGTGAAGGGTCGGTCTTCTAATCAGGCACCGTTAGAGCCCCTCGTACAGTCTTCCGAATACCAGGGGCTGGGCCTACCATACTAGAATTCCTATGGCTAAGTGAGAGTGATAAATCCCTATACTATGATTGCCTGGTTCGTGGTGATGAACACCTCCTTAAAGGACCCAACAATGGGATAAAGAGTGTTCAGGTATCTCCTGAACACCCCAGTACTTTTTACGTGGGGGCAGAAGCCGACGACTAGCCAACTCTCAGGATTTATATACACTAAACGGCCGCACAGGAAAGAACAAACGTTCATATAACAGGCAATAAATAATAACAGTGCCATTATCCCGCATTACAAAGGACGGCATGATGGCCTTCAGGGAAATATAGTATCTTTGGTACACTAATCCGCCACAAGGCGGGCTCCTTTCAGGACACCTTCATAGTATAATTCGGGCTTGCGATGCTCCTTACCCTCTGGTGGTCCCTCAGTCATCAGCTTCTCAGCATCAAGCTTCCCCCAGTGCACCTTCGCACGAGCAAACGCCATGCGGGCACCCTCTATACAAACCGACCGCTTAACGACTTCGAGCCGAGGGCAAGCACCAACAATCTGCTTCACGAGTCTGAAGTAACTACTTGAATTGGCTCCGCAGGCCACAGCCGCACAACTAAGTCCTTCATGGCTAGTTCGGCCGCCTGGTGCAGTTCTACCAGCTGTTTCAACTGGTCGATAAAGGGTACCGGATAATTCGATGCCAAATACTGCGACCAAAAATGCTTCTCCGCAGACTTCTTCTCCTCATATCGGTAGAACTGGGCAGCATCGGATATGCTGCACGGCAGGTCCGCAAACGCCCCTGGAGAAACAAGAATTCAGCTCGTCGCTTAGAGTTCCTCCCATTACCACGTAAAAATTGCTTTGAGTACAAAAAAACCTTACCAGCCGCAACCCTCCGTGCCTCTTGAATGTCCTTCAGAGCACCTCGGGCTTCTTCCCGAGCATCATTTGCGGCCTGGAGAGCCTGGGCAAGTTCGGATTCTTTCCCTGTTAAACTCTACTCCAAGGTCTCGTTTCTCTTCACGGCCTCCTGGAGCTCTCGCTCAGCTTCAATGACCATGGCCTCGTGCTTCTCACGAAGAGCCTACTCTGCGGCGGCCTTCTTGTCGGCTTCGGCCACGGCCTTCTTCAATGCCTCAATTTCGGCACTAGCTCCTAAAGCATAAAATACAAATATTTTAATCCGGCACAACTACTCATGCGTGCCGAATTTAGGACAAGGTTTCGACATACCTTGCTTGTCCTCCAACTCCTTCTTCACGCGGCCAAGTTCTTCTTCGACCCGTTCCAGACTCTGCTTTAGTCCAGACACCTCTGCATTATGAGAGGCGGTCGTCGCTTCGGATGCCTGTTTTCAAACAAAGGGATATATGTCATTTACTGAGTCTCCTGCGAAGCGGAAATTTGATCCCCTGTCCGGCTCTCTCTCTTTCACTGGACAGTGCATCAGGGGCTACTGCTCATACTATGACAATCTTCAAAGGTTTATAAAAACATACCTCAAAGTCTTTTATAAGGCTAAGGCAGGATTCATTCAGTCCGCTCTCAGCGGACTGAACCTTTTCAATCACCGCACCCATGAGGGCGCGATGTTCATTGACGATGGACGCACTCTTTAGCGCTGTCGATAGGCCGCCCGACAACTCTGCTTGGACAGAGGTTGCTGGAGGAGCAGGCGGGCCTCCCCCCGTCAAACGTGGCCGCTCGCCAGATCATAGAGCCTTAAAGGTCTCCAGGACCGTGTCCGACTGCCGGCCGAATCCAAGATTGCCCCCGCCGTCGACAAGCATGGGAGCCGCTGCTCCCGTATACCCGGCCCCAGAGATATGCCCTCCCTGGTCCGGGTCCCGCCGAGATGACGCCCTCGGTGTCGCGCCTAGGCTTCGGGGAAGGTGCCTCTGGAGGCATCTCGCTCTCCAGGTCATCTGAGCTCAGCGAATCCTCCGATGAGGACTGTCCGGCGTGGGTCCTCGCCGGGCTGCACAAAGTATGGCGACAATTAAACTACTACATCCTAATGACCTCGGGCGCGTAGGTGTGTTCGGATTTCGTATACTCACGACTTTACCAGGGGCTGGGCCCTGGGATCCCACTCCGGGCTGCTATGGGCAGCCGTGGTGGACGCCTCCGGGAGGGAAGCTTTCCCTCTCTTTGGCGATTCAGCCTCCAGGGATGAGGAAGCCGTCCTTTTCTCCCCTCCCTTGTGGAGGGCTCGTCTTCCCCCTCCTTCTCTTCATCTTCGGAGGAGGGACGGTCGCTGGAGTCTCCGGATTTTGCGTCCGGAGCATCACGGTGACGGAGGCCGCTCCGGGTCTTCTTGACCTTCTTGGAGGCCTCTTTATTCGGCGCCTCGTAAGGCGTTGGGACCAGCATCTTCGTTAGAAGAGGTCCTGCCAGTTCCTCCGGCAGCGGGGCTAGACAATGTATCTGCCCCACCTTTTTCGTCCATTCATGGGATTATTGTAGAAAGCATGATAAAAGCGTCTCCCTCGAGACATACCAGCTAAAACATGGATGGACAAAGCACATCAATGACCGACCGGACTTGCAGAGCAGGATAATTGATACCCACGGTCCTCGGCGGAGCCCGGCCACGGTTTGCCGGACTTGAAGAGCACCTTCTAGATGTCCTTGTGGGAGAAACCGTAGAGCTCCTGTAGGATCTGGTGCTCGGCTGGGTCGTATTCCCACAGAGTGCAGGCTCGACGCTGGCAAGGGAGAACCAGGCGAACTAACATCACCTGGACTACGTTGACGAGTTTGACATCCTTATCGACCATGCTCTGGACGCGCGTTTGGAGCACTGATAGCTCGTCAGATGAAGACCAGTTTAGGCCCTTCTCGGGCCAGGACATGAGCCGCAGTGGGGCTCTAGATCTGAATTCAGGAGCAGTGGCCCACTTTTTGCCACGCGGTTCGGTGATATAGAACCACTGCTGCTGCCACTCCTTGATGGAATCATTGAAGGTGCCCATCGGCCAGGTGACCTTGGGCATCTTGCTCCCCATGGCGCCGCTGCACTCGGCGTGCTCGCCATTCACCACCTTGGGCTTCACGTTGAAGATCTTCAACCATAAACCGAAGTGGGGCAAAATACGGAGAAAGGCCTCACACACGACGATGAACGTCGAGATGTTAAGGAAAGAATGGGGGACAGATCATAAAAATTGATCCCGTCATAACACATGATGTCGCGAACAAAGGGGTGAAGGGGAAACCCGAGCCCGTGGACAAAATGAGAAAGGAACATGACCCTCTCGTGGGGCTCAGGAGTGGGGACGATTTGTCCCGCCGGTGGAAGACGGTGGCCGATTTTCTTGGCCAAGTACCTGGCCTCTCGGAGCTTTTTGATATCCCTCTCCCGGACAGTGGAGGCCATCCATTTGCCTCCTGCTTCGGATCCGGACTTCTTCGGAGAACCTCTTGATACGTCTCCAACGAATCTATAAATTTTGATTGCTCCATGCTACTTTATCTACTATTTTGGACTATATTGGGCTTTAATTTCCACTTTTATATTACTTTGGGACTAACCTATTAACCGGAGGCCCGGCCCAGAATTGCTACTTTTTGCCTATTTCAGTGTTTCGAAGAAACGGAATATCAAACGGAGTCCAAACGGAATGAAACCTTCGGGAACGTGATTTTCCAACCGAACGTGATCCAGGAGACTTGGACCCTACTCCAAGAAGTGCCAGAGGCGGTCACGAGGGTGGAGGGCACCCCCCTGGGCATGCCCCCTACCTCGTGGGCCCCCTAACGCTCCACCGACGTACTCCTTCCTCCTATATATACCTACATATCCCCATACGATCGGGACCGGAGCCAAAAACCTAATTCCACCGCCGCAACCTTCTGTATCCACGAGATCCCATCTTGGGGCCTGTTCCGGAGCTCCGCCGGAGGGGGAATCCATCACGGAGGGCTTCTACATCATCACCATAGCCCCTCCGATGAAGTGTGAGTAGTTTACTTCAGACCTTCGGGTCCATAGCTAGTAGCTAGATGGCTTCTTCTCTCTTTTTGGATCTCAATACAATGTTCTCCCCCTCTCTCGTGGAGATCTATTCGATGTAATCTTCTCTTTGCGGTGTGTTTGTTGAGACTGATGAATTTTGGGTTTATGATCCAGTATTATCTATGGAAAATATTTGATTCTTCTCTGAATTCTTTTATGTATGATTGAGTTATCTTTGCAAGTCTCTTCGAATTATCCTTTTTGGTTTGGCCAACTAGATTGGTAGTTCTTGCAATGGGAGAAGTGCTTAGCTTTGGGTTCAATCTTGCGGTGTCCTTACCTAGTGACAGAAAGGGTTGCAAGGCACGTATTGTATTGTTGCCATCGAGGATAACAAGATGGGGTTTTTATCATATTGCATGAATTTATCCCTCTACATCATATCATCTTGCTTAAGGCGTTACTCAGTTTTTAACTTAATACTCTAGATGCATGCTGGATAGCGGTCGATGAGTGGAGTAATAGTAGTAGATGCAGAATCGTTTCGATCTACTTGTCTCGGACGTGATGCCTATATACATGAACATTGCCTAGATATACTCATAACTATGCTCAATTCTGTCAATTGCTCAACGGTAATTTGTTCACCCACCGTAGAATACTTATGCTCTTGAGAGAAGCCACTAGTGAAACCTATGACCCCCGGGTCTATTATCATCATATCAATCTCGATCATTTTATTTAATTGCTTTGTTTTACTTTGCCTTTTACTTTTTACTTTGCATCTATCTATCAAAAATACTAAAAATATTATCTCTATCAGATCTCACTCTCGTAAGTGACCGTGAAGGGATTGACAACCCCTAAGCGTTGGTTGCGAGTTGCTATCGTTTTGTGTAGGTACGAGGGACTTGTGCGTGGTCTCCTACTGGATTGATACCTTGGTTCTCAAAAACTGAGGGAAATACTTATGCTACTTTGCTGCATCATCCTCTCCTCTTCGGGGAAATCCAATGCAGTGCTCAAGAGGTAGCAAGAAGAATTTCTAGCGCCGTTGCTGGGGAGGCTCACGCAAGCAAGTCAACCATACCAAGTACCCATCGCAATCCCTATCTCTCGCATTACATTATTTGCCATTTGCCTGTCGTTTTCCTCTCCCCCACTTCACCCTTGCCGTTTTATTTGTCCTCTCTTTCCCAATCTCCTCCTCTCTTTCCCGTTTGCCTTTTTCTCGTCGCCTTTCTGTTTGCTTGTGTGTTGGATTACTTGTTGCCATGGCGCAAGATAATACCAAATTGTGTGATTTCTCGAATACCAATAATAATGATTTCCTTAGTACTCCGATTGCTCCTCTTAATAATGATGAGTCTTGTGAAATCAATACCGCTTTGTTGAATCTTGTTATGAAAGATCAATTCGCCGGCCTTCCTAGTGAAGATGCCGCTACTCATCTAAACAATTTTGTTGATTTGTGTGATATGCAAAAGAAGAAAGATACGGATAAAAATATTGTCAAATTGAAGTTATTTCCGTTTTCACTTAGAGATCGTGCTAAAGTTTGGTTTTCATCTTTGCCTAAAAATAGTATTGATTTTTGGAACAAGTGCAAAGATGCTTTTATCTCTAAGTATTTTCCTCCCGCTAAGATCATCACTCTTAGGAATGATATCATGAATTTTAAACAACTTGATCATGAGCATGTTGCCCAATCTTGGGAAAGAATGAAATTAATGCTTCGCAATTGCCCTACTCATGGTTTGAATTTATGGATGATCATACAAAAATTTTATGCCGGATTGAATTTTGCTTCTAGAAATCTTTTAGATTCGGCCGCGGGAGGCACTTCTATGGAAATTACGTTAGGGGATGCTACCAAATTGCTTGATAATATTATGGCTAATTATTCTCAATGGCACACCGAAAGATCTTCTAGTAAAAAAGTGCATGCTATAGAAGAAATCAATGTTTTGAGTGAAAAGATGGATGAACTTATGAAGATCTTTGCTCCTAAAAATACTCCTCTTGATCCCAATGATATGCCTTTATCTACTTTTCTTGAGAATAATAATGAATCTATGGATGTGAATTTTGTTGGTAGGAATAGTTTTGGAAATAACGCTTATAGAGGGAATTTTAATCCTAGGCCTTATCCTAGTAATCCTTCTAATAATCATGGAAATTCCTACAACAACTCTTATGGAAATTTTAATAAGATGCCCTCTGAATTTGAGAGTAGTGTTAAAGAGTTTATGAATTCACAAAAGAATTTAATGCTTTGCTTGAAGAGAAATTGCTTAAAGTTGATGATTTGGCTAGGAACGTTGATAGAATTTCTCTTGAAATTGATTCTTTAAAGCTTAGATCTATTCCTCCTAAGAATGATATCAATGAGTCTCTCAAAGCCATGAGAATTTCCATTGATGAGTGCAAGGAAAGAACAGCTTGGATGCGTGCTTCCAAAGATGCCTTTATTAAAGTGTGTTCTTCCAATTCCTATGAAAATCAAGATGAAGATCTAAAAGTTATTGATGTGTCCCCCATCAAATCTTTGCTTTGCAATATGAATCTTGATGAATCTAAAGATTATCTTCCTTTACCTAGAAGGCGTTCTAAGAATTCGGAGTTTCTAGATCTTGATGATGAATTTGATGATAGTGGGATTGAAATAAATAAAAACCATGATGTTGCTAAACCCACTATTTTGGATCTCAAGGAATTTAATTATGAAAATTGCTCTTTGATTGGTTGTATTTCCTTGTTGCAATCCGTGCTAGATTCTCCTCATGCTTATAGTCAAAATAAGGCCTTTATCGAACACATTGTTGATGCCTTGATGCAATCTTATGAAGAAAAACTTGAGTTGAAAGTTTCTATCCCTAGAAAACTCTATGATGAGTGGGAACCTACAATAAAAATTAAAATTAAAGATGATGAGTTTCATGCTTTGTGTGATTTGGGTGCTAGTGTCTCTACTATTCCCAAAACTTTATGTGATTTGCTAGATTTCTGTGATTTTGATGATTGCTCTCTAAACTTGCATCTTGCGGATTCCACTATTAAAAAGCCTATGGGAAGAATCAATGATGTTCTTATTGTTGCAAATAGGAATTATGTGCCCATAGATTTTATCGTTCTTGATATAGATTGCAATCCTTCATGTCCTATTATTCTTGGTAGACCTTTCCTTAGAACGATTGGTGCAATTATTGATATGAAGGAAGGGAATATTCGATTCCAATTTCCCTTAAAGAAGTGCATGGAACACTTCCCTAGAAAAAAATAAAATTACCATATGAATCTATCATGAGATCCATTTATGGATTGCCTACCAAAGATGGCAATACCTAGATCTATCCTTGCTTTTATGCCTAGCTAGGGGCGTTAAACGGTAGCGCTTGTTGGGAGGCAACCCAATTTTATTTGTATTTTTTGTTTTTGCTTCTGTTTAGGAATAAGTAATACATCTACCTTCTGTTTAGATGTGGTTCTATGTTTCAATTAGTGTTTGTGCCAAGTAGAACCTATAGGATAACCTACGATGACAGTTGATTTGATTCTGCTGAAAAACAGAAACTTTGCGCGCACGAATTTAGTTATGATAAATCACAAGAACGTGCTTTTGCGTTGATTCTTTTAGCTGCTGTTCCATAAACAAATTTTCCAGGACTTTCTATTTTGGTAGAATTTTTAGAGTTCCAGAAGTTTGTGTTAGTTACAGATTGATACATACTGTTCTGTTTTTGACAGATTCTGTTTTTCGTGTGTTGTTTGCTCATTTTGATGAATCTATGGCTAGTAAAATAGTTTATAAACCATAGAGAAGTTGTAATACAGTAGGTTTAACACCAATATAAATAAAGAATGAGTTAATTACAGTACCTTGAAGTAGTCTTTTGTTTGCTTTCTCTAACGGAGCTCACGAGATTTCTGTTGAGTTTTGTGTTGTGAAGTTTTCAAGTTTTGGGTGAATTCTTTTGATGGATTATGGAACAAGGAGTGGCAAGAGCCTAAGCTTGGGGATGCCCATGGCACCCCCAAGATAATCCAAGGACATCAAAAATTCAAAGCTTGGGGATGCCCCGGAAGGCATCCCCTCTTTCGTCCACTTCCATCGGTAATTTACTTGGAGCTATATTTTTATTCACCAACATGATATGTGTTTTGCTTGGAGCGTCTTGTATTATTTGTGCCTTTGCTTGTTAGTCTACCACAATCATCCTTGCTGTACACACCTTTTGAGAGAGCCATATATGAATTGGAATTTATTAGAATACTCTATGTGCTTCACTTATATCTTTTGAGCTTGATAGTTTTGCTCTATGTGCTTCACTTATATCTTTTGAGCGTGATAATTTTTGCTCTAGTGCTTCACTTATATCTTTTAGAGCACGGTGGTGGATTTGTTTTAAAGAAACTATTGATCTCTCATGCTTCACTTAGATTATTTTGAGAGTCATTAATAGCATGGTAATTTGCTTAATGATAATATACTTGGTGTTCAAGATATGTGAACCTTTCTTTTGAGTGCGTTGAATACTAGGATAAGTTTGATACTTGATAATTGTTTTGAGATATGGAGGTGATAATATCAAAGTCGTGCTAGTTGGGTGATTATGAATTTGAGAAATACTTGTGTTGAAGTTTGCAAGTCTCGTAGCATGCACGTATGGTTAAAGTTGTGTAACAAATTTGAAACATGAAGTGTACCTGGCTTGTGCATCCTTATGAGTGGCGGTCGGGGACGAGCGATGGTCTTTTCCTATGAATCTATCCCCCTAGGAGCATGCGCGTAGTACTTGATTTTTGATGACTTCTAAATTTTTGCAATAAGTATATGAATTCTTTTGACTAATGTTGAGTCCATGGATTATACGCACTCTCACCTTTCCACCTTTGCTAGCCTCTTCGGTACCGTGCATTGCCCTTTCTCACCTTGAGAGTTGGTGCAAACTTCGCCGGTGCATCCAAACCCCGTGATACGATACGCTCTATCACACATAAACCTCCTTATATCTTCCTCAAAACAGCCACCATACCTACCTATCATGGCATTTCCATAGCCATTCCGAGATATATTGCCATGCAACTTCCACCATCATCATCATCATGACATACATTACTTTTGTCATATTGCCATTGCATGATCATGTAGTTGACATAGTTTTTGTGGCAAAGCCACCATGCATTATTTTCCATGCATGTCACTCTTGATTCATTGCACCATCCCGGTACACCGCCGGAGGCATTCATATAGAGTCATATCTTGTTCTAAGTTTCGAGTTGTAATCCTTATGTTGTAATCGATAGAAGTGTGATGATCATCATTATTAGAGCATTGCCCAAATAAAAAAAGAAAGGCCCAAAAAAATAAAAAAAATAAAAAGGGCAATGCTACTATCTTTTTTCGACACTTGTGCTTCAAAGTAGCACCTTGTTCCTCATGTAGTGAGTCTCATATATTGTGCTTCAAAGTAGCACCTTGTTCCTCATGTAGCGAGTCTCATAAAGTTTTCCTTTTCATACTAGTGGGAATTTTTCATTATAGAACTTGGCTTGTATATTCCTACGATGGGATTCCTCAAATGCCCTAGGTCTTCATGAGCAAGCGAGTTGGATGCACACCCACTAGTTTTCTTTTGTTGAGCATTCATAGCTCTAGTGCATCCGTTGCATGGCAATCCCTACTCACTCACATCGATATCTATTGATGGGCATCCCCATAGCCCGTTGAACGCCTAGTTGATGTGAGACTTTCTCCTTTTTTGTCTTCTCCACACAATCCCCATCATCATATTCTATTCCACCCATAGTGCTATATCCATGGCTCACGCTCATGTATTGCGTGAAAGTTGAAAAAGTTTGAGATTATTTAAGTATGAAACAATTGTTTGGCTTGTCATCGGGGGTATAGAAGTTGGGAACATCTTTGTGTGACGAAAATGAAGCATAGCCTAACTATATGATTTTGTAGGGATGAACTTTCTTTTGCCATGTTATTTTGAGAAGACATGATTGCTTTGATTAGTATGCTTGAAGTATTATTATTTTTGTGTCAATATGAACTTTCGTCTTGAATCTTTTGGATCTGAATATTTACATTGAAATTATGCCAAAGTATCACTCCGCATCAAAAATTCTTTTTTATCATTTACCTACTCGAGGACGAGCAGGAATTAAGCTTGGGGATGCCTGATACTTCTCCAACGTATCTATAATTTTTGATTGCTCCATGCTACTTTATCTACTGTTTGGACTATATTGGGCTTTATTTTCCACTTATATATTACTTTGGGACTAACCTATTAACCGGTGGCCCAACCTAGAATTGCTGTTTTTTGCCTATTTCAGTGTTTCGGAGAAACGAAATATCAAACGGAGTCCAAACGGAATGAAACCTTCGGGAACGTGATTTTCCAACCGAACATGATCCGGGAGACTTGGACCCTACTCCAAGAAGTGCCAGAGGCGGTCACGAGGGTGGAGGGCGCCCCCCTGGGCGCGCCCCCTACCTCGTGGGCCCCCTGACGCTCCACCGACGTACTCCTTACTCCTATATATACCTACGTATCCCCGTACGATCAGGACAGGAGTCAAAAACCTAATTCCACCACCGCAACCTTCTGTATCCACGAGATCCCATCTTGGGGCCTGTTTCGGAGCTCCACCGGAGGGGGCATCCATCACGGAGGGCTTCTACATCATCACCATAGCCCCTCCGATGAAGTGTGAGTAGTTTACTTCAGTCCTTCGGGTCCATAGCTAGTAGCTAGATGGCTTCTTCTCTCTTTTTGGATCTCAATACAATGTTCTCCCCCTCTCTCGTGGAGATCTATTCGATGTAATCTTCTCTTTGCGGTGTGTTTGTTGAGACTGATGAATTTTGGGTTTATGATCCAGTATTATCTATGGAAAATATTTGATTCTTCTCTGAATTCTTTTATGTATGATTGAGTTATCTTTGCAAGTCTCTTCGAATTATCCTTTTTGGTTTGGCCAACTAGATTGGTAGTTCTTGCAATGGGAGAAGTGCTTAGCTTTGGGTTCAATCTTGCGGTGTCCTTACCTAGTGACAGAAAGGGTTGCAAGGCACGTATTGTATTGTTGCCATCGAGGATAACAAGATGGGGTTTTTATCATATTGCATGAATTTATCCCTCTACATCATATCATCTTGCTTAAGGCGTTACTCAGTTTTTAACTTAATACTCTAGATGCATGCTGGATAGCGGTCGATGAGTGGAGTAATAGTAGTAGATGCAGAATCGTTTCGATCTACTTGTCTCGGACATGATGCCTATATACATGATCATTGCCTAGATGTACTCATAACTATGCTCAATTCTGTCAATTGCTCAACGGTAATTTGTTCACCCACCGTAGAATACTTATGCTCTTGAGAGAAGCCACTAGTGAAACCTATGGCCCCCGGGTCTATTCTTATCATATCAATCTCTATCATTTTATTTACTTGCTTTGTTTTACTTTGCATTTTACTTTTTACTTTGCATCTATCTATCAAAAATATCAAAAATATTATCTCTATCAGATCTCACTCTCGTAAGTGACCGTGAAGGGATTGACAACCCCTAAGCGTTGGTTGCGAGTTGCTATCGTTTTGTGTAGGTACGAGGGACCTGTGCGTGGTCTCCTACTGGATTGATACCTTGGTTCTCAAAAACCGAGGGAAATACTTACGCTACTTTGCTGCATCATCCTCTCCTCTTCGGGGAAATCCAACGCAGTGCTCAAGAGGTAGCACCTCTCTTCGATGGAGAAGAAGAGTGCTTGGGCACTAGGGCTCGAGCAAAGGGGAATGGACTAGCGGAAGGGAAAAGCATGGGTAAAGAGGAAGAGACCTTATCTCTTTATAGAGGCGGTAGAAGTTTTTTGTGCCTCCCCACTTGCCTGGTGGAATCCGCTGTAGGATCGAAAGTATGTCTAGAGGGGGGTGATTAGACTACTTGACCAAATAAAAACTTATCCTTTTCCCATTTTTAGTCTTTGGCAGATTTTAGCTATCTTAGCACAAGTCAAGCAATCTTAACATAATTCTAGCAAGCATGCAAAGAGTACATGAGCAGCGGAAAGTAAAGCATGCAACTTGCAAGAATGTAAAGGGAGGGGTTTGGAGAATTCAAAGGCAATTGGAGACACGGATGTTTTTGTCGTGGTTCTGATAGGTGGTGCTATCATACATCCACGTTGATGGAGACTTCAACCCACGAAGGGTAACGGTTGCGCGAGTCCACGGAGGGCTCCACCCACGAAGGGTCCACGAAGAAGCAACCTTGTCTATCCCACCATGGCCGTCGCCCACGAAGGACTTGCCTCACTAGCGGTAGATCTTCACAAAGTAGGTGATCTCCTTGCCCTTACAAACTCCTTGGTTCAACTCGACAATCTTGTCGGAGGCTCCCAAGTGACACCTAGCTAATCTAGAAGACACCACTCTCCAAGAAGTAACAAATGGTGTGTTGATGATGAACTCCTTGCTCTTGTGCTTCAAATGATAGTCTCCCCAACACTCAACTCTCTCTCACAGGATTTGGATTTGGTGGAAAGAAGATTTGAGTGGAAAGCAACTTGGGGAAGGCTAGAGATCAAGATTCATATGGTAGGAATGGAATATCTTGGCCTCAACACATGAGTAGGTGGTTCTCTCTCAGAAACAACAAGTTGGAAGTGTAGGTTTGTTCTGATGGCTCTCTCCACGAATGAAGAGGAGGTGGAGGGGTATATATAGCCTCCACACAAAATCTAACCGTTACACACAACTTGCCAAACTCGGTGAGACCGAATTGAGAAACTCGGTCGGACCGATTCAGCAAATCTAGTGACCGTTAGGATTTTCGGTGGGACCGACATGCAACTCGGTAGGACCGATATGGTTAGGGTTAGGGCTTAACGTAATATCGGTGAGACCGATTACACAAACTCGGTGGGACCGATTTTGGTAATAAGCTAACCAGAGAGTTGGTCAGGTAAACTCGGCAGGACCGATTCGCTCATTTCGGTGGGACCGAAATGTTACGAAAAGGAAACAGGGAGTTTACATTGCAATCTCGGTGGGACCGATCGCTCATCTTGGTGGTACCGAAATGTTACGAAGGGAAACAAAGAGATTACAATCCCATCTCGGTGAGACCGAGATCCCTATCGGTGAGACCAATTTGCCTAGGGTTTGTGGCAGTGGCTATGACATCTGAACTCGGTGGTGCCGGATAGAAAGAATTGGTAGGGCCGAGTTTGACTTTTGGTTTAGGTCATATGTGGATGTGAGAAAGTAGTTGAGGGCTTTGGAGCATATCACTAAGCACTATGGAGCAAGAAACTCATAAAGCAACACCTCATCCCTCCTTGATAGTATTGGCTTTTCCTATAGACTCAATGTGATCTTGGATCACTAAAATATAAAATGTAGAGTCTTGAGCTTTTGAGCTTGAGCCAATCCTTTTGTCCTTAGCATTTTGAGGGGTCCACTTTTCTCATCCATGCCATGCCATTCATTGAGCTTTTCCTGAAATATTCAGCTTGGAATGATGTTAGCTCAATGAACTTTTATCAAAACCACCTAGGGATAGTTCCACTTTCAATCTCCCCCTTTTTGGTAATTGATGATAACATATAGATCAAAGCTTCGACAAATGATAATAAGAGTGAAAAACATTGTCGCTTTGAGAAGTATGTGATAAGCAAGAGCTCCCCCTAAATTTGTGCATAGGTTAAGATTTGCTTTGGACTGCAAATGCACAAGAAGTTAGGCTCATGGGTTACTCTTCCATGTCACATACATCTTGGTGGAGCGCTCAAAAAGATAATGATTGAATACATGCACTCATCACCAAGCAAAGTGAATGATCATATAGAGATAAAAGGATAATGTCATCCAACAAGCATAAATGTAGCCTATGATCAAACACTTGATCATCCAAGTATCACACAGACATAAAGTATCTCAAACAAGCAAATAAAGTTCAACCAACCAAAGCAAGAGAGAATAAAAAGCAACACTCTCTCTCGAAGCCTATGATCTATACATTTTCTCCCCCTTTGGCAACAAGTTACCAAAAAGTTCATAAAAAATGCATAGCACTAAATCATCTCTCAGGCTTGATCTTCAGGTGGTGGTGTAGAGATGGCTCCTTGGACGAAGACTTCAGCAGATGTGGATGGAGCTGGAGGAGTAGGTGCTGGAGCTGGTTGCACTGGAGCTGTAGTTGGTGCAGATGAAGTGGCTCGGGTGTCTATCACTGGCACTGCAGCTGATCTCTGAGCTCTAGGCACTCTGGCAAATGCATAAGTGGTTGTCTTGCCCTTCCTCTCCTGCATATCATCCTGAAGCTGTTCAACAATAGACTGGATCTCAGTTACCTTGACATACAAGTCATAGAACTTCTGCTCCATGATCCTCTCCAAAGTACTGAGATGCCTCTTCCATTGTTGGCATCTTGGTAGCCTTCTCTGTCCTTGCCTTCTCCTTCTTTGCTTGAGCTTGCACAGAAGATGGTTCATCTTCATCCATAACCACTTGGTTGTCCTCAAAGTCTGGATAGATAGGCATGTGATCCTTGTCCAACAAGTATGTGCTAGTTCCCATCTTGGAGTTAATCAGCTCCTGGATTTGTGGGGCATACCCACAACTTCTCTTTTGGTCAGCTCCTGTCCTCTTGATAGTTTCAACTATAAGGCTCATGACCTTGAACTTCCGTGGCACATCAAATAAGTGTAGCAGATTTATTGCATGGCCTCTAATCATGTTGTGATCACCTAACTTGGGCAAGAGAGTGTGCCTGAGGATCCAGTTGATGGTTGGCAGTCCTGACAGAAGGTAATGTACTGATCCAAACTTGTGTGTTTCAACAGCAGCATTTGGGATCTCCTTGTACATATGTGCCATAGAATTGTGATCCATCTTCTTCTTGGCATAGACATCCAAGTCATCCTCTTTCTCCTTAGGTGCATTGATCAGATTAGCCCATTCTTCAATTGTTGATTGGTACCTAGTACCTTCAGACATCCATACTATCCTGCCATCTGGATAGAAGTGTGCTGTGGAGTAGAATTGCATTATGAGCTCATCATTCCACTTTGTGAGCTTCTGCCAAACAAAGTCTACCACTCCACAAGCACTGAAACTGTCATACACACTAGGATAGTGTTCTTCATTCTCCTTCATGTAGGTCCAGTCAACCCACCTCATGTCACACACTATTGGCTTCTTGTCCAGCAGCACTGTCTCATAGAAATCATGTTGTTCCTTTGTATGGAACCTGTAGTCAACAGCAGTCCTCCTCCTGACTGCATAAGGATCAGACAACCTCCACTGTCTGAGGCCTGCATCCTTTCTCAGCTTCATGTTCTCAGCCACAGGATGAGCATCATTGGAATTTTTGGCTTCAATTTTCTCAAGACATGCTCTTCATCATCTTCCTCTTCAGCAACGGTTTCAGGCACTGGGGCCTTGTTCTTCTCAGCAACAGATATGTTCCTGGTATTCCTCTTAGGTGCAGTCTGGGGCTTGGAGGCAGCTTTGGGTGCTTCTTTGGGCTTTGATGAAGCAGCCCCTGACCTGATAGCATCACCCATAAGCTTCTGAGCCTTGGGTGCTGGTGCAGCAACCTCTTCTTCTTCCTCCTCTTCCATCATGGAAGGCTTTCCAACAACTCTGGCCATGGTCTTCTTAACCCTTTCCTTCCTCTTCTTCCCTTCTGCAGCAGCCTCTTTGGGTTCATACTCCAAAGGTACTTGAGTAGAGGCTCTGGCTTTAGACATGGGAGTTCTCTTTGCAGGTACTTTGGTCTCCATACCAGGCTTAATGGCAGCAGCTATGCCATACTCCTTTTTGAGCACCTTCTTCTTGGAAGTGGCCTCATCCTCAACTGCCACATAGTCTTCATCCTCAGATTCTGAGGTTTTCTTCTTTCTGGCCCTGGTGGCAGCTTTGGGTAAGTTGCTTGGGATGCTCCTGCTACCCTCATCAGAGCTGCTAGAGGGACTAGTGCCCTCACTCATTTGAACCTGCTCCTCTTCCCTGTTCTGGCTGTCACTTTGATCAGACATATTGCAAACACTGACTGCAGACCCTGTGAATAGATATAGATGAGATAGAGTGGATGAGCATCACAAAATACAGAGGTGTTTGCAAAAGAATGAGTCAAAAACTTAGTTTTAGTTTTCCACAGAAAGCATTTCGGATTAACCGATTTGTAAACTCGGTGATACGAAGCAGCTTTTGGAACCTAAACTAGTGAACTCGGTTATACCGAGTCACAGTTCGGTGGCACCGAGACTGCTAGGGTTTCACAAAGTCCTGAACTCGATCACACCGATTTGCAATTCTCGGTCAGACTGAGAATCACATGTGCAATGGCCTTAGCTGAATCGGTGGAACCGAGTTCTACAACTCGGTGGGTCCGAGATGGTTTCGGCGGAAACCTAACCCTAAATTTTCAATTCATCTCTAATCTACGGAGTGTTTTGACTAGATAGGATAGTTTCAATCGTGGCAAGATTCATGGCGAACACAATGTGCTAGGAATCAGACGGGGATAGCACAGTGATCGAGTCCATACCCTAGTTCAATGATGAACTCGCTACGGAGGCAACGGCGAGGTTGATTTCCGTTGACGGCGGCGGAGACCAACGACTGGAGGCAGCTGGCGATGAGGAGGACGATCCGGAGACCCTGGAGGCAGAGCGGGCTACGCGCGGACGAAAGAGTTTGGAGAAAGTTTCCAAATTTTTCCCGTGGGTATATATAGTCCAACCCTGTCGGTGAGACCGAGTGGAACAACTCGATGGCACCGAGATGTGTAACTACTGACAGTTACAGCAACTCGGTGTGACCGAAAAGTTCAAATCAGTTGCACCGAGATTGAAAACCTATATCGACTTAGTGATCTCGGTATGACCGAAATGGAAGAATCGGTCAGACCGAAACACACAAATAAGTTTTGGAAGTTTAAGTCTATGACGAATCGGGGACTCCGAGTGCTCCTTACACAGAGTGGTTCGAATCTGACTTGATCAAATTTTGTGATGTAGCATGAATAGCGTTTGAGACAAGAAAAGCATAGATAGCTAGAGAAGTTTCTTAGGCATTCTTGTCCATCCACTTGGCAAAAGAAAAAGAATCCAATCAATCAAAGCAACAAGTGGATGTCCTCGAATGAGTAAATTATGCAACCAACATGCTCACACAATAAAATGGCAAATGAAATATGTGGCAAAGCATGCACAACCAATTCTAACATCTATCAAGCAATTGGCGATGACTAGGTCATCTATATATGAGTATATTGACTTAGGAGTCAAATGAGAACATTTGATCATAGGTCATACTCATCATTTAAGCTCAAGTGGGGTTACCACTTTTACATAATGCATTGATGTGTTCACACCATTAGAGTTGCTTTGACTCAATTCTTAGAGTAAAGCTCCCCCTAGATGTGAGATCCCCCCTTAGAGGGATGAACTAACCTTGGGTTTTGTCGATGGTGACTTCGTGTAGGTGTTGGAGATGTGGATGCTCAATGTTGATGAAGATCATTTGGAGCAATCCTTTAGAGTGAGTTGCACTTTCAATACCTACACGGATTAGTCACACAAGGAACAAACAAGGATATCCATAGACATAGAGTGATGCACACATAAGATGATGTCTATGAAAACATTAGGTTACGTTGTCCCTTGTCTTACCAACAAGAGGGTTTGTGACTCCTTGAACTAGTGCAAGATGTGAAAGTTGATTGCACTTTTGTTGCCAAAATGATGTGAGTGAAATATGTTGGCGGAGTCACCCTCAAGAACTCTCTAGTTCTTCTTCTGCGGGATCCACATCATCTTGATGGGAATCCTTGGTGTTGTAGTCGTACTTGATGAAGTAGAGCTTGATGTAGTCTTGGGAACCCACTTGACCAAGGCCTTAGGAGCTTCTTCAAATGCATCAATCTCCTCTTGAAGCTTATCCTTGCCTTTTTGCTTGTGGTCTTGTGGTGGAAGATCATCTTGAGCTTGTGTCCCCTTGAAGGAAGTAGGATCATACTTCTCTTGTTGAGGAACAAACTTCGTCTTGGGGTATTGATCTTCTTCCCACTCAACTCCATTGGCATTGAACTTTCGTTCAAAACCAACACCTTGGTTCTTCCGGTGCCTTCCTTGCTTGCGTACAATTTCCTCAAATTGCTTACTCTCGGCAAGGCTTTTGTAAACACCTTTCTTTATAATTCCCTTCAATAAGCTATTTTCTTGCTCAAGTGTAACTTGGCTAAGAGAATCATTAGTGGAATCAAGAGAACTACTAGAAGCAACAACATTGGATTTAGCATGATTATTGTTACTACTAGAGGAAGAACACTTCTTGTTCTTGTTAATAGACTTGACTTGAGGCATGTAAGTAGATAAGAGTAAACGATTGGCAATGTAAGAAGAACTTTTCTTACGTAGATCATCATTGATTGCCTTTAAGAACTCATGCTCTTGCTCAAGGTTGAGCTTTTCAAAGCGTAACTTCTCATGAGTCCTTAAAAGTTCTCGATGATCTTCTAAGATAGTTTCGTGAGCTAACTTAAGAGTGTTTAGTTCTTTAGTTAGAAGCTCAATCTTCTCCTTATCATTGTCATTCGTTTTATCTTGATTAGCATGATTAATTGACGTTTCATCATAGTATTCATCACTAGAGTTGTCAACAAGTAAATCATCATCACCTAACAAGTCATCTTCATCACTATTGAAATCAACATACTCAGGGTGTGTTACCTTTGGGCCTTTAGCCATGAAGCATCTTCCAAGTCCTTCATTTGGTGAATCAAATATGTCGTAGGAGTTGGTTGACACAAGTGCTAGACCGGCAACACCTTCATCTTGAGTATATTCGGAGTCGGAGTGATAGCTTCTCTCGGAGTAATTGTTGGAGTCGGAGTTGGATACCCATTCACCAACATGAGCTTGATGTCTTCGTTTTGTGTAGCTCCTTGATGATTTGTCCTTCCTTTCCGAATCCTTGCTTCTCCGGGATGTTCTTCGTTCATAACGATCATCTCTACTCCTCCTTTCTCTTGGTGGTGATTCTTCTCTTCTACTTCTTCTCTTGGGTGATTCTTCTCTTCTTTTGTAGGGTGTCGTACACTCATTGGAATAGTGTTAGGGTCTCCCACAATTGTAGAAGTTTCGCTCTTGACTAGAAGATCTTTTGCCATTGTAGGACCTTGACTTGGAGCTTCTCTCTTTACTTCTATTCTTGTAGAACTTGTTGAAGTTCTTCACCATTAAGCTCAATTCTTCATTGAAGGTTTGTTTCTCACTTGATGATGTGGGGGCTTCACATGAGGCTTTGTAAGCACCACTTGACTTGTTGTGAAGTTCCTCCTTATCCTTGAGTGACATCTCATGAGCAACAATTCTTCCAATGACTTCCGTTGGCTTGAGATCTTTGTAATTGGGCATCATTTGGATCAATGTGCACATGGTATCATATTTTCCGTCCAAAACTCTTAGGATCTTCTTGATGATGAATTTGTCGGTCATCTCTTCACTACCTAAGCCGGCAATCTCATTTGTGATAAGAGCAAGCCTAGAGTGCATTTCAGCAACACCTTCACCATCCTTCATTTTGAACTTGTCAAGTTGACTTTGAAGCACATCCAACTTGGATTCCTTGACGGAGTCGGTACCTTCATGCATATCAATCAAAGTATCCCAAATTTCCTTTGCATTCTCAAGACGCTGATTTTGTTGAATTCTTCGGGGCACAATCCGTTGAAGAGGATATCACAAGCTTGAGCGTTGTATTGCAGCATCTTCAACTCTTCCGCGCTAGCTTCACGGTCCGGTTCTCTCCCATCAAAGAATTCACCTTGCAAGCCAATACACACAATAGCCCAAACGGCGAGGTTATGTCCAAGAATATGCATTTTCATCTTATGCTTCCAACTAGCAAAATTAGTACCATCAAAGTAAGGACCTCTACGGTGATAATTTCCCTCACTAGATGCCATACTCTCCTAGGTTGTGAAGCCAAGGCTATGACCACCAAAAGCTATGGAAATCAAAGAAAATGGAGCCCAAAGCTCTGATACCACTTGTAGGATCGAAAGTATGTCTAGAGGGGGGTGATTAGACTACTTGACCAAATAAAAACTTATCCTTTTCCCAATTTTAGTCTTTGGCAGATTTTAGCTATCTTAGCACAAGTCAAGCAATCTTAACATAATTCTAGCAAGCATGCAAAGAGTATATGAGCAGCGGAAAGTAAAGCATGCAACTTGCAAGAATGTAAAGGGAGGGGTTTGGAGAATTCAAACGCAATTGGAGACACGTATGTTTTTGTCGTGGTTTCGATAGGTGGTGCTATCGTACATCCACGTTGATGGAGAGATCAACCCACGAAGGGTAACGGTTGCGCGAGTCCATGGAGGGCTCCACCCACGAAGGTTCCACGAAGAAGCAACCTTGTCTATCCCACCTGGCCATCGCCCACAAAGGACTTGCCTCACTAGCGGTAGATCTTCACGAAGTAGGCGATCTCCTTGCCCTTACAAACTCCTTGGTTCAACTCCACAATCTTGTTGGAGGCTCCCAAGTGACACCTAGCCAATCTAGGAGACACCACTCTCCAATAAGTAACAAATGGTGTGTTGATGATGAACTCCTTGCTCTTGTGCTTCAAATGATAGTCTCCCCAACACTCAACTCTCTCTCACAGGATTTGGATTTGGTGGAAAGAAGATTTGAGTGGAAAGCAACTTGGGGAAGGCTAGAGATCAAGATTCATATGGTAGGAATGGAATATCTTGGCCTCAACACATGAGTAGGTGGTTCTCTCTCAGAAACAGCAAGTTGGAAGTGTAGGTTTGTTCTGATGGCTCTCTCCACGAATGAAGAGGAGGTGGATGGGTATATATAGCCTCCACATAAAATCTAACCGTTACACACAACTTGACAAACTCGGTGAGACCGAATTGAGAAACTCGGTCGGACCGATTCAGCAAATCTAGTGACCGTTAGGATTTTCGGTGGGACCGCATGCAACTCGGTAGGACCGATATGGTTAGGGTTAGGGCTTAACGTAATATCGGTGAGACCGATTACACAAACTCGGTGGGACCGATTTTGGTAATAAGCTAACCAAAGAGTTGGTATGGTAAACTCGGCGGGACCGATTCACTCATTTCGGTGGGACTGAAATGTTACGGAAAGGAAACAGGGAGTTTACATTGCAATCTCGGTGGGACCGATCGCTCATCTCGGTGGTACCGAAATGTTACGAAGGGAAACAGAGAGATTACAATCCCATCTCGGTGAGACCGAGATCCCTATCGGTGAGACCGATTTGCCTAGGGTTTGTGGCAGTGGCTATGACATCTGAACTCGGTGGCGCCGGATAGAAAGAATCGGTAGGGCCGAGTTTGACTTTTGGTTTAGGTCATATGTGGATGTGAGAAAGTAGTTGAGGGCTTTGGAGCATATCACTAAGCACTATGGAGCAAGAAACTCATTAAGCAACACCTCATCCCTCCTTGATAGTATTGGCTTTTCCTATAGACTCAATGTGATCTTGGATCACTAAAATATAAAATGTAGAGTCTTGAGTCCCTCGAACCGTAGATGAACTATCCCACAAACTGCCCATGAATGATTCCTTGAACGTAAGACCGAAAATACGACCTCTCTACTTGGTTACAAACGTACGGTCTTCACGATCCGGCAGAGCTTCGCCGTCCAGAAATAATAGTCGTTGGAGAATTAGGGGGGAGATTAGAACCACTGTGGGATTCTAATTATGAGGATTAGAGGATCTTGGTCATGCTCTAATTGATCAACTAGAACCAACTAGAACAGAACTAGAGGAACTAGAGGAGGCTCCAGAACTTGTGTATTTCCTCCATTTTTATATACAAGGGCACAAACTTATATTACATATATGGAGATAAAAATTTATGCTTGTTTTGCAAGCCAACTTTTTTTGTTTACGGGGATCATTATACACCACGTGCATGAAAAAAAGAATAGGAAACTGATTGGACGTTGTCGCTGAGTATCATTATGACTGCATGCACACAAGCATTAAACAGGTTGCTAGTATGAGGAAATATCATTAACTTTTGTCTCGATTACTATTGATGGCTTTGTATAGATGTAAATGTATTTTTCATAGTGGCCTTGTATAAGTAAATGGAGGGAGTATCCAAAAGCACCTTGAACATCTAGTATATATAGGTTGAGGGGAGAGGAAAGGGGCGCCACAAGGATGGGAAGGACTCCCTTCCTTGTGCCGGTCAAAGGGGGGAAGGAGTCCTTCCCCCACCCCAATTCAGCCTCCCTCAAGGGGGGAAGGGGTGCCTCCCCTACATGGGCCCTTGTGGCCCAATTCTCTCGCCACCATTTGGTATTTTAAGACCTGTTGATATTAAATTAAATATAAAGCCTTCTAACAATTACTAGAGCCTTTTATTATTAATTTAACATCAACAGAAACATTTTCCATCTATATATATTATTTATCGGTAATACCTATTATTACCCGATAAACTCTGAAACCCTTCTAGTGATCCCAAAACGCTTCCGGTTTCTCAATACTCTCGTCCTAGTAACACTCAGCAGATCGTGATTACCTTAAGCCTGTGACCCCGTAGGTTCGGTAAATCATATACATGAACGAAACTCCTTTGTTTAATGACCAATAGCAGAACCGTGGACGTCCATATCAATCCCTATGATTACACGAATGGTATTCGAGTGAACCTTTGGATACGATGTGATGTTCCCTTTGCTTCACAATAATTAAAAAAATCTGAGATGCATCGGTATCCTCCTGAGCATACACATGCTCACTATATCTTCATCCTCGTAATTGGTTTTGTTCTTCTTTGTCGTTGATATGTTCCGACATCCCCGTGAGATAGTCACATGTATCTGGTCAGACAATGATGGATGGCGTCACACCGATAGGGCTCTAAGAATATTTCTCCATCGTCGGAGGAGCTAATCCCACTCTCGAGCTATCTAGTCCCTTGTCAAACTTTCGTATGAACGTGTAAGTTGTCGTTCGATCATTGTGTTATAGATGACGTTTGAGCAACCCCAAAGCCCAACTTATGATAGGAAGTAACTACAATACTCTCATGGTCTATTATATTATGCGGGAAGGGGTTCTCTGACGAGGAGATCCCACACGGCAACGAGAGGGCTCATTTCTAAGGGGAAACTACTGGCGTGACCAACTGAGCTAGCGCCAGCACTATCGCTCTAGCGGCATCTGGTCGTACGCCATCACCACTAGATTGAACCAACGTACAAACGAATTTAAATGCAGATTGTATAAACATCCCTAACTATATTGCCAGGGGTCATCAACAACCTCCTATGCGTATCTTAACTGTAGAGAAAATTGGAATTCCTAATCACAAGGAAAATCTATTAGTTTGCATTGAGGCATCGATCACACGTTTCCTAGGAATCTCAATCGTGTAGACGATATCGAAGGAATGTATGTCGGTTTTGCAAGCAACGTACATCACAAACTATGTGTAACACTTGTATTTAAACCAAAAACTATTAAGTTCTTAGCAACACACATGCAATGTTTCAACATAGTTTTACTTCATTAACATACATCTTTTAATGGAAACCAAAACCTCCCAAATATACCAGGGGCACCTGGTGTTTGGCCAACGTTGTTGATACATAACATAACCCCGGTTGTGTTGGTTCTGCGGGCAATGCCAGTGATCCATTTTATATTTCCAAATCACCGTCGCCGACGAATCTTTTGGATTATGGAATTGTGAAGTAAAAGAAATCATTTTATCCACTAATAGTACCAAATTGGCGTATTACCAAACCACACCCCTATTAACACAATAGTAGATATGAGCCATTTGAGAATATGCCTCCTCAACGATGAATGGTTAGGGCGGTTCTGTGGAGCGGTTTTGCGAGAATAGTTAATAATGAGATCATCATCTTAGGAAATGATGCAAAACTGGGTAGTGATACGGTCGACGATGACACTATGATTTCAATTCGATTGATTCTTAACAAATTAGTATTTTCAATTTGTGAGGGTCGTTCTCTCTATATAAAAAATCGTTGGTTAAGAATATATAGTGAATTCTTGGGCAACTATGTAGATTTATGGAATCACTTACTATATCTTTTTTTAGCATTGAAAAAAATAAGGGGAATATTTATATACAATGGAGGGAATTGATATATATTATGATCTGATGTGCTTCCTATTCCCCAAAGTGAGAGACCGCATGCGTGGATTAGGGTTTGGGAGGCGCATCCTTTTCTGGAAAAAATGCGCCTCCCAAACCCTAATCCCCTACGTTGTAGCTCCCCCCACTTCCACCCAATCCCTAATCGAATCTGCAGCGGCTCCACACCGGCGTCCGTGCTCGCCCTCCTCGACGGTGGGGCGATTATGTGCCGCCCTCTTCTTCCCCACCGGCGTCCACGCCCACCCTTCCCCGACGGGGCGGCGAGTGCTCGTCGGCCCTCCCCCTAGCAGTTGGCGCGTGTCAACGGTGCCATCAACGGCCTCCCGGCAACATCTCCCTGGGCGGCGTGATCTCCATACTGCCGGCAGGTTATAAACCCCCCTCCCTGCCCCAAAACACACACACACACACACAC
>NC_041385.1:429835567-429846010 GCF_002162155.2 Triticum dicoccoides | reverse complement strand
ACACATGAATTATTTAAGACAGATCTGTATATTTTGTAAGATGGATCATGCATTTGTGATAGATCCGTACATTAATTTTTGATATTCCATCCGTGATATGTAATGCATATGTGATTTAGATCCATCACCTAAATATTTAAAAGAATTTTTTAGACTTCTATATTTGCGTTGACTGATGATGATTATTTGTAACATTATTTATCGGTCTTCTTTATGTACAACAAGTTGGAATGAGTTGTTTTAATTGCCTAATTATGTTGTACTGGTAAGAATATAATGATTAGCACTACTTTAGACCTACAAGACCTGCTAAATGTTTTCCTATCTTTCGATTAAGTAGGAATAAGTTGAACTCCTAACTAAGTGTCGAAAGTTGGGCAAACATTTTTGGGTACGACATAAGATCCATAATACTTCGTGAGGTCAACTTGTAATTGTTTTGTAATAGATTCCTATTAATCGTTGTGCACCGCCGATGATGAAAAGTTGATAACCAGTAGCTCTATATATTTCAGTAGTTGTGCACCGCAGATGGGCAGTTCCGAGTCATTGTTACATTTTTGTTGAGACTTTTTTAAGTTCTCACATTCGAGTTGCTCTCCCGACTAACATGAATAGGCCGGTTTCAAACAATTCGCACGAATCATCAGTGGCTCTTCATTCTTTTAAATATGAATAACATAAAGTTGTTCCAAGTTAATTAAAAGTACGTCGGGCTGGGTACTTACGGTACTGGTTGTGGATTAATTCTTTTTAATATAGAACGAACACACAACCCCCGTGTCGTCCTCCCCCTGGGGCGACTCGGGCGGAGCCCGAAACCTAGCCACCGCCGCCAAGTCCCTCCTCCTCTCCCTCCGCCCGGGGGCCGACGGCGGTGGCGGGGGATCTCCTCTCTCGTGCGTCTCCGGGGTGGGGCGGACCCCAAGGCGTGTGGTGGCGCGACCGATCTGGGATCTGCGGCGCGGCCGATGGCTGCAGGCGGCGGGAGGCCGGCCTGTCCTCGGACAGCCACGGCTTGGCGCGGCGGAGACCAGGGTTGCGGGCGCTGCAGATGGCCCTTCGGGCGGCGGCGGCCGGCTTGGCTGCGGTGGCGTGCATGCTGTCTTCAGATCGGCGACAGCGGCGTCGAGGGCCTGGTGGTCTCATCGACGACACCTCCAATCAGATCTGTTCTGACCGGTGCAGCCGGCGGTGGTGGTCATCTCTTTCGTCAGAGGTGGTCGGCCTGAGGCTGGGTGTTCGGATCTCGGGATCCGTCATCTGGCACCAGCTGTGAGTCGGGGAGACGTAGTTGCCGGTGAAAACCGAGCCGACGGCACGCGATGGCGGCGTTCCATGTCGTTACCTTGATGAAGGCATCGTCATGTGACTACCGTCGACCTACTCGTATTGCTCCGGGGGAAACCCTAGGATCTGGTGTTCCAGACCAGACGATGGCGGCACTGCGGTGTCGTTCTCTCTTGGGAGCATCGTTTTGTGGAGCAGCGCTGGAAGTCAGAGGTAGGAGGTGGAGCGGCTTCGTCTTGCACGGAGCTTCGGTGGAGATGTCAAGTCATGCCTGACCGACAGGTGCTACGCTTGGTCATGCCTGGTCGGCAGGTGCTACGCACGACAGATCCACCAAGGGCTTCAAGCTGTGTCGGCTGGTGGTACTTGGCAGCATGGCGCTGAGGTGTATCAGTGGCGACCGCGACGTGTTCAGCTGTTTGCGCGCAGGGAGGAGGTGTCGTTGGGCGCCGTGGTGACGTCGACGATAGTTGGACTTAGCGGGGTTGATGCATCAGTACAGTTCTAAAGATGGAGCGGCGACAGTTGGCGGCGGCGGCCTCTGCGAGCACGCCGGACCAGTGTGTGCCCCAGACCCAGCAAGTGGCTAGGTTAGGGTCTCAGGTCTTAGATGTTAGGCTTGGCTGCGATGTCTGTTTGGTATTAGGCCCAGGCTATCTGCGCCCCTTCATCAACTCGATAGGTGTAGCGATAGTTTGTTACTTAGACGGCGGCTTTAGTCTTACTGTTGTATGACTTTGTAATGTCCTGTGAGAATAATTAATAAATGGCCGTATGCATCATCCAGATACAAAGGCCGGGGCTAAAAAAAAGTTAATTAACTGTGTTTAGAAGAACCATGAGTCTCTTACGATCCGAGCGACAGTGGCAACGGCAAGTTCAGGTGGGTGCAGCGAGATGGGTACAGTGGCTGAGCAAATATAGTTCGCAGCCATGCGTGACGACTATATTTGGTCCGAATGAATGCATTTTAGGGAGTCAATTATTTTAAAGGATTATATCTTTTCTGAACCACGCATCGCCCCTTTTTCATTACTTGCATAATGGAAATACATCAGTTCTAGCCCATTCCGTCTCGGAAAAAAAAATTCTGACCCAGCACAACAACAAAGAAAACGGGAAAGAGAAGAGCGAGCTCAGCACCACTGGGGTACCAGTGTGAGGCCAACTCCACCGCACGACCCCAAACGGACGTTTGATTTGACCGGATTTTGTCCCTTTGGGCGGCGATGGGTTCGTCCGTGTCCGGTCTTGTCCGTTGGATCGTGCGTGCGCCCACCGCGCGGCCGCACCCTAAATCACGTCCGCGTTGGATATGATTTAAAAAAAACAGAAAAAGTAATAAAATGGCTAAAATAAATAAATAAGCGCAGTTTGAAAAACATAAGGTTAGGGGGGTTACGGCCACAAAACGGCCCAGCTTAGCAGTTCGCCCAGTGCCATAATTAACATAAAAAGAAAATAAAAAATGCCGTCGCGCGCTCCTGCCGCGCCCATCGATGCCATGGCCGTCGCCGTCTTTAGTGGCCGCCGGTGTTGTCGTCGTCGGTTCGTCGTCGCTGGCGAGATCGACATAGGCCGGCGGCGTCCAGAGGTGGGACGGCGGCGTGTGGTACACGGGGGCGGCTTGGAAGGCCGGAGGTGCCTGCACCACCTCCTCCCGTGGCGAGGCCTCCCGCTCCGATGACCGCGGCGGCGTGGGGCACCAGTTCACTGTGACGCCCGGATAATTAAGCTACAGTAATTTCCCCTGCTAATGATGCAACGTCATCATGATTACTGTTGTTAAACTCGCAATGGTTCGAATCCGGTCCAATTTCAATTTTAAATTAAAGTAAAAAAAAGTTTTCACATGTCTAAAATAAATTGTTCATCATGTGGAAATTTTTCCAGTTGTTAATATTCGTGGTGAACCAACAATTTGCAAAGTGGCTCGATGCCTTAGTCTAAATAAAACAGAAAATGTAAAAAAATTAAAGAATAGAAATTGCAAGATTAAAAAAAGGGGAGAAAGGCCTCCCCTGACCCCTGGGCCTCGGCCCATCTCATTGAGCCGGCCCGACCCAACTCCCCCTCGGTCGCCTTCCACCTCGCTACAGGCTTCGTCAGCTCCCCCCACCAGATATTTTCACCACTCCCTCGCTCTCTCCGCCTCTCCCCTCCTCAGACCCCCTTCGCCGAACAACACCATCGTCATCACCGAGCTTGTTCTCGCGGCCACCGCGCCCTTCGCGCGGCTTCTCCGTGCCCGTCCGCCTCGCCGCAGACCGCCTCGTCCACTGGTGCAACCCGTTGGAGACGGGGAGCACTGCAGCGCCGGAACGCCGTCGTCGTCCTCCTCGGACCACCGCGGCTCCGCCACCCCGATCCGTCCTCTGCGCTCCTAAGCCCTCGCCGAGCCACCCGTGAGCTCCCCGGTGAGCACCGCGTCCTTCCCCTCTCTTTCCCGCTCGCATCCGTGCCCGTAGATGCATCGCCGTCGCGACTGAAGCGCGTCGTCGCTCGCTACCGCGACCCCGTGCCCGCACTCGCCTCGCTCTCTGCGTCCTGCTCGCGTCGCTGGGCCCCTGTCCTCGCGCCCACGGACGCGTCCGGCTGGGCGCGGCCGCGTTCCCCCGCACACACCCAACCCCCGCGGCGAGCCCGACCGCGGCCTCCGCTCGCTCGCCGCCATCCCGTACCGCTGTTGCTGCCCCGCTCGGCGTCGACGCCTCGCACTCGCGCCGCTCGCGACCAACGCGCCCGCCGCTCCCTTCTACACGCCATCCCCGCTCGCCCCTGTCCGTCGCGGGCGCAACCCGCCTGCCGACGCTGCTGTCGGCCGCTGCTGCTTCGTATTGCTGTCGCTACTGCCTCCTGTTGCTTGCTTTTACTATGCTGATGCTTTGCTTGCTACCGCCGTCGCTCGTTGTCGTTGCTACCTGCTGCTACTACCTCAACGCCCCTGCCGCTGCTGATGCTCGTTGACTGCTGCTGCTCTTGCTTCCTACTGCTGCTTATTGCTGCTGTACCCGCTAGTTGCCGCCGCTGCTGCTCCGTGCTTATGCCGCTGCTCGGTTGCTGGTGCTACTGCAGCCTGCTACCTTCGGCTGCGGCTGCTACGCCATGGCCAAGGCCATGGCCGTGGTATGTCTGAGTGTTCTTTGTGTGTATGCAGCGTGGTGTGTGTGAGTGTGCTATGTGAGTGCACGTGTGTGTGAGTGTGTGTGGTGCTGGCCCAAACTAGTTTAGGTCTGTTTAGCTAGATTAGTTCTAGGATTAATTCTGCTGTTTAGATAGTATCAGTTTAGTGCTAGATTAGCCTAATAGCTTATGACATGTGGCCCTTTGTTTTAAATTAGTTTAGTTAATTCTCTTTTTGCACAAGGGCAAATGACAAATGGGCCCCGCTTTGACCCTGTTGACTGGTCAACCCTGACTGGTCAACTATTGACTTTGACCCAGGCCCCACTGTCATACACATGGCTAGCCCAAAGTAGGTGTACAAGGGATCATGCCTTTTTAGTATAAACGAATTAGATTAATAAAAGAAATGTAGACAATGCTTAAAACTTTGATCATTCATAGAAAGATAATGGTAACTCGGATGAAAATACTTTGTACGTGAAAGTTGCTCAGAAGGACGAGATGAATCTGAATACGCAGTCCGTTCGTCTGCCACACGTCCCTAGCATAGCGAACACGTAACTTTCCCCTCCGGTTCATCTGTCCGAAAACATCAAACACCGGGGATACTTTCTCGGATGTTTCCCCCTTTCACCAGTATCGCTTACTACCGCGTTAGGTCACCCCTAGCACCGCGTATTGCCATGTTACGTCTTGTGATGATTTGATTGCTCTGTTATTTATTGTGTTTTCCCTCTTCTCTTCGGTAGACCTCGAGACCGATGCTGCCGCTATGATCGACTACGTCGACGACGACCCCTTCTTGCCAAAGCAACCAGGCAAGCCCCCCCTTTGATCATCCCGATATCGCTCATTCCATTCTCTCATGCTTGCATTAGATTTTGCTATTGTTATTGTTTGCTCCTATTCTGATGCATAGCCTGCTTTTGTAACATGCTTATTGTTACCTTACCTGCTTATCCTAAACTGCTTAGTATAGGTTAATTAGTGATCCATCAGTGACCCCCACCTTGTCCTTGTTGACCCTGCTTCATCATTGAAGACCCGATCAACGGGATTGAAGACTAGGCCACGGCACCGCACATCACTTTCCCCTTAGTTGCTCGACACTGCTGGGTAACTATCGAGTGCCGAGGGTGAGACCTCTACAACACTTCTGATGTTAACCCTGTAGTGTAGCTATTCGGTTGTGGTCATCGAGGATGATTCCGCCTTAACCACTTCCGATACGACTCTGTCGTGCAACCCCTCAAGTGTGAACCTTGGGGGTGATTCCTCTTACGTTCACCTTGATGATTACATCGAGTGGAATTCACCGGGGGTGATTCCTCGGGTTTTCTCCTTGATGTTTAGACACACAGTTACTATGATTACTATGACTTTACACTAAACCATGTTACTAAAGACGGGTCGACCCTGAGGGGTACCCGCGCGAGCATAATTGCGAGTGATGTGGAGTCGGGTTGACCTGGAAGGTGCCCGAGAGATAATTACGAGGCGTGGCCGGGCATTCTTAGCCCTTGCTGCAAGTGCTCGAGACGGGGCAACGAGGTCACATCTTTCGTGAGTCTCTGCTTGTTATCGCGCGTTCCTAATCCACTATGATTTGGATATTTGATCCGAGGGGCCTCTGGCCTGATAGCACTAACCATCACGTGGGCATAGTATGGGCGTTTTGCGTCGTATATATCAGTCGAAGCTTAATAGACGTCAGCGACTGAGTGGCGCGCGCCGGGTTGGACTGGTAAGCACCTGCCTTTTTTAAGGAGGTAGCTAGGTCTGCTCACCGGCCGCGTACGCAACGTGCAGGAGTTTCCGGGGAGATGGCCCATGACCCCTGGGGGCATAGGTTTAGTCCGGCGTGCTGATCTCTCTATTAAGCCTAGGTCGGGTTGCGGCGTATTGTTTGGCCGAGGCTGGGCATGACCCAGGAAAGTGTGTCCGGCTGGAGTTAATCGAGCGTGGTGGGTAAGTTGGTGCACCCCTGTAGGGAAGAAAACATCTATCGATAGCCTATCCTATGGTAACGGACACTTGGAGTTGTATCCCGATCGATACAATTAGAACTGGATACTTGTGATGAGAATTGGATTGTGATGACAATTGGATAGTATGGCTCTGGGATTGCTTTCTCACAGGGAGTCGAGAAAGGATCTCTGGCCGAGGTTGATAACACTACTACTACTTTACTTTATGCTACTCTACTTCCTCCTGTTTGCTACAAGATGGTGGTTTCCAGAAGATGCTAGTCTTCGATAGGACTAGGCCTTCTCTCTATTCTAGCATTTCTGCAGCCCAGTCCACATATACAGTCTTCCTGTGATAATGTTGCATATGTAGTGTAGATCCTTGCTTGCGAATACTTTGGATGAGTACGCAAGGTTGCTTTGCTCCCTCTTTTCCCCCTTTTCCATTCTTCTCGGACGACGCAACCAGATGACGGAGTCCAGGAGCCAGATGACACTTTTGACGACTGCTACTACCCCGAGGGTGCCTACTACCACGTGACGGACGCCGACGACCAGGAGTAGTTAGGAGGCTCCTAGGCAGGAGGCCTTGCCTTTTCGATCGATGTTGCTTTTGTGCTAGCCTTCTTAAGGCATACTTGTTTAATTCATGTCTGTACTCAGATATTGTTGCTTCTGCTGACTCGTTTGTATTCGAGCTGATGTATTCGAGCCCTCGAGGCTCCTGGCTTGTAATATAAAGCTTGTATTATTTTAATTTGTGTCTAGAGTTGTGTTGTGATATCTTCCCGTGAGTCCTTGATCTTGATCGTACACATTTGCGTGCATGATTAGTGTATGATTGAATCGAGGGCGTCACATTCACACCCCCCACGGCGTCGGCCATCTCCGGCACGGTGCACGACCAGCTCCATTGCTGGCCCACCAGGCCGGGGTGGAACGTGGCCACCGGCTCCTCCTTCGCCTTTTCCCTCCTCTCCTCCTCCTTGATGGCCACCATCTCTAGCTCGGGGAAGGCGACGTCACCGGCGGCAGAGAGTGTCAACGCCTCCTCCAAGCCGTCCCATTGGCGCTCGTCGTGCGTGTTCATGGAGTCCTCCATGACACGCTGCATGAGCCGGGCCTCCTCCTCCGCTGTCATGCGAGGAGGTGGAGGTGGAGGTGGTGACGTAGACGGGGAAGGCGACGACGTGGGCGTGAGGCCGCGCACCCGCGTACGCCCGCGCACCTCTCGACGTGGCCGTCGCGGCCCCGACACCGTGCCGACGAAGTAGGACGTGCGGCGCGTGTCGTGCTTGTCCTGGAGCCACGTGTCCCAGAGCACGGAATCGGGGGTGTACCTGTCGTCGTAGTACAGGTCGTCGGGGAGGAGGCGGCGACGACGCTCGATCTCATCGCGGCGCGCACGGCCGCCCATCGGCACCGGCGGGATCAGGACCCAGTCGGCGCTGAGGTGCCAGTTGTTGGAGGGGGGGTGGACGTCGCTCCACGGGACCGGCGTCCTCGTCTCCCAGTAGCGTCGGCACACGTCTGCGCTGAGGTACTGCCGTCGCGCTCACCGGCGGGCCTAGGGGCGATGGTGAAGGGGGCCGGCGCGGGGGCTCGACGGGAGGAGCGCGGCGGTGACGCGGGCTCCTCCTTCTTCACGGAGCCGCGGCGGCGGTCCGAGGAGGATCCGGCCTCGCGGTCGTGCTTTCCCTTGCGGCCATAGTTCCATAGCTCTGTGGCCGGCCGACGAGTTCGAGGACGGGGAGCGGCTAGGGTTTGGGCGTGTCGGCTTTCGAGGGGGCAGAGAGGGGCCAGAGTGGAAACTGATGAGGACGACGACCGGTCCACGGATCCCATTTAAGAAGGACGGCGACCATTCAATGGCCGGATGACAGGTGGGGCCACCTGCCTGTGCGCATTGATGTTGACAGATGGGAGGTAGGTGGCCGACTGCCACGCGGCCCCAACGCGGACGAGCGCACATCCGTTTGCCGTCCGCCGCGATTCAAACCAGGCGCAAGTTTGCGCTCGAAATGGGTCGATCCGGATACAAAACGGATAAGATGGGTCAGGGCCGTCGGGCGCTGGGCCACCTGGGCCACCCGGTTCGTTCCATTTACCCCAAACAAACGGGGCCGAACAAAATGGGATCGCGCGGTGGAGTTGGCCCGAATGCAGGTCATGGACACATCCACTACGGGAGATATGTTTCAGTGATCCGCTAGCTAATGCTTAACTCTATCAACTCATCTTAAAAAAAAATGAGACCAACCTATCAAATATAGATTTGCTAGAGATCCCCTTATTATACATCCAGTGGTATTGTCTTTGTCTTGGCAGACCGTTGACTGGCCCTTGAGGCCATGAGTGCCCATGCCGCGTCACCGCGCTCACTTTAATTTAACTAATAATAATCAGATCTCCATCTCAGTTTCTTCTCTGCCAAGTTCCTTCGGAGAGAGGCATGGACCAGAGTTCCCCACAGCCATGATTTCTCTCCATATATATTGTGATGCATTCATCTCTACCATACTCATTCAATCGAATCAGTCATCCAACCAATCTTCCCCCAATCAAGAGAGAGAGAGAGAGAGAGAGACATGGTTCTTAGAGCGTTGATTAGTCCAGCTTTAGTGCAATGGAGCTTCCTGGTATGCGGCAGCCTGGGCTTTGTGCTTCTCTGGCAAGCTGCCAAGCTAATAGACCGGCTGTGGTGGCACCCGCGGCGGCTGGAGCGGGCACTGCGCGCCGAGGGTCTCCGCGGCACCTCGTACCGCTTCCTCGTCGGCGACGTCATTGACTATGAGCGGCGGAGCAAGGAGGCGCGTTCAAGGTCGATGCCGCTGCGCTGCCACAACATAGCCCCTCTCGTCGCGCCGCTGCTCCACGACATTGTCCGGGAGCACGGCAAGGCGTGCATATCTTGGTTTGGTCCGTACCCCAAGGTGACCATCAGCGACCCTGAGCAGACCAAGGAGGTGATGTCCAACAAGTTCGGCCACTTCGAGAAGCTCAAGTTTCCGGCGCTGTCCAGGCTGCTCGCCGGAGGCGTGGCGACGTACGAGGGCGAGCAATGGGTCAAGCACAGGAGGATCCTCAACCCTGCATTCCATCTCGAGAAGCTTAAGGTACGTGCACTGCTCCTAATTTTTTATTGTTCCATGTGTAGTAGTACTTCAATCAAATGCTGGCGAAATTATAAATTTAATGGAATCGTGTGTATTAAATTTGCAGCTCATGATGCCAGCGTTTTCTACTTGCTGCCAAGAACTTGTGAGCAGATGGACGCAATCTCTTGGTTCTGATGGTACATATGAGGTGGATGTATGTCCGGAGTTCCAGAGACTCACTGGAGATGTCATTTCTCGCACCGCATTTGGCAGTAACTACGCTGAAGGTGCCAGGATATTCCAGTTGCAGTCCGAGCAAACTGCACGCATCCTGGCCAGGGTTAAGAAGATTATCATTCCCGGCTACTTGTGAGTACTCTTTACTACGTAATCATCTTTCCGGCTAATATTTGTGTCTACGGCATACTCTATCTGTTTTCTTTGTGTTATGGTACACGAGCTCAAGTTCCAAAATACAAACTTTCTACCCCAAAACTATTCTGCCAATATTTATTAAAAAAAAAACATGGCCTAGCAAATCGGCTTACCCAAAATGACTTATGCATAGCTGGTCCTGATTAATAAACCAACATCAATCATAGGGATCATGCTGATCTTTAATATTTAAATAGCTAGCCCCCACTAATATATTTGTTTCAACATACGAGCATGACACCTAAGTATGTAACATGCATGAAAATGACCCACCTTAACATGCAACCATTCAAATCAAAAGGTCCACCTCAACATGGGAACATGCATGATAATTTACATTCTTTTATTCTATTTATATATAATAAATATTTTACAACTATAGAGTAGAGACACAACAAATCATATGTATTTTTAATTTTAGTTTCTATATTACTATTTCAAATGTTCATGTCCCATAAAACTAAATATTATTCAAATATATTGCAAAATATTTCCACTGCAACGTGTGTGTGTGTGTGTGTGTGTGG
>NC_041385.1:429829114-429835276 GCF_002162155.2 Triticum dicoccoides | reverse complement strand
GACCATGTTTTGTCAATTCGCGTTATATTATATTATGCGTTATCACGAGATTTAGTAGCGCATAGACAAATTAATTAATTAAGTATAGTTAGTTTGTACGTGCTAATAGTAATTTGTTGGGGTGTCATTTTTCAGGTCCTTGCCAACCAGAAACAATAGAAGGATGAGTGAAATTAATAACGAAATTGAATCAATTCTGCTCAATCTAATCGGAGAAAGAATGCAAGCTATGCAAGAAGGAGAAAATACCAAAAATGACTTGCTCGGTTTGATGCTTGAGTCCAACATGAGGGGCACAGATGAGAATGGCCAATGCATCTCAGGAATGACTATTGATGAGGTCGTGGAGGAATGCAAGTTGTTCTATTTTGCAGGAACAGAAACAACATCAATATTACTCACATGGACAATGGTCATACTAAGTATGCACCCCGAGTGGCAAGATTGTGCAAGGGAGGAGGTCCTCGGCCTATTTGGAAAGAATAAAATTGAGTACGAAGGCTTTGGCCGGCTAAAAACGGTGAGTAGTGTTTTATTTACTTGATTTCGTTGTTCTTATGAAATATATATTCGGAAGCATAAGTTGTTTTGTCTACAGTGTAGGTGACCATGATTCTTTACGAGGTGCTCCGATTATACCCACCGGCTGTCGCTTTCATCCGAAAAACATACAACGAAATGGAGATTGGAGGTATCACATACCCTGCTGGTGTGCTTATCGAGCTTCCTGTGTTGTTAATGCACCATGACCTAGACATATGGGGAAGCGACGTGCATGAGTTCAAACCGGAGAGGTTTGCCGACGGGATATCCAAGGCATCCAAGAATCCATGTGCTTTCCTACCATTTGGTTGGGGGGCCACGTATTTGCATTGGCCAACAGTTTGCAATGCTTGAGGCCAAGATTTCCTTGTGCATGATCCTTCAATGCTTTGAGTTCGAGCTTGCGCCGTCATACACTCATGCTCTAGATAACACGAAAATGCTACTTCCTATGCATGGTGCGCAAATTAAGCTCAGGGCAATTTAATCGTTACACACGAAAGTATGCATGTTCACTATTTACCGTCATCTGGCTCATTGTGTAATCAGGCATAAAATTACGACAAGGATGGGCCTTTTCATATGACCCTTCCATTTTATTCTCGTAGACAGAGACTGCCACATCTGACCTCTGTCACATGGTGCCACTTCATCTCAACTATTGTTTCAAGAATCTTATAAATTAGTTGCACCAATCTTCCCTTTAATGCGGTGAGCTCCAATGCTTTATTCTCAAAATAATAGGCTCTCTATAGAAAACCAAAGCGTGAACAAATATCAATCTTTAATTTAATTATTACTGCTATGGTTCAGAATTGATGTTTTTTCATGTATGATTATATTATGAAAGAAGTATGTGTTTTGGTCCCCACAACTATTGTCAACCACTACTGGAATTGTTGCAATTGTCGAATTCCTAGGGAGCTCAGCAAAGCCCAGAAAAAACTCGGCATTGTGTTTGCCAAGTTTCATTCTCGGTAAACAACACTCGGCTGAACAAGGGTCGGCAATCATTAACTTTGCCGAGTTTCTATTATCGGGCACTCACCAAACATTTAAAAATCCATTGCCGAGTTTCAAAAACGAGAACTCAGCAAAGTACCATGTTTGGTGAAACGATCATTAATGGCGGTGCCATGTGGCTAGCAACCTTTGTCGAGCGTGGAACTTGGCAGTCCAATGATGACTAGGGGTAAGATGTGTGGCACATTTTCTGTCGAGTTCCCTTTTGCTGAAACTCGTCATACCTTTGACGACTGTGAAACTCGACAGACCTTCGACAAGTATGTGCGGGCCACGTGTCATATGTGCTTGCTTAGTCTTTTCTTTGCCGAGCTCCGCACTCAACAAAGCCAGCCTGGTGATCCTAGTTGATGAGTTGGTTTTGTTTTGCCCATAGAGTATATCCTGGTGCTAAAACCCATCACATCATGTATGGCCGATAATTCTTTGGGGTAAACATTCTTGGTTCGGTTGCCTCGGAAAAAATCATTAATGACATTTTTTTTGCTAAGTACACATGAAGACACAAACAAAGTTAATGAGTGATATTATGTTCATCCCCTATTTTACAAAAAAAACTCTCACAAAAAATTATTTTATTTCGAATAAATAACAAGAGGGGCCAAACTCTCAAACCTTGAAAAACTTTGAATCCTCTAGCTTAAAGGTGGCCAGTTGGAAGATGTTCATCCTCGTCGATGAAGACGACGGAGCTACGCCGCCCGTTGTTTTCCATGGAGAAAGGTGGTCGATGGACGACCTCCACATCAGTGGAGCTACGCTGCCCCATGATTTTCTTGAACAATGATGGTAGATGGGAGGTCTTTTTTGATTCGTCGATGAATTTTCTGGTCAAAGCGAGGCCAATCCCATGGACTGGGACGGTCTCGTGAAGGAGGAATCCGATGAGGAGGAGCTTGCACTCTGGATCGCAATCCAGTGCTCGCACGTGAACACCGACGAGAGCCCGAGCTCTGTCGCATTCGCAACAAGCTCCTTCATGCCCGACGGCCAAATGTTGGCTGCGCCCGCCCTTCTAGCTCCACGACGCTCTATATATGGAGCAGGGTCTCCGCTTCCCCTCCAACTTCAGCCCGCCCAGGCAGTGGTAGGCGCTCGTGCCTGCGACTCCCGTGCGAATGCGCATGCCGAAGTCAGAGGCGATGGCGGACCCGCATGAGCCGCAACAGGCGGCGGCCGCGGGGGAGCCCGGCTCTTCTCGCCACTGGACGCGCTCAGTTCCCGTGACCCCGGAGGAGGCGGTCCTTCGCGAGGTGATGCGGAGGTCACTGACCACAGTGGAGTCCGATACGCGTGCCTCCAGTGCAAGAACGCTGTGACGCCCCCGATTCAATCGTACACTAATCATGCACGCAAATGTGTACGATCAAGATCAGGGACTCACGGGAAGATATCACAACACAACTCTAAAACATAAATAAGTCATACAAGCATCATAATACAAGCCAGGGGCCTCGAGGGCTCGAATACAAGTGCTCGATCATGGACGAGTCAGCGGAAGCAACAATATCTGAGTACAGACATAAGTTAAACAAGTTTGCCTTAAGAAGGCTAGCACAAACTGGGATACAGATCGAAAGAGGCGCAGGCCTCCTGCCTGGGATCCTCCAAACTACTCCTGGTCGTCGTCAGCGGGCAGCACATAGTAGTAGGCACCTCCGGTGTAGTAGGGGGTCGTCGTCGACGGTGGCGTCTGACTCCTGGACTCCAGCATCTGGTTGCGTCGACCAGAAAGAAAGGAAAGGGGAAAAAAGGGGGGGAGAAAGCAACCGTGAGTACTCATCCAAAGTACTCGCAAGCAAGGAGCTACACTACATATGCATGGGTATATGTGTAAAGGGCCATATCGGTGGACTGAACTGAAGAATGCCAGAATAAAAGGGGGATAGCTAATCCTGTCGAAGACTACGCTTCTGGCAGCCTCCGTCTTGCAGCATGTAGGAGAGAGTAGATTGAAGTCCTCCAAGTAGCATCTTCAAGTAGCATCTCCAAGCAGCATCTCCAAGTAGCATCGCATAGCATAACCCTACCCGGCGATCCTCCTCTCGTCGCCCTGTAGAAAAGTGATCACCGGGTTGTCTGTGGAACTTGGAAGGGTGTGTTTTATTAAGTATCCGGTTCTAGTTGTCATAAGGTCAAGGTACAACTCCAAGTCGTCCTGTTACCGAAGATCACGGCTATTCGAATAGATTAACTTCCCTGCAGGGGTGCACCAACTTACCCAACACGCTTGATCCCATTTGGCCGCACACACTTTCCTGGGTCATGCCCGGCCGCGGAAGATCAACACGTCGCAGCCCCACCTAGGCACAACAGAGAGGCCAGCACGCCGGTCTAAACCTTAGCGCGCAGGGGTCTGGGCCCATCGCCCATAGCACACCTGCACGTTGCGTACGCGGCCGAAAACAGAACTAGCCCCCTTAATACAAGAGCAGGCTTACGTTCCAATCCGGCGCGCGCCACTCAGTCGCTGGCGTCACGAAGTGCTTCGGCTGATACCACGACGCCGAGTGCCCATATCTTTCCCACATAGTTGGTTAGTGCGTATAGGCTCGTAGCCAACTCAGATCAAATACCAAGATCTCGTTAAGCGTGTTAAGTATCCGCGAACGCCGAACAGGGCCAGGCCCACCTCTCTCCTAGGCGGTCTTAACCTGCCCTGTCGCTCCGCCACAAAGATCCACACAGAGGGCCGTCGGGACAAAGGTCCTTTCAGCCCCCAATCCGTGAATCACTCGCGGGTACTCTTCGAGCTGACCCGACTTTAGTCACCATCTGTAAAGTATGTATGTATGTACAGTATATACCCGTGATCACCTCCCGAGTGATCACGGCCCAATAGTATAGCAAGGCAGACTGACAAGAATGTAGGGCCACAGATGAATGTACTAGCATCCTATACTAAGCATATAGGATTGCAGGTAAGGTAACAACAGAAGTAACAAGGACAGGCTATGCAGCAGTATAGGAGTATCTGAAAGCAGTAACATGCTACACTACTCTAATGCAAGCAGTATAGAGAAGAGTAGGCGATATCTGGTGATCAAGGGGGGGGGGGCTTGCCTGGTTGCTCTGGCAAGAGAGAGGGGTCGTCAACACCGTAGTCGAACTGGGCAGCAGCAGCGTCGGTCTCGTAGTCTACCGGAGAGAAGAGGGGGAAGAAACAATGAATACCAAGTAAACAGATGCATATCGATGCATGACATGTCAAGGAGCGATGCTAGGCGTGCCCTAACATGGTATGAGGTGGTACTGGTTAAGGGGGGAATCATCCGGGAAAGTATTCCCGGTGTTTCGTGTTTTCGGGCAGAGGAGCCGGAGGGGGAAAGTTGCGGGTTCGATAGGTTAGGGGGTGTGCCGGACGAACGGACTGCGTATCCGAATTCGTCTCGTCGTTCTGAGCAACTTTCATGTTGAAAATATTTTAATCCGAGTTACGGATTAAAAGATATGATTTTCTAAAGATTTAATTAATTTCTGGAATTTAATTAATTATTTAATTTAATTTGAAAATGGAATTATGACATCAGCATGATGTCATGCTGACGTCAGCAGTCAACAGGGTTGACTGGTCAACCTGACCAGTGGGACCCACTGGTCAGTGACACATTTTAATTAGTCATCTAATTTAACCTAATTAGTATTAATTAGGAGGGGGCCACTGTCATTGAGTAATTAATTAATTGACTAACAGTTTAGTTAGTTTAGTTATTTGATTAGTTTAATTAATCAAAATTAATTAAGTTAATTATTTCTTTAATTAATTATTTTTATTTTCATTTTTTTATTTTTTTTTAAATACGTTCTGGGCGTGGGCCCCATCTGTCATTGGGCCAGGGGCCTTAGCGGGTGTGGGGTTTACGGGCGCCGGGCGTGGGCACCCGAACGGGCGAGTCCCGAGCGGAGCCAGCCGAGGCGCTGTGGGTGGCTCGCCGGAGCGCGGCCACAGCGAGCAGACGAGGGAGGGCGCAAGGAGGAGCCGAGGCGCGTGAGAGGAACGACGGAGGCAGGGGCACAGGAGCACTCCGCGAGCGGGCGCAACCACGGTGAGTGGGCGAGCGCGGGGACTGCAGTGGTGCTGGCGGCAGTGCCGCAGCACAGTAGCAGCTGCTGCAGCTCGTGGCGGGGCACGACCAGGAGCGGCAAGTGGGGCGACGGCGTGGCCGACGCAGTCGTCGAGCAGGAGGGTGTGCGGGCCTGGACGGGCCTGGAGCGCACGGGGTACGGGGCATGGCGTGCTCGACCGCAAGGCAGAGATGGGCCGGAGGCGAGCGGACTGCACGGGCGCGAGGTGGACGAGCGCGGTGTCCGCAGATGAAAAGAAGGGGAGAGGGGAGGCCGAGGCCGAGGGCCTCACCGGCGTTTGCAGGGGCACATGGGCGTCGAGGCTCGGGGGCGACCCGTGGGGAGGAGGACGGGGACGATCGACGGAGACGGGAGGCGAGGTAGTCGAGGCAGAGAGGCTCCGGGAGGGTGGCTCCGGCGACTGGACCTCCAGGCGGCGGCGATTGGTGTCGAAGGGGGCTCGGGAATGCTCCCTCGGTCCAGATCGGATCGAGAGGGGGGAGAGCGGCGTGGGGAGTGGGGGATGGGTGT
>NC_041385.1:429820890-429828364 GCF_002162155.2 Triticum dicoccoides | reverse complement strand
AATCATCGCGAGGTTTACGACAGTAAGAGCGGGGACGTGGCATCATTAGCGTGGGACCACTGTAGCTTAATTATCCGGGCGTCACAATTCTCCTCCACTACAAGAAATCTCGTCCCGAGATTTAAGAGGTAGTGAAAGGGGGGAAGGTTTGGTAACGAATCTAGCGGGTCTTCTCATCCTGGCTTGCTCTTCTCGAAGAGATCAATCCATTACGTTGATGTCTTCATTTTTCTGCTTCAGGTCATCATGATGAAGTCGTCATCCTTTCTTCGGGATCTCCATCGTACTTACGAAAGAATAAGGGGGGTATTCCGGGAGAATGAACCGCTACAAGGTTGACTATCTGGTCGATAACACCGGGGAAGGTGGCAGAACGTAACTCTCGAATTGAAACTTAAGAAAATATCGAGAGCAAGGTAATGAGGTTTCATGGGAAGTTTCGAGCGAGCAGGCAACCGTTCGATGCCTGAAACAGGGCGTGAAAGGGGCTCAAAGCGATCGGGAATAAGTATTGTGTCCGGTAACAGATTTGATGATCCCTCAGAAGATGGCTCGTGAATTACTTACGAGGCCACACGCGAGGAACGATCTTGGGAACAGGGGGGTGCAGGAGAGTCAGGTTTCAATCCAGTGGACCTGTGGTTTATGGGCCCACCATGTGGGTTGAAAGTAGGAAGGGTGGTGACATCTTGCACAGCCGCGACAGGGAGGCATGTCAGTGAATAGCTTGCCAGCTATGTTGGCAACAACGTTGGTTCCAAGGGCGAGGGACGAAGAGAACCATTTTCCTGCTCGTTGAAACGAGGCGGGCCAAGAGGCAAAGTTCTCATCCATCGGCGGATACCGAAATGTCATCAACAATAGAGACAGGGTCTCACTAGCAGAGTTGTACACCGAGGTGTTTACATAAGCAGTGAATTATTACTGCTTAGATTATATAGATCACAAGAAAGGTCAAACAAACCAATGGAAAGTAAAATGTGATCATCAGGTTAAACAGAACAATGGAAGGGAAATTTAAACACATAATTCAGGGGTATATCCTTCCCAAGGATAAGCAGAGCATGATATTCATGACGGGATATAATCATAGAAAACCCTTTAGGAAAGGGGAGAGAAATTTCATGCCATTACCCATACAGCGGTGTTTGGATAATTGATAAAGAGAATTTAGTATTGTGCTTCAAATGCTCTTATTGAAAATCGGAGTAACACAGACATGCTTCAGGTAGCAATGATATGGTGTTTCAACCAAGGGCCAGACTTTGGATACACAAATGATCCATCAGGAGTAACTTATAAAATAAGTCCTACAATTTCCTCTAGGAGGAATGGTTATCCTTGCAAAAGAATTTATAATGATCGGTCCTCCAGCCGGGGGGGGGGGTGTGCTAGGCATGACATCATGTTATCGGGTCATCAAAGGATCAACATCATAACTCTTGGAAAGTTGTCCCAACCATCATATCTGACCGAGATTCATATCCAATTGGTGTCATGATACCTCAAACTCAGGGGGTCCGAGAGGAAAAGGTGCAACACAATCGACGAAATGACATTGCAAGATTCTCGAGAAATGAACTATGGGAGCGGGTTTCTGAAGCAATAGTTCATCATTAAACCAAGGAGGGGATGAGAAGGTGGCTGATGGGCTCAGCGACAATTCATCGAGAATTCCAAACAGATGGATTTCCACGATAATGTGAACAAGAAGATGACATTTGTTAGATCAAATGATATAATGTTGTATGCTCGAGGAAAACATACAACATTAATCATTAGTTGAAAGGTGTGCCCGAAATATGACCTTAGGTAGCAAGATCACTGTTAGAGTGACGATTCAATAACCAACAGTCTAAGAACGAACTGTCAATCATTAACTTCAAAGCAATAGGGTTGCTAAAAGTACAGAATCCAAGCAGCATCATTCCCTTGTTGGAATCCCGGTTAGAATCAACACAGGGAACAAGAAGGAATGGTGATGGTGAGAAGTATCACTTGCATCAAGAATTCTCAAGATGTGGTGAAATTACCACGACATTTTCACATAAAAGATGGTAATATTCCAAGCTAAAGAAGAACAAATGTTGGATAGCAAGGAACTCAAGGTATAACACAAAACACGAATAAGTTTTGTGTTGAACGGAAGGCAATAAAGTGGTCACTGATAACACAAATCATCGAGGGCAAGGATGGTATTACTCAACATGAATTCAACTGGTATCCTGGAAGTGCTCAGAATGCTGATGATGATCACGACACATTTGTCGAGAGATTTCATGAAGATGTAATCGATCAGTGACGACATCAAGTCAAAGGAATAATGAAGCGGAAGGTTATTGGAACCATGGGTAGGACACAAACTTGAAATCAAGCTTGTTGATCAAGGCGAACTGATATGACGAGGAAGATCGACGTAACTTTAGCTCATCATCGAAAATTGTGCTCCGAAAAGGAGGACCAGGTAGTACGGTTTAAAATTTAGCCGATCAGGCTAGGAAAGACTTAAAGGATTAATAAAATCGTAAGCAACGAAAATTACTTAGGGTTATCGGACCAAAATGTGGAATCGTTGTTCTCGATTGACGACAACCCAGAACCCGAGAAAATTGGAATCTGTGAGAAATAATAGTTGATGAAGAACCCATAATAAGTTATGCAGCCCCATGATATTCTTGAGATACCAAGGGGTAATACTCGACGACAAATCAAAGTAGAGGTTGGACTGGGGTATTACTCTGTAGAAGACAAGTGCTTAAACTTGCACGAGAAATGGTATTTAAAGGAGATCATGGTCGGAACCACGATTACAAAAGGCCAGATCCTAGATATAAGATGAACTTATACCAAAGGAATAATTTATTTAAGAGAAGCTTTAATGATAAGATCTACATCGTGTCCATGGGCATGAACACAAGTTCAAGGTCGACTCCCACTTCTCCAATGCATAACCTTTCATTCACTTCTCACGTTCGATGATGTTGCAGTGTTGAAATTTTATCTGGTGAAGCACCAGAAGAGTATGACTCGCGAAAACTTTCGGGTTCACACGGTTTAGAGAAGGCATATGTTCAACCCATAGGGGCTTCTTAGAAACATATACCACAAGTTTCAAGAGTAAATAACACAAGCCCGAAAGCAGAGCATGGTTGACCAAGCAGAGGATACAACTTAACAAAGGCATTATGTATCAGGGGAAGAACTCACAAGGTGATCAAATGTGAAGGACACTGTCGGATAACAATCCAACAAAGGACTTGATGGTCCACAAAGGATCTGATACGAGTATCGGTACTCAACTAGAGGAAGAAGAATGCAAGGAGATCAGATTATAGAAACAACTGACTAACTCATTTGTCAAATGCAAAGGAAATATGATTTCCAAATCAAGGGATCAGAAGCAATGCTCTGATTAGGGATGGATAAGTTGAATAGCCTTATGGTACAATCAACGGCAATTGGATTGGTCGAGAACCAATTCCAGTTAAAAGAATGGCAGCTCAGCCGGAAAAGTAACTTATAAGGATCAAAGATGATTGCGTGTATTCGCAAACATATTGAGTCAACAGACTCAAAAATGATAATGACAAGGAATGCCAATAAGACTACGAGAGTTATGGGATTAACCATAATGCAAGCAAGCAAGAATTTCAAGAGCCAAAGACTGCTCGGGATTTTCGGAAGATCGAATGGCATTTCGAAGACTTTTGTGAAATACATGAATCAACTGGGGATGAGCGGATACTGGATAAGTGCGAGAAATTATCCGTATGGGTATTCAGGTGGTAAGAAACTGCAAGGCAGTAGGCATAAGTATTCTAAGAACAACAACGAGTATTTCGGGGCGTCTTGTAATAAAAGACAACTGGGGACTAAGTAAGAACGGTGTATGAATTTATTCATAGGGATATTTCGATGGTAGTGAATTGCAAAAGCAATGGGCAGTCCCGAAAGAGTATCGGAAAGTAACTTTGAAATCTTCATGTGCAGTCGGCGATCATCTAGACTGAAGGGGCTCTCCGGGAGAAAGCGTTTTCAAGAACCTAAAGTTAGATTTTAGAAAATCATTTAACCCGAATAGAAGAGAGATCAGAGTCCCAGAGTATAGACGAGGAGTAAAAGATCCTAATACCACCCAATGGCGACGTGGGCCCATAAGGCACACAGCCAAGTTAGTAAAAGTTTTGCAATGACTAGACTCAACTTTGGCCAAGGATTGTGGAAGGGGAGTCCTACAGGCAGTCGGCTCTGATACCAACTTGTCACGCCCCCGATTCAATCGTAACTAACCATGCACGCAAATGTGTACGATCAAGATCAGGGACTCACGGGAAGATATCACAACACAACTCTAAAACATAAATAAGTCATACAAGCATCATAATACAAGCCAGGGGCCTCGAGGGCTCGAATACAAGTGCTCGATCATAGACGAGTCAGCGAAAGCAACAATATCTGAGTACAGACATAAGTTAAACAAGTTTGCCTTAAGAAGGCTAGCACAAACTGGGATACAGATCGAAAGAGGCGCAGGCCTCCTGCCTGGGATCCTCCAAACTACTCCTGGTCGTCGTCAGCGGGCAGCACGTAGTAGTAGGCACCTCCGGTGTAGTAGGGGGTCGTCGTCGACGGTGGCGTCTAACTCCTGGACTCCAGCATCTGGTTGGTCGACCAGAAAGAAAGGAAAGGGGAAAAAAGGGGGGAGAAAGCAACCGTGAGTACTCATCCAAAGTACTCGCAAGCAAGGAGCTACACTACATATGCATGGGTATATGTGTAAAGGGCCATATCGGTGGACTGAACTGCAGAATGCCAGAATAAAAGGGGGATAGCTAATCCTGTCGAAGACTACGCTTCTGGCAGCCTCCGTCTTGCAGCATGTAGGAGAGAGTAGATTGAAGTCCTCCAAGTAGCATCTTCAAGTAGCATCTCCAAGCAGCATCTCCAAGTAGCATCGCATAGCATAACCCTACCCGACGATCCTCCCCTCGTCGCCCTATAGAAAAGCGATCACCGGGTTGTCTGTGGAACTTGGAAGGGTGTGTTTTATTAAGTATCCGGTTCTAGTTGTCATAAGGTCAAGGTACAACTCCAAGTCGTCCTGTTACCGAAGATCACGGCTATTCGAATAGATTAACTTCCCTGCAGGGGTGCACCAACTTACCCAACACGCTTGATCCCATTTGGCCGCACACACTTTCCTGGGTCATGCCCGGCCGCGGAAGATCAACACGTTGCAGCCCCACCTAGGCACAACAGAGAGGCCAGCACGCCGGTCTAAACCTAAGCGCGCAGGGGTCTGGGCCCATCGCCCATAGCACACCTGCACGTTGCGTACGCGGCCGAAAACAGAACTAGCCCCCTTAATACAAGAGCAGGCTTACGTTCCAATCCGGCGCGCGCCACTCAGTCGCTGGCGTCACGAAGTGCTTCGGCTAATACCACGACGCCGAGTGCCCATATCTTTCCCACGTAGTTGGTTAGTGCGTATAGGCTCGTAGCCAACTCAGATCAAATACCAAGATCTCGTTAAGCGTGTTAAGTATCCGCGAACGCCGAACAGGGCCAGGACCACCTCTCTCCTAGGCGGTCTTAACCTGCCCTGTCGCTCCGCCACAAAGATCCACACAGAGGGCCGTCGGGACAAAGGTCCTTTCAGCCCCCAATCCGTGAATCACTCGCGGGTACTCTTCGAGCTGACCCGACTTTAGTCACCATCTGTAAAGTATGTATGTATGTATAGTATATACCCGTGATCACCTCCCGAGTGATCACGGCCCAATAGTATAGCAAGGCAGACTGACAAGAATGTAGGGCCACAGATGAATGTACTAGCATCCTATACTAAGCATATAGGATTGCAGGTAAGGTAACAACAGAAGTAACAAGGACAGGCTATGCAGCAGTATAGGAGTATCTGAAAGCAGTAACATGCTACACTACTCTAATGCAAGCAGTATAGAGAAGAGTAGGCGATATCTAGTGATCAAGGGGGGGGGCTTGCCTGGTTGCTCTGGCAAGAGAGAGGGGTCGTCAACACCATAGTCGAACTGGGCAGCAGCAGCGTCGGTCTCGTAGTCTACCGGAGAGAAGAGGGGGAAGAAACAATGAATACCAAGTAAACAGATGCATATCGATGCATGACATGTCAAGGAGCGATGCTAGGCGTGCCCTAACGTGGTATGAGGTGGTACTGGTTAAGGGGGGAATCATCCGGGAAAGTATTCCCGGTGTTTCGTGTTTTCGGGCAGAGGAGCCGGAGGGGAAAAGTTGCGGGTTCGATAGGTTAGGGGGGTGTGGCGGACGAATGGACTGCGTATCCGAATTCGTCTCGTCGTTCTGAGCAACTTTCATGTTGAAAATATTTTAATCCGAGTTACGAATTAAAAGATATGATTTTCTAAAGATTTAATTAATTTCTGGAATTTAATTAATTATTTAATTTATTTCAAAAATGGAATTGTGACATCAGCATGATGTCATGCTGACGTCAGCAGTCAACAGGGTTGACTGGTCAACCTGACCAGTGGGACCCACTGGTCAGTGACACATTTTAATTAGTCATCTAATTTAACCTAATTAGTATTAATTAGGAGGGGGCCACTGTCATTGAGTAATTAATTAATTGACTAACAGTTTAGTTAGTTTAGTTATTTGATTAGTTTAATTAATCAAAATTAATTAAGTTAATTATTTCTTTAATTAATTATTTTTATTTTTATTTATTTATTTATTTTAAATACGTTCTGGGCGTGGGCCCCATCTGTCATTGGGCCAGGGGCCTTAGCGGGTGTGGGGTTTACGGGCGCCGGGCGTGGGCACCCGAACGGGCGAGTCCCGAGCGGAGCCAGCCGAGGCGCTGTGGGTGGCTCGCCGGAGCGCGGCCACGGCGAGCAGACGAGGGAGGGCGCAAGGAGGAGCCGAGGCGCGTGAAAGGAACGACGGAGGCAGGGGCACAGGAGCACTCCGCGAGCGGGCGCGACCACGGTGAGTGGGCGAGCGCGGGGACTGCAGTGGTGCTGGCGGCAGTGCCGCAGCACAGTAGCAGCTGCTGCAGCTCGTGGCGGGGCACGACCAGGAGCGGCAAGTGGGGCGACGGCGTGGCCGACGCAGTCGTCGAGCAGGAGGGTGTGCGGGCCTGGACGGGCCTGGAGCGCACGGGGTACGGGGCATGGCGTGCTCGACCGCAAGGCAGAGATGGGCCGGAGGCGAGCGGACTGCACGGGCGCGAGGTGGACGAGCGCGGTGTCCGCAGATGAAAAGAAGGGGAGAGGGGAGGCCGAGGCCGAGGGCCTCACTAGCGTTTGCAGGGGCACATGGGCGTCGAGGCTCGGGGGTGACCCGTGGGGAGGAGGACGGGGACGATCGACGGAGACGGGAGGCGAGGTAGTCGAGGCAGAGAGGCTCCGGGAGGGTGGCTCCGGCGACTGGACCTCCAGGCGGCGGCGATTGGTGTCGAAGGGGGCTCGAGAAT
>NC_041385.1:429812300-429820300 GCF_002162155.2 Triticum dicoccoides | reverse complement strand
CTATTTTATTCTTTTAATTTCTGTTTTATAAAATATAAATACAACTCCTAAATTAACGTTATAATTTATTCTACTACCCCAAAAGTTTGACACCTAATTAAAATAGTTTGCATTATTATTATTTTTAAAAGGCATTTAATTAATTGTCTTAGCTGCTGTTTTAATTAGTTTGGAGCCTTTACACATTTTATAAAAGTGTGGTTTCTCCACTAGTATTATCCATGATTTATTTGACACATTTTGGACATTTTAGTTTTAATGTTTGAAAACTTTTATTGTTTGCCTTGATTTTGAATTTTGAATTCGGACGGGATTGAATCATCGCGAGGTTTACGACAGTAAGAGCGGGGACGTGGCATCATTAGCGTGGGACCACTGTAGCTTAATTATCCGGGCGTCACAAACGCGAAGGTGTTCCACCTCGGTCTTGAGGCATCCGAGCGCCTTACACAGGAGAAGGAGACCGCTGCCTTCAAGGCCGCCCGTTACGCAAAGGGCAGCAGCGCCTCCTCCGCCACCTCTCTGACCATGACTTTGCATCGGAGAGCGGCACCACCTCGAACGATGATGATGACCCTCCCGCCACCGACGTGTAAACGGAGGAGATGGACCGTCGCGCCCGACTGCAAGGGCAGGGCCCACCCAAAGCGGTAAACTCCGGCCGCCACCCTCCTAGCCATGTTTATATTTTACTTGTTTCATCTATCTTGGCCTTTTTGGATGAACTAATTGCATGTCCATGTCCGCTCTATGATCTACATAGACTGCATGATTTTGTATGAAATAGACTGCATGATTTCAAGCTTCTGTTGGCTCGGGGCTTCCTGGACGTAACGCCTGGCTGCATGATGAGCCCAGCTTGTACACCATTGTTTCAGTTGGTGACATCAAAATAGCGGGCCCGACGGTCCTAGGGCCCAAGAAAGGAAAAAGTCTAAACAAATCTTGAACCTGTAGACAAAAACTAAATGGAAAAGTCTTCTTTTCAACCGACTGATTTCTCATCTCGTTAAGTCACCTCTGCCTTGCGCCACGTGTCCCAGCGGACCTCCGTACCGCTTACCTCTCGCTTCCTTATCTTCTCGGGGGAAGCAATCACATCCGCTCCACACGCTCGATCCCCTTCTCTAGCTCTCGCTTCCTTCTCTTTCTTTCCAAATCGACTTTGCCATTGGCGAGCTGGTGCTCCCAGGCCCGGCCAGCCACCACTGATTGCCAACGCTTCATGTTGCAGGGACTCTGCGAGCTGCCGGATGGGGCGCGACGCCGTCGAGGTCACCGGTGCTGCAATGGCAGCGGGGCTACAGCAGTTGGCATCTCGCAGCTGAGGCGCTGCCGGCCGGTGCTGCAGAACGTCAAAGGACGACGCGGAGGGGGCGCCTAGCAAGCTGCATTGCAGCATCCACCTTGCTGCATACCGGATGGGGCGGGCCACCGTCAGGTAACCGGTATTGCGATGTCGGCGGGACTGCAGCAGCTGATGAAGCAGAAAGGGCTCGCCGGCGTTGCGATGAAGCATCGCGTGGGGGTTGCCGGAGCTGCAATGAAGCGCGCGGGGTCGTTGAAGCCCCGCCCACGTTACAATGAAGCACCGTCGGAGCTACAGTGATGTGTCACTGGAGTTGCAATGAAGCGCCGGGGGACGTTGAAGCTCGCCGTCGCGGCAAAGAAGCTAATGCCGGAGCTGCAATGAAGCTTTTGCGGGGCGGCGACGTGCTCGGTGCTGCCACGGAGCAGCCCCCGGTGCTGCGATGCAGCGGTCACGCTCGCCGGCGTCGAGGTGACGGCAGGTGCGTCGGTGCTGCACTCGTCGGTGTAACAGGGGTGTGCAGTCGTCGTCGTTGCTGAGAGGAAGTGGGTGTCGCAGCAGCGTCAGGGGCTTGTAGATGCAAGACGAGAGGAGAGAATCACGACGTGAGGAGCTGACTTGTTCTAATCGGACGGGCCACATGCGCCTAACCAAACAGTTGGCCAGGCATCCGGCTGATTCGTAGCAGCCGCCAAACTAAATTGAACCATGGACTTGTAATTCCCAAAATCAGCATACCTAACCATTTGATGCGGTCTATTTTAAACTTTGAGGGTGTTTAACCAGTATTAGCCGACGTGGCAGGTCAAATCCCTAGTATCATTGACTAGATGGCTGGACATTAGAACAAATTGGGCCGGCCCAGTTGTGTAGTTGCACGCGCGTTCACTCTGCTTTGATTTTTCATTGTTTTTTCTTCAATTTCTTTTGTTTTTCCATATTTTTTCCTTTTTCCTTGTTTTCCATTTCTGTAATGATAAAAAATAACATTTTTGTAATGACAATAAACATTTTTTAAACTGCACAAAGCCACCTGTCTTCTATAACGAGCGATGAAAAATTACTGGGCGGCTAAAAATACTAGCCAACCGGGCCCGCCCTGCCGGTACATGGGCCTTTTTTCATTTTTATTTTGTCTTTCCTTTCCTTTTATTTTTTTGGTTCTTTGTTTTTCATTTTCGTAATGATAATAACATTTTTAAGATTTTTGTAATGACAATAAACATCTTCTAACTAAACAAGGCCATTTGTCTTCTATAAGGGGCGATTGAAAAAAGAGCTAGGCGACTAAAAAAATACTCCCTCCCACCGAAAAGACTAGTCGGAGAAATAGATGTATCTAGATGTATTTTAGTTCTAAAATTCCGGACGGAGGGAGTATTAGCCAATACTCGAACTCAGGGTCTCACACTAGCAGCGCCCACATCTATCCACTCGCCCTGAAGGATGCCCGTGTTGATAGATAGTGCGACGCCTATAAGAAGGTAAGAACAAACAAGAGCGTTCATATACGTAAACATTTTTCAAAAAATTCTAAACATTTCCTGAAAAAGGGTGAACAATTTTAAATCCGGAGTATATTTTTTTAATGCAAATAGTTTACGAAATTCGAATTTTTTTTTCTAAAAATGTTACACAATATTTGAAAATCCAAATATTTTTCGAACATCTTCTGACATCTGTGAACAATTTATGAAACTCTGGACATTTTTAAAAAGTGCAAACCGAAATTGAAAATTCCAAACACTTTTTGAAAACCAGGAAACTTTTTTTATATATAAAAAATAGTAATCATAGACATTTTTTAAACTTCTATTTTTTTGAAAAGCGCAAACATTTTTTTAGATTCTCGGACATTTGGAATTTATGAACAAGATTTTTTAAAACCGAACATGTTTTGAAACTTTGTACAATTTTTGTTCTGGATTAAAAAATTGTTCCCATTTTTTTAGATGTTGATGTTTCAGAAAGTGTTCACTTTTCAAAATTCACTGAGTTTCCAAAAAATGTTCTTATTTTCAAAAGGTGTTTGTACTTTAAAAATGTTCGGGGATTGCAAAAATTGTTTACAGTTTCAAAATGTATTAGCCCTTAAAAAATGTATTCAAATATTGATGTTGTGGCCTTCAAAAATTGTTTACGTTTTCAAAAAAAAAATTGCCCTTAAAACATGTTTTCAAAATATATCCAGGTTTCTCACTATATAATTATAACAGTAATTTGGAGTCATTTGGTCCAGTGGCTAGTAGGTGGAGTTCAGCAGCGCTACGTTCGCAAGTTTGATTCCCCGTAGTGTTCTTTTGTTATTTTTACGTCGCATGTTGGGGGGAAACTCACTTCGTGTCTGGTGGGCCGGCTCAGTTGCATCCGCAGCCAACTATCCCGGGATTTGACCTGCCACATCAACAATTCATATTTGGGAACGCCATCAAGGTTTGAAATAGACCGGAATCATGAGTATTTGGTGTGCTGATTTTCGGAATTACAAGTTTAGGGTTCTCTTTCACTTTTGTCTACAAGTTCAATGTTTCTTTTTTTGTTTGCTAGCTAGCTTGTTGCCTTTGCTTACCTAGTATATTAGCTTGCGCCACTAAAGGTAAATCTTTCATTTGTATTCAAACCATACTGGAGTCATCCCTAGAAAGAGCCACATCTTTCGAGTAAATATTTGCTGCTCTATCTTATCTAGGAGGATTCTCTTGTGATGTGAAACTTGACATTACACAGCAGGTTTTAGGCATTCTTCCAGTGACAGATGTTAAAAGCATTTCCCAGGTGACAGGACTTATATTATAGGACGGAGTAAGCGAAAAAGCACGCAGAGGCCGGTCTGCAGGCCGCTCTTAATCCACCCCGCCGAACAAGCACGCGGATGTGTGCCGAAGATATGTATTGCAATATGCAGACCCGCCTGAAAAGGCCGTATATCACTATTGAGTTACACGTATGAACAAGTGGGTTGGCGACAGGCACATGCGGACATGCCAGATGCCACTGATGTGGCTTCATTTTTTTTCCACGGAACGAGACATCATATGTACTTCCTCCGTTTTAAAATAAGTATCTTAACTTTGTACTAGCTCTAATATAAATATATACTAAGCTCAAGACACTTATTTTGAAACGGAGGGAGTATGTGTTTGTGTTTAATCTGTGGATACACTTGAGACGATGGATTAAGCCGAGTTTTGTTGAGGAGGCACATCATTCTAAAAAAAGAGGAACAATTATCTAATTACTTCCTCCGTCCGGAAATACTTGTCATCAAAATGAATAAAAGGGGATGTATCTAGATGTATTTTAGTTCTAGATGCATCCCTTTTTGCCCATTTTAATGACAAGTATTTTCGGACGGTGTAACACCCACGATGCAGCTATATCTCCCACGTGTCGAAGCACGACTTAGAGGCATAACCGCATAGTGGTTTTGTCGCAAGAAAGGTCATCTTCACACAATCCCATGTAATGAATAAGAATGGGATAAAGAGAGTTGGCTTACAATCGCCACTTCACACAATACATAATTTAAGATCATACATCATTCAAATACACTCATAGACCGGCTACGGTCAAGTTCAAATGAAAAGAAGACAACCCCAAATGCTAGATCCCCGATCGTCCCGACTGGGCTCCTCTACTGATCATCTGGAAACGATAGATAGTAACGACCAAGGGCCTCATCAAATTCCCACTTCAGCTCAGTTGCGCCATCTGCGCCAGTATCCTCGGCACCTGCATCTATTTTGGTAGAATCTGTGAGCCACGGGGACTCAGCAATCTCACACCCGCGAGATCAAGACTATTTAAGCTCATAGGTAGGAAAGGTGTAATATGGTGGAGCTGCGGCAAGCACTAAGCATATATGGTGGTTAACATACGCAAATGAGAGCGAGAAGAGAAGCAACGCGCCGGTCGAGGAGCTAGAAGCGATCAAGAAGTGATCCTGAAACTACTTACGTCAAGCATAACACAAACCGTGTTCACTTCCCGGACTCCGCCGAGAAGAGACCATCACGGCTACACACTCGGTTGATGCATTTTAATGAAGTCAAGTGTCAAGTTATCTACAACCGGACATTAACAAATTCCCATCTGCCTCATAACCGCGGGCACGGCTTTCGAAAGATTATATACCCTGCAGGGGTGTCCCAACTCAGCCCATCACAAGCTCTCACGGTCAACGAAGGAATAGACCTTCTCCCGGGAAGACCCGATCAGTCTCGGAATCCCGGTTCGCAAAACATTTCGACAATGGTAAAACAAGACCAGCAAAGCCGCCCGAAGTGCCGAAAAATCCCGATAGGAGCTGCACATATCTCGTTCTCAGGGCACACCGGATAAGCGAAGCGTACAGGAACCGACGAATCCAAGTTGCCAAGGAATGGTCCCGCACGGTGCTCTAGTTTGGACCAACACTCGGAGGAGCACTGGTCCGGGGGGTTAAATAAAGATGACCCTTGGGCTCGCGAAAACCCAAGGGAAAAGGGCTTAGGTGGCAAATGGTAAAACCAAGTTTGGGCCTTGCTGGAGGAGTTTTATTCAAAGCGAACTGTTAAGGGGGTCCCATAAATCACCCAACCGTGTAAGGAACGCAAAATCAAGGAACATAACACCGGTAAACGGAACTAGGGCGGCAAGAGTGGAACAAGTCACGAGGCGTAAGGCCGAGCCTTCCACCCTTTACCAAGTATATAAGGTGCATTAATTTAAACATGAGATATTGTGATATCCCAAAATATCCATGTTCCGACCAGGAACAAACTTCATCTTCACCTGCAGCTAACAATGCTATAAGAGGGGCTGAGCAAAAGCGGTGACATAGCCAATCAACGGTTGCTAGAACAGGATGGTTAGAGGTTTGACATGGCAATACGTAGGCATGGTAACCAATGGCAGGTAGAGCTAACATAGTGATAGAGCGAGTACTAGCAAGCAGAGATAGAAGTGATATCGAAGGTATGATCATCTTGCCTGCAAGGTTCTCAGAGTTGTCGAAGGCTGGATCCTCGTAAGCGTACTCAACAGGTTCCTCGTGCACGTACTCATCTCCCGGCTCTACCCAAAGCAAGAATATAAGCAAGGAACCACAATAAATCACGGTGCAATGCACAAACAACATAATGCAATACATGTCATGATATGCGAGATGTGATATGCAATGCATATGCGTGCTTCGGAAGGAAAGATGATGAACAAGGCATCAACTTGGCAAACCAAGTATGCCGCTGGAAAGATGAGATGATTTTGGTTGAAATCGATATAAAGATCACCGGATTCGGATGCACGGTTTGCAAATGGCAAGCAAGACAAGTATGGCACAAAGCTGCGATTAACAGCACGATGCTACTTAGCATGCAACAAGAAATTATGCTACAGCACCCCACCATAAAAACAAAGCATATGGCAGCGATCTACAGGAGATGCTTTACAAAAGAAGAACACTGAGCTACGGCTAATTCACATCATAACAGGTTCAAACAAGCATGGAGAAAGTGCAAAAAAAAATATCAGGTTGAACATGGCATAAACAGCAGCACGAAGCAATGTCAAAGCAAGTTATCAACATGCTACAAAAACTTATAATAGCAAAATAAGACATGGCATGAATCTACTCAAAGCATAGATCAAAAGTTCCTTACTGACCATAAGCCAAAAAGGACCAGAAAATATAATGGCACCCACGTAAACATTGCAAGTTTCGTTAACAGATTTCAGCAAACAAAGCATGACATTGAAATAATTATGAAGGCACCTTCGTGAGCTCGATGCACTCACTACAGAGCATCTCATGATAAACTAAGCATACATCCATCAAGAAGACATGACATAGAAGCTATACATGGCAAGAAATAACATCATAGCATATCCGGATCAACTACAACAACCTCGGCCAAATTGAATAACCTGTAAACAATCTGCCAGGAAATATTTTGAAGCAAAAGTAGAGCACGAAAATGACATTCTAGACTACTCCATAATTGCAACCAGGACCATGGATGGATAGAACAAAACAATGTTTTCAAAACACCCTTACTGAAGTATCTCAAATTATGCATGGATCTCTCTGTAGCAACATGTTTACATGGCATCAAAATTAAAGCAGAACAAGAACTAAAATCAGCATTATCACGAAGCCTAGTTTGCATGCTTGTGCTAGTCACCACATTGATCACAACAATACATGGTAAGCACCTCTGTAAAGAAGACATAGCCTAGTTCAAAACACATTTAGGGACCAAGTTCATAGGATGCACACATCAATCATGGCAAAAATGACAAAAGAGCTCGTGCTGATAAGATTCTGAAACTAACAGTATGAAGCCCTCTTCCAACAGAATTTCGGGCATAAAGATGACCTCAAACGCAAATGATGCAATGGAATGAAATGATGTACACTTCGAGACGAACAATTTGACATATTACATGCCCAAAACGGAGCTACGGATGCGAAGATGTGATGCGATGAAGATGCAACAAAATAATGGCAGAATATGACTTAGTGAAAAACGAGGGAGAAGAAAGTCAACCGCTGCTCAGATCCGATCTGGCCGGATCCGAGGCTCGCCGGAGTTGGGGAAGCCGGAGCGGCCGGAGTCGGGAGGGGACGAGGCCGGGGACGAGGAGGGTGGCCGGCGACGGGGCGGCGCGGCGGCCGGGCGGAGGCGGCGAGCTGCGGGCGGACAGCGAGGCG
>NC_041385.1:429769082-429812031 GCF_002162155.2 Triticum dicoccoides | reverse complement strand
GGAACTCCGGCGAAGCGCGGGCACGGGAGGAGGCGGGCGGAGGCGCGGGCCGGCTCGGGCCCAGCGCGGGCGCGGGCGGGCCGGCCGTGGGCCTCGCGGGACGCGGCGGCGATGTGGGCGCGGCTGCCCATGTGGCAACCCCTGATTTGCCGGGGCGCGGCGGCGGACGCGTCCGGCTCCGTCCGGACGTGTCCGGCGGCGCGGAGAGGGATTCGTCTAGGGTTTCGTCCGGAAATTCGGAGGGGGAGGCATATTTATAGGTAGAGGAAGCTAGGAGTGTCCAAATGAGGTGTAGTTTTCGCCCACACGATCGTGATCGAACGACCGAGAGCATGGAGGGGAGTTAGATGGGTTATTGGGCTGTTTTGGAGGGGTGTTGGGCTGCAACTTAAAAGAGGCCTTTGCGGATATGCGGATAACCGTTGGAGTACCAAACGATCTCCAAATGACCCGAAACTTGACAGGTGGTCTACCGGTGCTATACCAGGGCCACTTGGCAAGGCTCGGTCCATTCCGAGAACGTTCAACACCCGCACACGAAAGGAGACAAGAGGGGTGCGCCGGTGCATGTGGGAGTGTCGGATTGCAAAACGGACAACGGGGAAAATGCTCGGATGCATGAGACGAACACGTATGCAAATGAGATGCACATGATGACATGATATGATATGCATGACATGAATAAAATGCAAGACAAAAGACAAAACCCAACCACGGAGGGAATAACATATCACATGGCCGAAAATGGCAAGAGTTGGAGTTACAAAGATGGAAAGTTACATCCGGGGTGTTACAACACTCCACCACTACAAGAGGATCTCGTCCCGAGATCTAGGACTGAAAGAACTCCGGATATTCAGAACGGAGGTGATCCTCGCCCTCCCAGGTGGCTTCTCGGTCGGAATGGTGTGACCACTTCACTTTTAGGAATTTGATTGACTTGTTGCGAGTCTTGCGCTCGGTTTCTTCAAGAATAGCAACGGGGTGCTCATGATAAGAGAGATCTTCTTGGAGGTCGATCTCTTCAAAGTTGATAGTGCGCTCAGGAGTCTTGAAGCACTTGCGAAGCTGTGACACGTGAAACACATCGTGCACGTTTGCAAAGTTGGATGGAAGCTCAAGTTGATAGGCGAGATCGCCTCTTTTGCCAATGATCTTGAAAGGACCCACGTATCTAGGGGCAAGCTTCCCTTTGATACCGAAGCGACGAGTGCCTTTCATTGGAGAGACGCGGAGATAGACATGGTCTTCGATTTCAAAAGCCAAGTCACGGTGCTTGCTATCATAGTAACTCTTCTGTCGCGATTGCGCGGCTTTGAGATTCTCACGAATGACTTTGCACATTTCTTTAGCTTTTGTGATCAAGTCGTTGCCAAGAAGTTGGCGTTCACCTGTCTCAGACCAGTTAAGAGGAGTACGGCACTTTCTGCCATAGAGAATTTCGAATGGGGCCTTGCCCGAACTCGCTTGGAAGCTGTTGTTGTAGGAAAACTCGGCATATGGAAGACAATCTTCCCACTTCATACCGAAAGAGATGACACAAGCCCTGAGCATATCTTCAAGGATTTGATTGACTCGCTCGACTTGGCCACTTGTTTGAGGATGGAAAGCTGTGCTGAAACGAATGTTGGTGCCCATGGCCGTCTGAAAGGAGTCCCAGAACTTAGAAGTGAAGATGCTTCCACGATCTGAAGATATCAATTGTAGAAGTGAAGGAGACAATTCTGGAGGTGTATAGCTCTGCCAGCTGAGCTGCTGTGATAGATTCTTTGATAGGAAGAAAATGAGCCACTTTGGTAAGCTTGTCAATGACAATGAAGATAGCATCATTTTCACGCTTGGACTTAGGAAAACCAGTCACGAAGTCCATCTTGATATGGTCAAACTTCCATTCCGGAATAGCAAGAGGTTGGAGGAGACCAGCTGGTCTTTTGTGTTCTGCTTTCACTCTTCTGCAGACATCACATTCATTCACGAATTGAGCAATCTCTCGCTTCATTCGAGTCCACCAATATGACTGCTTGAGGTCATGGTACATCTTCGTACTTCCAGGATGAATGGATAGGAGGGAATTGTGTGCCTCATTCATGATGACTTTTCTCAGATCACCTTTTGGAACCACAATTCGATCCTCGAAGAAAAGAGTATCTTTGTCATCCAAGCGATAGCACTTGTATTTAGGAATGCCCTTGTTAATACCATGTTTCACCTTCTTCACCATGGTATCCAGGAGTTGTGCCTCACGAATTTGATCTTCCAAAGTAGGAGAGACTATGAGGTTGGCAGGAAAGCCTTGAGGAACAACTTGAAGATTCAGCTTGCGGAAAGCCTCACAAAGATCCGGTTGAAACGGCTTGAGAATTAGACTGTTGCAATAAGCCTTTCTGCTCAGAGCATCTGCAATCACATTCGCCTTGCCAGGAGTATATTCGATACTCGGATTGTATTCTTGAATCATTTCAACCCATCGAGTTTGCCTGAGGTTAAGGTTGGGTTGAGTGAAGATATACTTGAGGCTCTTGTGATCGGTGAAAATGTCCACTTGCCTTCCCAATAAGAGATGTCTCCATGTTATCAATGCATGGACAACCGCCGCCAACTCAAGATCGTGAGTGGGGTAGTTCTTCTCGTTGGGCTTCAACTGACGAGAGGTATAGGACACAACTTTTTTCTCTTGCATCAACACAGCACCGAGACCTTGAAGGGAAGCATCACAGAATACTTCGAATGGCTTGGATTCATCAGGAGGAGTCAAAACAGGAGCTATGACTAGCTTCTCTTTGAGGGTGTTGAAAGCGACGTCGCACTCGGGCGTCCAGACATACTTGACATGCTTCTGGAGGAGGTTGGAAAGAGGCTTTGCAATCTTAGAGAAGTTCTCAACGAATCTTCGGCAATAGCTTGCAAGACCAAGAAAACTGCGGAGCTGTTTGACATTCTGAGGAGGTTCCCAATTCAGAACAGCAGAAACCTTTGCGGGATTAACAGCAATGCCTTTGGCAGAGATGATATGACCAAGATAAAGAACTTCATCAAGCCATAACTCACATTTGGAAAACTTCGCATAGAATTGATGCTCTCTGAGCTTGTCGAGCACCAATCGTAAATGTTTGGCATGATCCTGCTTATTCTTGGAGAAGACCAAAATATCATCGAGATACACCAGAATGAATTTATTGGTGTAGGGGTTGAAGATAAAGTTCATCATGCGAGAGAACGTTGGAGGAGCATTGACAAGGCCGAAAGACATGACAGTATATTCATAAGAACCATAGCTTGTTCTGAATGCTGTCTTGGGAATATCTTCTTCACGAATGCGAATCTGATGATAACCCATACGAAGGTCAAGCTTGGAGAAGATTTTAGCACCTTTGAGTTGCTCGAAAAGCTCATTGATGTTGGGAAGTGGGTACTTGTTCTTGATTGTCTTGTTCAATGGACGATAATCGACACAAAGTCGGTCCGTGCCATCCTTCTTCTGGACAAAAAGAACTCCACAACCCCATGGGGAAGAACTCGGTCTGATCAAACCCAGACGCTCTTGTTCATCGAGCTGCTTCTTCAATTCCTTCAGCTCCTTGGGTCCAAGCTTGTATGGACGCTTGCAAACGGGTTCAGTTCCAGGCTCAAGATCAATAACGAACTCGACTGGCCGATGAGGAGGCATACCCGGAAGCTCTTCTGGAAAGACATCTTGGTACTCACAAACGACTGGAATTTGAGAAATAGCATCCAATTCGCCCTTCTCATTGAGAGAAAACAACCGAATGGTTTCATCACGAGCGGCATAAATGATAACATCCTCAGAAGGGTGTGTCAATTGAATTTGCCTGGCAGCACAATCAAGCTGAGCCTTGTGCTTAGAAAGCCAGTCCATCCCAAGAATTAGATCAATATCAGAGTCACCAAGAACAACTAGAGAAGACATAAATTTATAGTCGCCCATCTTGATAGAGACATCATGAACTACCGAGTTGGCCCTCATTGACTTCCCCGGAGAAACAACACCCAAAGGTTTATCTAGGTAAGACCAAGTAAAATCATTCTTAGCAAATAACGATCTTGACATGAAACAATGCGATGCACCAGTATCAAATAAGACTTTTGCAGGAATATCATTAACTGGAAGATTACCCATGATCACATCTGAAGAATCCTCTGCCTGAGCTGCATTCATCATGTTCACCTTTGCATGCTTGGAATTATGCTTGACCACTGCATTGCTTGAAGATCTCACAGGATGAGGAGGAGGAAGGCGCCTTTGTTTCAAGCATTTGTTCGCGTAGTGACCTTTCTGCTGGCACTTGTTGCAAGTCACTTCTGAGAGCGGACGGTGATAAGGAGCACTTGACCTTGGAGCTTGAGACTGAGACTTGTTCTGATAGCTTGGGTTGGGTGGGTGGGAAGATCCACGACCACCTGAGTTCTTCTGTTGGTAAGGCTGACGAAACGGAGGAGGAGGAAGATAAAACTTCTGCTGCTTAGCTGCCACTTGTGAGGAAGAAGAAGATTGCACTGCATCTTTGATTCTCTTCTTAGAAGCCTCACACTTGAGCTGAGCACCTTCTTGCTTGAGTGCCATATTGTAGAATTGATCAAACTGAGTAGGCTCAACAAGAACGAGAGCTAACTGCAGATCTTCTCTAAGGCCACCTCTGAACTAATAGATCATACTTTTCTCATCTGGAACATCCTGCTTAGCAAAGCGAGCAAGTTTCTGAAACTGCTTGTTGTATTCATACACTGACATGTTGCCTTGCTTGAGATTGCGGAACTCCTCACGCTTGCTCTCAACAACACTGGTAGGAATATGGTGAGCTTTAAAGTCCCGACAGAAATCAGTCCAAGTAATCACTCGACCACCTCTGGAATCCTTGTATTGCTGGAACCAATCAGCTGCCTGGTCCTTGAGCTGAAAAGAAGCGAACTTGACATAGTCCTCAGGCCTGACATTGCTGCATTCAAAATGCTTGTTGATATCCACGAGCCAATCATCGGCGTCTGTGGCCTCGACACAATAGCTGAAAGACTTCGGCTGATTTGCAAGGAATTGGTTGAGGGTTGGAAACTGAGGCTGATGATTGAACTGCCCTTGACCTTGATTCCCTTGGTTGCCTTGGCCTTGGTTGCGCTCTTGCATGAGCTGGATCATCATCTGAGCATGGGCGTTAGAGGCTGCCATCAAAGCTTGCCATGCCTCCGGAGGCGGAGGTGGAGGTGGAGGGTTCGCCTGACTCCCATCATTGCGATCCGGATTCAGACGCGTTGGCGGAGCCATCCTGAAGAGGTTGACATCCGTTAGCATCTTGATAGACAGATAGACAAGTTGAATCAACGGATAAAAATTGCAACATATAGTCTTCGCAACAAACATTCGAACAAGGATGAACGAATGAATTCCAAAGCAAACATCACACATCCATTAAGGTGAGAAGCCACTTGAATAGAGATTGATGAATGAAATAAACAAGGTACAACTGGAACAAATACGTGGTAAGGATTACCCAATCACAAACCAAATATCTGCGGGAAGAAATGCTAGAGCTACTTGAATCCCACCTATAAACTCCCGAAACTTTCTGGTTATGCAATCTGGTGTTGGGGATACAGGGGAAGCAATATATCTCACCCAAACTAACAATCCCTACATCCAGCTGTATCCATCCGTCAACACATAACCAAGAAACCTTCGGAAATCGTGTACCTCAACCTTCGAAAAGCATCCGTTATACGAGTTATGGCAATACTCCCGAGCTCGCCCCAGTACTGGGTTATCGGGGTTATCTCACCGACAACTGCATAAAAGAGATTTTTGATGTCGGCAAAGCTCAGGTATTCCAGAACTGCAACGATAAAATTGTGACGACAACACCTCGGAGCTCAACTCCCCGGGACACAGCCACAACCCCTAAATGTCAGGAGGCACCAAGAACAATGTTCTCGTCAAAACTATCGGAACGATTCCAAGATACCCGCGTGATCCTAAAAAAAATTTAGTGAAAATTTGAGAAGAGGATAGTCAAAACATCTACGTCAGGAGACCTCACCAGAGCGACGAAGGGACTGAGGAGTAAAAAGAATCCTACTCTCCGATATATATAATCCTAAGACTCAAAACATTTTTGTTCTAGACTCAACATCGCCAGCAAACAATCAAGCAGGGGGCTCCTAAGTCGGGGATGGCTCTGATTACCAACTTGTAACACCCACGATGCGGCTATATCTCCCACGTGTTGAAGCACGACTTAGAGGCATAACCGCATAGTGGTTTTGTCGCAAGAAGGGTCATCTTCACACAATCCCATGTAATGAACAAGAATGGGATAAAGAGAGTTGGCTTACAATCGCCACTTCACACAATACATAATTTAAGATCATACATCATTCAAATACACTCATAGACCGGCTACGGTCAATTTCAAATGAAAAGAAGACAACCCCAAATGCTAGATCCCCGATCGTCCCGACTGGGCTCCTCTACTGATCATCTGGAAACGATACATAGTAACGACCAAGGGCCTCATCAAATTCCCACTTCAGCTCAGTTGCGCCATCTGCGCCAGTATCCTCGGCACCTGCATCTGCTTTGGTAGAATCTGTGAGCCATGGGGACTCAGCAATCTCACACCCGCGAGATCAAGACTATTTAAGCTCATAGGTAGGAAAGGTGTAATATGGTGGAGCTGCGGCAAGCACTAAGCATATATGGTGGCTAACATACGCAAATGAGAGCGAGAAGAGAAGCAACGCGCCGGTCGAGGAGCTAGAAGCGATCAAGAAGTGATCCTAAAACTACTTACGTCAAGCATAACACAAACCGTGTTCACTTCCCGGACTCCGCCGAGAAGAGACCATCACGGCTACACACTCGGTTGATGCATTTTAATGAAGTCAAGTGTCAAGTTATCTACAACCGGACATTAACAAATTCCCATCTGCCTCATAACCGCGGGCACGGCTTTCGAAAGATTATATACCCTGCAGGGGTGTCCCAACTCAGCCCATCACAAGCTCTCACGGTCAACGAAGGAATAGACCTTCTCCCGGGAAGACCCGATCAGTCTCGGAATCCCGGTTCGCAAAACATTTCGACAATGGTAAAACAAGACCAGCAAAGCCGCCCGAAGTGCCGAAAAATCCCGATAGGAGCTGCACATATCTCGTTCTCAGGGCACACCGGATAAGCGAAGTGTACAGGAACCGATGAATCCAAGTTGCCAAGGAATGGTCCCGCACGGTGCTCTAGTTTGGACCAACACTCGGAGGAGCACTGGCCCGGGGGGTTAAATAAAGATGACCCTTGGTCTCGCGAAAACCCAAGGGAAAAGGGCTTAGGTGGCAAATGGTAAAACCAAGTTTGGGCCTTGCTGGAGGAGTTTTATTCAAAGCGAACTGTTAAGGGGGTCCCATAAATCACCCAACTGTGTAAGGAACGCAAAATCAAGGAACATAACACCGGTAAACGGAACTAGGGCGGCAAGAGTGGAACAAGTCACGAGGCGTAAGGCCGAGCCTTCCACCATTTACCAAGTATATAAGGTGCATTAATTTAAACATGAGATATTGTGATATCCCAAAATATCCGTGTTCCGACCAGGAACAAACTTCATCTTCACCTGTAGCTAACAATGCTATAAGAGGGGCTGAGCAAAAGCGGTGACATAGCCAATCAACGGTTGCTAGGACAGGATGGTTAGAGGTTTGACATGGCAATAGGTAGGCATGGTAACCAATGGCAGGTAGAGCTAACATAGCGATAGAGCGAGTACTAGCAAGCAGAGATAGAAGTGATATCGAAGGTATGATCATCTTGCCCGCAAGGTTCTCAGAGTTGTCGAAGGCTGGATCCTCGTAAGCGTACTCAACAGGTTCCTCGTGCACGTACTCGTCTTCCGGCTCTACCCAAAGCAAGAATACAAGCAAGGAACCACAATAAATCACGGTTCAATGCACAAACGACATGATGCAATACATGTCATGATATGCGAGATGTGATATGCAATGCATATGCGTGCTTCGGAAGGAAAGATGATGAACAAGGCATCAACTTGGCAAACCAAGTATGCCGCTGGAAAGATGAGATGATTTCGGTTGAAATCGATATAAAGATCACTGGATTCGGTTGCACGGTTTGCAAATGGCAAGCAAGACAAGTATGGCACAAAGCTGCGATTAACAGCACGATGCTACTTAGCATGCAACAAGAAATTATGCTACAGCACCCCAACATAAAAACAAAGCATATGGCAGCGATCTACAGGAGATGCTTTACAAAAGAGGAACACTGAGCTACGGCTAATTCACATCATAACAGGTTCAAACAAGCATGGAGAAAGTGCAAAAAAATTATCAGGTTGGACATGGCATAAACAGCAGCACGAAGCAATGTTCAGAGCAAGTTATCAACATGCTACAGAAACTTATAATAGCAAAATAAGACATGGCATGTATCTACTCAAAGCATAGATCAAAAGTCCCTTACTGACCATAAGTCAAAAAGGACCAGAAAATATAATGGCACCCACGTAAACATAGCAAGTTTCGTTAACAGATTTCAGCAAACAAAGCATGACATTGAAATAATTATGAAGGCACCTTCGTGAGCTCGATGCACTCACTACAGAGCATCTCATGATAAACTAAGCATACATCCATCAAGAAGACATGACATAGAAGCTATACATGGCAAGAAACAACATCATAGCATATCCGGATCAACTACAACAACCTCGGCCAAATTGAATAACTTGTAAACAATCTGCCAGGAAACATTTTGAAGCAAAAGTAGAGCACGAAAATGACATTCTAGACTACTCCATAATTGCAACCAGGACAATGGATGGATAGAGCAAAACAATGTTTTCAAAACACCCTTACTGAAGTATCTCAAATTATGCATGGATCTCTCTGTAGCAACATGTTTACATGGCATCAAAATTACAGCAGAACAGGAACTAAAATCAGCATTAACACGAAGCCTAGTTTGCATGCTTGTGCTAGTCACCACATTAATTACAAAAATACATGGTAAGCACCTCTGTAAAGAAGACATAGCCTAGTTCAAAACACATTTAGGGACCAAGTTCATAGGATGCACACATCAATCATGTCAAAAATGACAAAAGAGCTCGTGCTGATAAGATTCTGAAACTAACAGTATGAAGCCCTCTTCCAACAGAATTTCGGGCATCAAGATGACCTCAAATGCAAATGATGCAATGGAATGAAATGATGTACACTTCGAGACGAACAATTTGACATATTACATGCCCAAAACGGAGCTACGGATGCGAAGATGTGATGCGATGAAGATGCAACAAAATAATGGCAGAATATGACAGTGAAAAACGGGGGAGAAGAAAGTCAACCACTGCTCAGATCCGATCTGGCCGGATCCGAGGCTCGCCGGAGTTGGGGAAGCCGGAGCGGCCGGAGTCGGGAGGGGACGAGGCCGGGGACGAGGACGGTGGCCGGCGACGGGGCGGCGCGGCGGACGGCGAGGCGGCGGCGTCGGGCGGCGAGCTTCGGCGCTGGGCGCGTGGATCCGGGGCAGCGTGGGATCCGGCGGCCACCGGGCGAGCGGCGGCGGAGGGACGGGTCACGCGGCGGTGACCGGGCGGCCAGGGCGGCGCCGGTGAGCGGGAGGCCGCGGGGCGGCGGCGCCGGGGCACTCCGGCGAGGCCGGTGGGGAACTCCGGCGAAGCGCGGGTGCGGGAGGAGGCGGGCGGAGGCGCGGGCCGGCTCGGGCCCAGCGCGGGCGCGGGCGGGCCGGCCGTGGGCCTCGCGGGACGCGGCGGCGATGTGGGCGCGGCTGCCCACGTGGCAACCCCTGATTCGCCGGGGCGCGGCGGCGGACGCGTCCGGCTCCGTCCGGACGTGTCCGACGGTGCGGAGAGGGATTCGTCTAGGGTTTCGTCCGGAAATTCGGAGGGGGAGGCATATTTATAGGTAGAGGAAGCTAGGAGTGTCCAAATGAGGTGTAGTTTTCGCCCACACGATCGTGATCGAACGACCGAGAGCATGGATGGGAGTTAGATGGGTTATTGGGCTGTTTTGGAGGGGTGTTGGGCTGCAACTTAAAAGAGGCCTTTGCGGATATGCGGATAACCATTGGAGTACCAAACGATCTCCAAATGACCCGAAACTTGACAGGTGGTCTACCGGTGCTATACCAGGGCCACTTGGCAAGGCTCGGTCCATTCCGAGAACGTTCAACACCCGCACACGAAAGGAGACAAGAGGGGTGCGCCGGTGCATGTGAGAGTGTCGGATTGCGAAACGGACAACGGGGAAAATGCTCGGATGCATGAGACGAACACGTATGCAAATGAGATGCACATGATGACATGATATGATATGCATGACATGAATAAAATGCAAGACAAAAGACAAAACCCAACCACGGAGGGAATAACATATCACATGGCCGAAAATGGCAAGAGTTGGAGTTACAAAGATGGAAAGTTACATCCAGGGTGTTACAGACAGACGGAGTATTTGTTTAGATAACAATAGCTAATTGCACACTAGTTTGAGGATTAGTTTGTAGAAACAGAGAAATCCGCGATGAATGTGTTATTAGCACCCGAAGGCACAACATTTTTGAACAAAAGAGGCACAATTAGCTAATTGTTTGTTCAAAAAACAATATCTAATTGCACACTAATTTGAGAATTAGTTTTATAGAAACAAAGAAATCAGTGATGAACGTGTGTTACTAGCACCCGAACTGCGGCACAACTTCTTTTTAGAGAAATTTCAAGGTGGTCCAAAGCAATATAGACTGTTAAATTTTAATTATCTAATGACTGATATAACTATTACCCACACCGTTTTTATTTACTCCGTATATCAGATTTGTCTAAAGTCAAATTTTATAAACTTCCAACAAGTTTGTAGAAAAATATAATAACATATACACCACCGAATCAATACAATTGGATTCATAATTGAATATATTTTCACATCATATAATTTTATTATTGTAAATGTTCTTATGTTTTCTACAAACTTGATCAAACTTTATAAAGTTTGATTTCAGCCAAAACTAATATGCGGAATAAATAAATAAGGGAGTACCTCTTAGCAGGCAACACGAGGTAATATTCCATTAATGACGGCGTGTGGGTTAGTATGGACATAGCAGGCAACACGAGGTAATATTCCATTAATGACGGCGTGTGGGTTAGTATGGACATTGTTGCGGTAATATTCCATTATATACAACCGTGAGTATATAAGAAAATAAAATAATCAAAGCTAATTAATTCCAGATTTTGTTTCCAACTTTTTTTACTTAAGGTACCTTATCATCATGTCTAACAAACGAAATAAGAAGTTTGTCATGTTCTGTCATATATGTCTATGCTTGTTTTACTTTGTCAGTTGGGAGCTAAACAAATAGATAGCACATAGAATTTGTTTTTAGGAAACACCAAAAATGAATGATAAAATCATAGCAAAAAGCAGTTAAAATACTCACACAAGCAACCATGTGACAAAGCAACCATGTGTACCAGTGTTCCTTCACATTTTTTTGAGGGGTAGCCCCCTTTTTTTAGAGAAGATAATGCATAACATAGAATGTTTTGCATATTTCTCACACAAGAAAAAGTCATATAGGTTCCAAGCATGGCATGTCTACATTTATTTTCCTTATTGGTTCTCTTAGAATGATGCGAGTACACTTAATAATGATTATTATGTTGCAATCTAGATGGATTATAATAATGTCTTTTGCAGTGTATATATAATTTTTTTAGGATCACATTGTTATGTATCATATTTTACAACGCGAGAATTATTCATATTCATAGATACAGCACAGACGTACAGGGGTCAAACGTGAACTTCTGTTATATTGAAAAGAGACGTGAGAAATATTTTAAACATTTGTTTGTGACAAGTAATTGCCATATTATAATTTTGTGTGTGGTCAAATATATCCTTGATGAATGGACAAATCAAATATTTCTCTCGCCTACTAAGGGGCAAGAGGGACCATCTTAAGAGAGCTCTTTAAAAAAATGCACGGTTAGTTAATTGTTTGCTAACAGAAGTACTCCCTCCGTCCGGAAATACTCGTCGGAGGAATGGATGTATCTAGATATATTTTAATTTTAGATACATCCATTTTTATGTATTTCTCCGACAAGTATTTTCGAACGAAGGGAGTAGCTAATTGGACACTAATTTAAAGATTAGTATCTATAAACAGAGAGAAGTGCTCCGAGGGTACATACACAGCAAATAGCCGAATAGAAAATTGATAGTTTTTGAAGTTGCCTGTTCGTTGGGCCAGTGCAACAATTATTGCTGCTGCAAGTTTGCAGACGCGGCAGGCTTGCGGCTGCACTATTCATACAGATGTATATGGGCCGTATACCTCCGAAACGCCTCAGAACACTCTAGCAGACCCCGCAAAAGACGCGAACCCGCAAAATTCCGGCGAGTATACGGGTTCGGTTCATTTTTCCGGCCAGAACAGAGCCCGCATACTTGTCCGGCCCGTAAAAAAAAATTATCGCAGCCCGCAAACCGCACGCCCCGACCATTATATCTACGGTTCCGCGGCGCGTTTGCGGGTCGAAACCCTATCCCCCGCGGCCGCCGAGCCACGCAATTCTCCCCCCCCCCTCTTCTCCACATTTCTCGCCGCCGGCGACCACCTTCCGTCTCCAGCCGCTATGTGGTGCCGCATGTGGAGCTCCAGACACGGCTCCGGCTGCAGATCCGGCGGTGGCAGCGACCCCGAGTGCGAGCGACGCGTCCGGTCGGGCGGCGCGAGGAAGCGCAGGGCGAAGAGGTGGACCAACCGCGGCCTCTTGCCCGCCGAGCTTCCTCGTTCGGGAGACGGAGGAGTACGACCGTCGGCACGGCCGTACACCGTCCTCGGCCGCGAGAGCTTCTTCCTACGCCGGGAGCTCCTCCTTTTCCGGCGCGCGCCTTCACCCCGTGAAGAGGAAGTGGTCGGAAGAGCCAGAGGACGTCGAGTTCGTCCCCATCAAGGAGCCCGAGGAGCTCGGCCGCCGCGGAGTCGTCGGGCCGGAGGACTTCATCGCGACGTGGACACGGTTGCGGCCGCCATTGCCGAGCGGAGCGCCGGCGCCACGACAAGGAGATCGAAGACCTTCAGTGGTGGCAGGCGGTCGCGGCCAACCTCGCCGCCAAGGCGAAGGACGACGAGTGGCGGCGCATCCGCGAGGAGCAGAGGGCGAAGTACATCGATCTCTGCAGCTCCGGCGAGGAGGATTGAGCTCCTCGGAGGCGTCGTCCATGGCCGCGAGCTCGCCGCCGTGAGATCCCCACCCCCTAGTACTAGTACTGATGTAGTATGTAGTATGAACTAGTGTTTGCAGTGCTTGTTCATGTAAAATATATGTAGTATGTAGTATGAACTTCCCGCGAAACTATATTTTTAAATTATGCAGTTTCATCTACGGTTTCTGTTCGGCCGCACTAATTTTCGACCCGCAAACGAGATCTTCGTGAAACTGCAAACGCGCTTTGCGGGTCGAGATTTTGCGGGGTCTACTAGAGGTTTTTTTTTTCGAGGGACGGGGTCTGCTAGAAGTGCTATGACAGGAATGAATCGCAAAGCCTTTTCCCACGAAGGGGATACCGAGCTACCTGACGCTCGGCCTCTGCAACGCCGCCCCCACGGAGGGAGTATGATTCTGATGTAAAAACAGACGACAAACATCTAAATTCAGGGTACACCAAAAACATCAGACGTCAATGTGCAATTTCTTTTAACTATGATCTTGGTTGCAATTTACAGCATGACTGACTAGTAGCCTTGTAAAACCTTTCCAGACGCTAAAAGGATGGTAAAAGGACGACGAGCTTTTCCAATAGCAGCTCGGCATCCTGACCAAGGGCATCCGACCCCTGGCATTGCAATATAAATTTGATCTCCCAACTAAAAGGGGGGCCAAACTGAATAAATAACCAATCAATCAAACCCAGGACCTAACAAAAAATATAAAACAGATCTACCAAATAACCTGACCAGACTAGATTTGATTTGATAGAAAGAAAAGCCACGAGTATATACATGATTTGTGCACAGATCGAGTGGGGAAAGGAATGTGGAAGTCGTGAGCGGAAGGACTACCCGCTTAGTCCTTTCTTTGGTGTAGGAAGGTAAAACCAGAATTCTCCTGGATCAAAGGTGGCATATCAACGTCCGTTACCTCGATTTCTGTCGTTGACTTTGAGATGTCATCCACCGAAAATGGAATGCTGTGGTTTGAAGTATCATGGGCAATGTTAGATCAGGGGCACAAAATTACTGTGGCAAACTAATTAGTATTGAACTTGGAACACGAAATAACCTTGAATCATCATCCAACAAGAAAGAACTGCTCACTGCATTGTTCGAGTCTTCTGTCATCATTATTCTCATACTTGAGATGACCTACAACCAATTTGGTTCACTGTCAGAAACGGGAAGTAGTAAAGGAACATACTCCCTCCGTCCGAAAATACTTGTCATCAAAATGGATAAAAGAGAATGTATCTACATGTATTTTAGTTCTAAGAAAAGGGCAGCCCGGTGCATGTAGCTCCCGCTTGCGCAGGGTCCGGGGAAGGGTCCGACCACTTTGGGTCTATAGTACCCAGCCTTTCCCTACATTTCTGTAAGAGGCTGTTTCCAGGACTTGAACCCGTGACCTCATGGTCACAAGGCAGCAGCTTTACCACTGGAGCGTTGCTATACAGCCGACGGTTCCAGACGATACTCAGCCGGTGTATCCCATCAGGCCGTTTGTAAATTTGATACTAGGCAATCTGACGGTGTAGAGCTTGTGTCGGCTGCACATCGGGCATTGCATGTCGTGTGCACATCAATTTCGTTACCACTGCGCCAAGGCTCTCTTTTTATCCATTTTGATGACAAGTATTTTCGGACGGAGGGAGTAGATAGCACCACTTGCTGACACAGTAACATATGAAACTTGAATAAACCGGTAATTATATTAAGTATAACAAGCTTACCTCTGATGAAACAGTGTGGGTGCCATATTTGTCATCCCAATACATTGTACTGATTCGATATAGCTGTTGTATGCTAAGGACCTGAAAGTTTTTGAAGTATGTGACAAGTCACAACTAACATATGCTTTAATGATTGCCGAAATTTAAGTGAATTCAAAGTCACTTACAGGGCACAAATCGTTGGTGATTTCTTTCAATGTTTTCTTAGGCTTTTGATGAATTACCTAATAATACAAGTACACGTATCATTAGGTTACATACAATTTTCACTTACAAAGTTGCAAATAGACATCTAATCAGTATAGGACACGTACAAGGAATCCAACGGCCTGCCTAATATGCTTCAACTCTTCCCAGGAAGAACCTGCATACTGTGCACCACATAAAATTAGCACACGAATTAAATATCACCAAGGGAAAAAAATCACCGGTACTACCTCTTCAGTGGCATAAATGCACCACTGCTCTAACTCAGCCAATCCAGCTTTGACATATTCTCCTTGCTAAATGAACAGCACTCACGTCGGAGAAGCAGACTGCAAGATACAGGATATCTTAAAATCCTAACGGGAAGAAGTAAAATGTACGGCCGGTAGTGCAAGAGCAATCTCTTACCTATTGAACAGCTGGACATTAATAAACAAAAATATCTGAGTGAACACCTTGCTGATTAAAAATGAAGGGACCTGACGTATCAATAAAATACATGTTAATGCATACATACTCAAAAATAGTGTGTCCATTTAGAGTTTTAGGTTACATACATAATTTGCTTTCAAAACATTCAGGTCGTTTGTTAATATTCTCACAATACTCTGCCAATGTGCGATCAGAGTTTGTTGGGCCAAGGCATTTGCTTGAGTACGAGATCCTTTTATCAAACTTGCACGAGATGTTCTTGGTGCCTGCAAAACATTTAAAAATAAAAAATTAACCCTGAAGTTACTTCTCCCAGAAAGAAGGGTTCTCAAAGAAACAAGCGATAGGTATTACCTACCTCTATAGCAGAGCCTATTGTTTGAATAATACGGTCAAAAACACCAGTTCTTTCAACCTCAAATGATCTCCAGTGCAGAAGACACCTGTATATAACGCAAGCTGCAATAGCCCTACCACTGGGAATCCCAAATCTTGTGATACACAGTTGATTAGCAGGTCTTGGCTTTCCTGGAGCATAAAATTCAAACATATATATATATATATATAACTATTTGGTAATGTTCTTTCCACTTACTGGTGGTGATTTTACCTCCCCATTCGGAGCATTCACAATCTCCGGAGTTCTCAGCTAACAAAGTCAGTTAATTTGAAATATTAGGCCATTTTGATGAAAATAAGAGTGTATTTGTACAGAATGCAAGTGCCAGGGGTATGACATACTTGGAAAGGAGACTTGGGATAGGCAGCTAATGATTTCGCAGTCCGAGAAATGGCAACAGCCTGTTGACGTTGTATGTGTAATCAATGGCTATTCATTCTGAAGATTCACTAGGTAAACAAAAGAAATACTTCTGATAATTGGGTTACTGAGCAACAAATTCAACGTTTGAAATTGGACTCACTATACTTGTATTCAACTCACACTAAGTCACGGATGTGTCATAATCAATTGATGTCCCTTTTTCCGAGAAATCCTTCCTCAGAGCTTCTACCTTAGATTCATCCCCACATTTCACATAGGCCTCAACCATGATATCATAAATGCGACTGCAAGGAACAACATCCTTGTCCAACATTTCTTTATACAGATTTTCCATCTCATGTATTCTTCTTGCATCACCCAATGCACTCAGAAGAATACGATATGTTCTCGATGAAGGTTTGATGCCACACTTGCACATTTCTTTCTGAAGCTCCAAAGCTCTATCAGTGTTGCTCCTGTAGCAGCATGCTGATATTAGAGTATTATAGCCGACAACATCAGGAGTTAATCCATGATTTCTTAAGCTGTGAATTAGTTCCTCTGCTTCAGATATCCGAGACTGCTTGCAAAGGCCTTTTATCAGCAAATTGCATGTAACTATACTTGGAGGTACCCCACTAGTCTTCATCTTTTCAGCTAGAGTAAAAGCCTGTTCAGTGGCATCACAGTCTATATATGCATCTATGATCGCATTGTACACCTGTGGACCTGGTAAAACATCTTTATGGAACATATCATCCAAAATAGCTACTGCTTCCGGGATTTTCCCATTCTTGCAAAAGGCATTGACAATTGAACCATAGGAGACAACATTTGGCTTTAGCCCCTCCTCTCGCATATCAGAAAGTAAAACAAAACATTTTTCAAGCTGCCCATCCCTTCCATAAGCATCAATAAGCGTATTGAAAGTTTCCACACTAGGACTCACTCCATTCTTCTCCATCTCTGTGACCAAAGCATGTGCTTCTGTGATCCTTCCAGCCTTACCCAAACCGTTTATTAGTGCATTATAGGTGATGTGATCTGGACTAACAAGGCGTGATTTCATCCGCTGAAAGGTTGAGAAGGCCCCTTCAAGCTGTCCAATCTGACAATACCCATTGATAAGAGTGTTGTAGATAATCCTTGTTGGGAGTTGTCCTGCATTTACAAACGTCTGCAGTACCTCTTCTGCCTTTGAAATTTTGCCATCGTTGCAAAGACCATTCAGCAAAATACTACAAGTGTAAGCCCCAATCTTCACACCCTTCTTCACAGACTCCTCAAACAAGGAAAGCATTGCCTGTGAGTCTCCAACTCTGGAATAACCATCGAACAGAATGCTATATGTGAAACAGTCCGGCACCATCTTTCATGACATCATTTCATGCAACACTGCGGTCGTCTCGCCTATCCTGCCAGCACGGCACAGCCCTGACAGCAGCACATTGTAAGTGATCATATTCGGCTTGAGGCCATGATGCAACATCTGATCCCGCAGCCTAAAACCAGCCTCCAAGTCCCCTATCTTGATGTGTCCATCAATCATCGTATTGTACGTGATATGACTTGGCAACACAGCCCTCTTTCGCATTTCATCAAACACCTCGACAGCGTCACTACCCCTTCCTGCTCTCCACAGTCCAGCGATGACCACATTGTATGAGAAGGCGTTGGGCGCTGGGGCGCCGTGGCCTTCACAATCCATCCGACGAAGCATCCGGACAGCCTCGTCGACATCACCTGCCACGACGCACGCCTGGATGGCCTTGTTCCATGTGAAGGTGTCGGGGCGTGCCCCGGCGGCATTTAGGAGGTCGAACGCCCGGCGCACGTCGGCGTGGCGGCCGAGGGAGAGGAGGGACTCAAGGAGGAGGTTGCAGGAGGATAGGGACGGCAGAGTCGCGCGGGCGTCGGCGAGCAGGGAAAGTAGCCGGAGTGCGCCGTCGGGGAGGCCAAGCCGCGCGGAGGCAACGACGAGAGCGGAGGCGGCGTCGGAGAGGAAGGATGGGGGATGCGGGTCGAATTGGGAGGCGGCAGCGGTGGAGACAAGGGCGTGATAGAGGTCGGGGACGGAGGTGGCTGGTGGGTGGGAGGAGAGGAGGAGTGATTTCGCCAGGCCGACGGAGGCGTGGACGCGGCCAGCGGCGAGGAGGGTGGCGAGCTCGCGGATGAAACCTGCGCCAGCGGCGGGAGTGGTGGAGGAAGAGGAGCAGAGGAAGCGGCGCAGGAGGAAGCGATACATTTCTTCTCCGCCTGTGAGGCACTCACTTGTTCTCCCTCTTCGATCTATGGCGATTACAGACTTTATTCGAGTACAACTTGGGGAAGGGGAAGAAGAGGATTGCGGGCGCAGCTCGATACAGAGGAACACACACGCCTGCCGCCGCCTATGCCTTTTTTTTTTTCAAACTTCGAAGTTTTTTATTCGATCGTCACAATGTTTACAGGACGAAATGAAGACCATTGGTTGACCTAACCAAACATGACGGACAGCCCCTAGGGATAATGTGTGCTTTGCGAGTTTGTGAGTCTTGACATTCGAGCTCCTAAGAGCATCTCCAGCCGCGCCCCCAACAAGCCCTCCCCCAAGGACTTTTTTTTATCGCTGGCAACGAAAAATCGGCCCAGTCGCACCCCCAGAAGCCCACTTTTCGCCGGTTAGGGCCAAATTTGGCGACAGCGGACCCAGGCCAAACCCGGCGCGATGGGGGCGCCCGGGGAAAACGGTTGTTGGCGCGAAAGCATGCGGGCCCGCTGAGTCAGCGACTCGGCGCCTTTGTCGTCCTCATCGCCTCGGTTCCCGGTCGCGCTGCCGCGGCGGTCAGCCTTTCATTGATGCCTCACGGGCGCCGCAGTGAAAGCGCGGCGACGCGCGTCCCGCCCGCTCCTGCCACGCGTACACACAACGGTTGCCCTCTCGCCGCCCAACCACGACTGTAAAAGCCGTCCCTCCCTCGCCGGTGAACGCACACTACCTCTTCACAGAACCTTCTCCCCCTCTCCTGCCGACGCCCCTCTCGACCTCTCACGGCCGAAGCGCGCCACTCCTCTCTCCCCCCTGCCGACTACAATGGTCGAGCGCTACCCAGGCGATGGTGCCGCGGCCAACGGTTTCGGCCGCCGCCACCTACACGAGGACGAGGCAAACCTCCTCTACGAGGCCGACTATCCGGCACCGCCGGACATGCGGGTGCCGAGCTCGTGGAGGTTGAGCGCCGGCGGTGTCTCGGTGCCGCCATCGCCCACGGGCGCTGATCGGCGCGTCGAGATCACCCGCATCCGGTCGTCGCTACCGGAGCATGCGAGGAACCAGCCGAGGTACGCCCCCAACAACAATGCGCTGTGGACGACGTACTTCGACCACCGCCACGCGGAGCAGCTCGCCTCCACCAATGGCGTTGAGCCCCGCGGGCGCCTCAACTCCGACGGGCGGCACCAATGGTGAGGCGTCTCGGGCCGCACCCTCGAAGCCGTCTCGAGTACGTCGAGGGCGGCAACACGCCGCGCTTGGAGTACCCGGCACCCCCTCCTTCTCTTGCTGCCGCAGCAGCTCCTGGACGCCGCGTCGAATGGATACAGCGACCTCCTCGTCGTCGGGCTCCCTATCCTCCGGATCGCCGGCGCTCCACCCCGTCAAGCGAAGCCGCAGGAGACGCCGCTCGGGCGTCGCACACGTGACGGTGCCCTCATCATCAACGAGGGCGGCCGTGGCCCACCTCTCCTCCCTCTTCCCACCTCGTCCGGCCGTAGACTGAGCCGAGCTGCTCCCCGTGAAGAAGGAGCATGAGGCCATGGCCGCCGACGACAAGATCGCCCTCTAGTGGGCGTGGGAGGACATCCGCGAGAAGATGGCGCGCCAGTGCCGCGCCCTCGAGGAGATCGCCGCCTGGCGCCGCGGGCGCGAGGAGGGCGACATTATCATCCTCGACGACAGCGACGAGGAGGCGTCCGGGCCGTCCAACCCTCCACGCATCGGCGACGCTGGTCAGGCGTGTAGCAGGGATGGCGGCGGCAAGCAGGATGGCGGCGACGACAACAAGGACGACGACGATGACGGCGGCGAGTACACCAAGTTCTACAGGCTCTTCGGCATGTAGAAGGCTGGCAGCGGCGGCGTAGTGTAGTTCGTTTTAAAATTATGTTTTCAGTTTTTGTACAAATTTCAATGAAATCGCCTAGTTTGGCCGAATTTGTGTCATGTTTGGCTGAATTTGGTTTAAAAAATGGCGTCTAGGGCGGCCTTCGAGCGACGGTTGGGAAATCAACCTCCCCCACACCGATTGTTTCACCGGCGCACCCCCGGGCGGCGCGATTTCAAGCCCCTGGGGAGCAAACGAGTGGAGATGCTCTAAATTCATGGATAATATTACAAAAAGCAAAAAGAGTTTTCTGGTGTATGATTTCATGTATGATCGCCTCATAGAGGCTGGGTTCTTCTGTCGGATATCGTCCACTACCACTTTGCAATCTGACGCCACTTGAATGCTCCTCTCATACAAATCATCTGCTAAGGCCAACTCCTCCCTGATGGCCAATGATTCGAGAGTCGCTGGCTCGAAAATATTTGGGAAAACCGCTACTGAAGCACCAAGGAACATACCGGCTTGATCTCTGTAAATGGCACCGACGGCTCCATATGATCCTCCTCTCCCAACAGCGGCGTCAACATTTAATTTTGCTAGCATCAACATTTAATTTTGCCTATGTCTGATCCTAGCCAGGATGCCCTCACCTATGGGTTCAGTTGGGCTGAACATGTAGGAGACCCATTGGGGCCTAGTGAACTTGTGGCATGGCATACTCTCTCTCTCTCTCTCTCTTGGGGCGGCCTAATGTTGATCTTCCTTCTCTCTGCCCTTGTGTAGTGTGGTCGCTGTCGGTGTCAAAACCGGCGAATCTCGGGTAGGGGGTCCCGAACTTTGCGTCTAAGGCTAATGGTAACAGGAGGCGGGGGACACAATGTTTACCCAGGTTCGGGCCTTCTCGATGGAGATAATACCCTACTTCCTGCTTGATTGATCTTGATGATATGAGTATTACAAGAGTTGATCTACCACGAGATCGTAGAGGCTAAACCCTAGAAGCTAGCCTATGATTATGATTGTTGTTGTCCTACGGACTAAACCCTCCAGTTTATATAGACACCGGAGGGGGCTAGGGTTACACAAAGTCGGTTATAAAGAAGGAAATCTACATATCCGAATTGCCAAGCTTGCCTTCCACGCAAAGGAGAGTCCCACCCGGACACGGGACATGGTCTTTTATCTTGTATCTTCATAGTCCAACAGTCCGGCATAAGTACATAGTCCAGCTGTCCGAGGACCCCCTAATCCAGGACTTCCTCAGTAGCCCCTGAACCAGGCTTCAATGACGATGAGTCCAGCTTGCAGATTGTCTTCGGTATTGCAAGGCGGGTTCCTTCCCCGAATACTCCATAGAAGATTTTGAACACAAGGATCGTGTCCGACTCTGCAAAACAAATTCCACATACCACCATAGACAGCACAATATTCCACAAATCTAATCGGCTGACAATTTTTCATAGCGTGACATCACACCGCGGCCTGGTCATTATGCGAACCGTTTTTCTCAACCTACTACTGCACATACTGCGAGGCGGTTTTATTGGCACGTCTTATCGAAGCAGAGATCGTGTCCCCTAATCACGGGATTCTCATCAATATGGGTGTGGGTAACCCAACCGCGCCATCAACGCGGCGCTTGGGGAATAAGCGAGTTTATGGGGCAAGTGGGGAGGCGCACAGTTTCTACCGCCTTTATAAAGAGATAAGGACTCCCCTTTTCACTCACGCCCTCTTCTTCCTCTGTTCATCCATTCTCGCTCGAGCTCCAGCGCCCAAGCTTTCACCTTCTCCGCAAAGTCATTCCAAACATGTCCGGAGCGGGAGGCAAGTGGATGGTGACGGAGGAGGACATTACGAAGCTTCGGGAGGCCGGATACTTGTCCGCAAACATCGCGCACCGGCTTCCGGACGAAGGGCAGATCGTCCCTACCCCGAACCCCCAGGAAAGGGTAGTGTTACTCGCTCACTTTGTCCGCGGACTGGGATTCCCCCTCCACCCATTCGTTCGCGGACTTATGTTCTACTACGGGCTGGACTTCCATGATCTGGCCCCCAATTTTATCCTCAACATCTCGACGTTTATCATCGTATGCGAGGCCTTCCTCCGCATTACACCCCACTTCGGCCTATGGTTGAAGACCTTCAATGTGAAGCCGAAGGTGGTGGTTGGCCAACAAGCGGAGTGCGGAGGCGCCATGGTGGGCAAAATGCCCAACGTCACCTGGCCCCAAGGCTCCTTTGTGGAGACCTGTTGGGGAACATAGCAGAAATTCAAAATTTTCCTACGTGTCACCAAGATCTATCTATGGAGAAACCAGCAACGAGGGGAAGGAGAGTGCATCTACATACCCTTGTAGATCGCTAAGCGGAAGCGTTCAAGAGAACGGGGTTGAAGGAGTCGTACTTATCGTGATCCAAATCACCGGAGATCCTAGTGCCGAACGGACGTCACCTCCGCATTCAACACACGTACAGCCCGGTGACGTCTCCCATGCCTTGATCCAGCAAGGAGAGAGGGAGAGGTTGAGGAAGACTCCATCTAGCAGTAGCACAACGGCGTGGTGGTGGTGGAGGAGCGTGGCAATCCTGCAGTGCTTCGCCAAGCACCGCGGGAGAGGAGGAGTAAGAGAGGTAGGGCTGCGCCAAGAGGGAGAGGTTCTCGTGTCTTTGGCAGCCCCAAAACCCCCACTATTTATAGGGGAAGGGGAGGGGGCTGCACCCACTCTAGGGTTCCCTCCCCAGGGGTGGCGGCAGCCCCCAGATGCCATCTGGTGGCGGCCAGAAGGGGGAGAGGGGGGAGGCGCACCTAGGGTGGGCCTTAGGGCCCATCTGCCCTAGGGTTTGCCCCCTTCCCCACTTCCCTGCGCCTTGGGCCCTGTGGGGGGGGGGGCGCACCAGCCCACCTGGGGCTGGTCCCCTCCCACACTTGGCCCATGCAGCCCTCCAGGGTTGGTGGCCCACTTGGTGGACCCCCGGGACCCTCCCGGTGGTCCCGGTACGTTACCGGAAAAACCCGAAACTTTTCCGGTGACCAAAACAGGACTTCCCATATATAAATCTTTACCTCCGGACCATTCCAGAACTCCTCGTGACGTCCGGGATCTCATCCGGGACTCCGAACAACATTCGGTAACCACATACAAACTTCCTTTATAACCCTAGCATCATCGAACCTTAAGTGTGTAGACCCTACGGGTTCGGGAACCATGCAGACATGACCGAGATGTTCTCCGGTCAATAACCAACAGCGGGATCTGGATACCCATGTTGGCTCCCACATGTTCCACGATGATCTCATCGGATGAACCACGATGTCAAGGACTCAATCGATCCCGTATACAATTCCCTTTGTCTAGCGGTATTGTACTTGCCCGAGATTCGATCGTCGGTATCCCGATACCTTGTTCAATCTCATTACCGGCAAGTCTCTTTACTCGTTCCATAACACATCATCCCGTGATCAACCCCTTGGTCACATTGTGCACATTATGATGATGTCCTACCGAGTGGGCCCAGAGATACCTCTCCGTTTACACGGAGTGACAAATCCCAGTCTCGATTCGTGCCAACCCAACAGACACTTTCGGAGATACCTGTAGTGCACCTTTATAGCCACCCAGTTACGTTGTGACATTTGGTACACCCAAAGCATTCCTACGGTATCCGGGAGTTGCACAATCTCATGGTCTAAGGAAATGATACTTGACATTAGAAAAGCTTTAGCATACGAACTACGATCTTTGTGCTAGGCTTAGGATTGGGTCTTGTCCATCACATCATTCTCCTAATGATGTGATCCCATTATCAACGACATCCAATGTCCATGGTCAGGAAACCATAATCATCTATTGATCAACGAGCTAGTCAACTAGAGGCTTACTAGGGACATGGTGTTGTCTATGTACCCACACATGTATCTGAGTTTCCTATCAATACAATTATAGCATGGGTAATAAACGATTATCATGAACAAGGAAATATAATAATAACTAATTTATTATTGTCTCTAGAGCATATTTCCAACAGTCTCCCACTTGCACTAGAGTCAATAATCTAGTTCACATCGCCATGTGATTAACACTCACAGGTCACATCGCCATGTGACCAACATCCAAAGAGTTTACTAGTGTCACTAAACTAGTTCACATCATCATGTGATTAAGACTCAATGAGTTCTGGGGTTTGATCATGTTTTGCTTGTGAGAGAAGTTTTAGTCAACGGGTCTGCAACATTCAGATCCGTATGTACTTCGCAAATCTCTAGGTCATATTGTAAATGCTGCTTCCACGCTCCACTTGGAGCTATTCCTAATGGTTGCTCCACTATACGTATCCGGTTTGCTACTCAGAGTCATTCGGATAGGTGTTAAAGCTTGCATCGACGTAACCCTTTACGCCGAACTCTTTATCACCTCCATAATCGAGAAACATTTCCTTATTCCTCTAAGGATAATTTTGACCGCTGTCCAATGATCCGTTCCTGGATCATTCTTGTACCCCTTGACTGACTCATGGCAAGGCACACTTCCGGTGCGGTACACAGCATAGCATACTATAGAGCCTACGTCTGAAGCGTAGGGGACGGTTTTCGTCCTTTGTTTCTCTTCTGTCGTGGTCGAGCTTTAACTCTTAACTTCATACCTTACAACTCAGGCAAGAACTCCTTCTTTGACTGATCCATCTTGAACACCTTCAAGATCATGTCAAGGTATGTGCTCATTTGAAAGTATTATTAAGCATTTTGATCTATCTTATAGATCTTGATGCTTATTGTTCAAGTAGCCTAATCCAGGTTTTCCATTGAAAAACACCTTTCAAATAACCCTATATGCTTTCTAGAAATTCTACATCATTTCTGATCAACAATATGTCAACAACATATACTCATAAGAAATTCTATAGTGCTCCCACTCACTTCTTTGGAAATACAAGTTTCTCACAAACTTTGTATAAACCCAAAATCTTTGATCATCTCATCAAAGCATACATTCCAACTCCGAGATGCTTACTCCAGTCCATGGAAGGATCGCTGGAGCTAGCATACCTTTTAGCATCCTTAGGATCGACAAAACTTTCTGATTGTATCACATACAACCTTTCCATACGAAGACTGGTAAGGAAACTCGTTTTGACATCCATCTGCTAGATTTCATAAATGCAGCTAATGCTAACATGATTCCGACGGACTTAAGCATCGCTACGGATGAGAAAATCTCATCGTAGTCAACTCCTTGAACTTGTGAAAAACTCATCGCCACAAGTCGAGCTTCATAGACGGTGATATTTCCGTCCACGTCCGTCTTCTTCTTAAAGATCCATTTATCTCAATGGCTTGCCGATCGTCGGGCAAGTCCACCAAAGTCCATGCTTTGTTTTGATGCGTGGATCCTATCTCAGATTTCATGGCTTCTAACCATTTGTCGGAATTTGGGCCCACCATCGCTTCCCCATAGCTCGTAGGTTCATTGTTGTCTAGCAACATGACCTTCAAGACAGGATTACTGTACCACTCTGAAGTAGTACGCATCCTTGTCACCCTACGAGGTACGGTAGTGACTTGATCTGAGGCTTCATGATCACTATCATCAGATTCCACTTCAATTTGTGTAGGTGCCACATGAACAACTTCCTGTGCCCTGCTACACACTAGTTGTAGTGACGGTTCAGTAACCATATCAAGTCTCCACCATCCTCCCACTCAACTTTTCGAGACAAACTTTTCCTCGAGAAAGGACCCGATTCAAGAAACAATCCCTATTGCTTTCGGATCTGAATTAGGAGGTATACCCAACTGTTTTGGGTGTCCTATGAAGATGCATTTTATCCGCTTTGGGTTCGAGCTTATCAACCTGAAACTTTTTCACATAAGCGCCGTAGCCCCAAACCTTTAAGAAATGACAGCTTAGGTTTCTCTAAACCATAGTTCATATGGTGTCATCTCAACGGAATTATGTGGTGCCCTATTTAAAGTGAATGTGGTTGTCTCTAATGCTTAAACCATAAACGATAGTGGTAATTCGATAAGAGACATCATGGTATGCACCATATCCAATAGGGTGCAGTTATGATGTTCGGACACACCATCACACTATGGTGTTCCAGGCGGTATTAATTGTGAAACAATTTCCACAATGTCTTAATTGCGTGCCAAAGCTCGTAACTCAGATACTCATCTCTATGATCATATCATAGACATTTTATCCTCTTGTCACGATGATCTTCAACTTCACTCTGAAATTACTTGAACCATTCAATAATTCAGACTTGTGTTTCATCAAGTAAATATACTCAGTATCTACTCAAATCATCCGTGAAGTAAGAACGTAACGATATTCACTGCATGCCTCAGCACTCATTGGACTGCACACATCAAAATGTGTTGCTTCCAACAAGTTGCTATCTTGTTCCATTTTACTGAAAACGAGGCTTTCAGTCATCTTGCCCATGTGGTATAATTTGCATGCCTCAAGTGATTCAAAATCAAGTGAGTCCAAACGATCCATCTGCATGGAGTTTCTTCATGCGTATACACCAATAGACATGGTTCGCATGTCTCAAACTTTTCAAAAACGAGTGAGTCCAAAGATCCATCAACATGGAGCTTCTTCATGCGTTTTATACCAATATGACTTACATGGCAGTGCCACAAGTAAGTGGTACTATCATTACTATCTTATATCTTTTGGCATGAAAATGTGTATCACTACAATCGAGATTCAATAAACCACTCCTTTAGGTGCAAGACCACTGAAGGTATTATTCAAATAAATAGAGTAACCATTATTCTCCTTAAATGAATAACCGTATTGCGACAGACATAATCCAGTCATGTCTATGCTCAACGCAAACACCAAATGACAATTATTCAGGTTGAATACTAATCTTGATGGTAGAGGGAGCGTGCGATGTTTGATCACATCAAACTTGGAAACACTTCCAACACATATCGTCAGCTCACCTTTAGCTAGTCTCCGTTTATTCCGTAGCTCTTTTATTTCGAGTTACTAACACTTAGCAACTGAACCGGTATCTTAATACCCTGGTGCTACTAGGAGTACTAGTAAAGTACACATTAACATAATGTATATCCAATATACTTCTATCGACTTTGTCAGCCTTCTCATCTACCAAGTATCTAGGGTAATTCTGCTCCAGTGGTTGTTCCCCTTATTACAGAAGCACTTAGTCTCGAGTTTGGGTTCAACCTTGGGTTTCTTCACTAGAGCAGCAGCTGATTTGCCGTTTCATGAAGTATCCCTTCTTGCCCTTGCCCTTCTTAAAACTTGTGGTTTCACCAACCATCAACAATTGATGCTCCTTTTTGATTTCTACTTTCGCGATGTCAAACAACGCGAATACCTCAAGGATCACCATCTCTATCCTTGATATGTTATAGTTCATCACGAATCTCTAGCAGCTTGGTGGCAATGACTTTGGAGAAACATCACTATCTCATCTGGAAGATCAACTCCCACTTGATTCAAGTGATTGTTTCACTCAGACAATCTGAGCACAAGCTCAATGATTGAGCTTTTCTCCCTTAGTTTGCAGGCTAAGAAAATCGTCGGAGGTCTTATACCTCTTGACGTGGGCACGAGCCTGAAATCCCAATTTCAGCCCTCGAAACATCTCATATGTTCCGCGATGTTTTGAAAACGTCTTTGGTGCCTCAACTCTAAACCGTTTAACTGAACTATCACGTAGTTATCAAAACGTGTATGTCCGATGTTTGCAACATCCACAGACGACGTTTGGGGTTCAACACACTGAGCGGTGCATTAAGGGCATAAGCTTTCTATTGTCCGCATAATCGCTACTGTCAACTTTCAACTATATTTTCTCTAGGAACATATCTAAACAGTGGAACTAAAGCGCGAGCTTACGACATAATTTGCAAAGACCTTTTGACTATGTTCAGGATAATTAAGTTCATCTTATGGACTCCCACTCAGATAGACATCCCTCTAGTCATCTAAGTGATTACATGATCCGAGTCAACTAGGCCGTGTCCGATCATCACGTGAGACGGACTAGTCATCATCGGTGAATATCTTCATGTTGATCGCATCCTCCATATGACTCATGCTCGACCTTTCGGTCTCTTGTGTTCGGAGGCCATGTCTGTACATGCTAGGCTCGTCAAGTTAACCTAAGTGTTTCGCGTGTGTAAATCTGGCTTACACCCGTTGTATGTGAACGTAAGAATCTATCACACCCAATCATCACGTGGTGCTTCGAAACGACGAACTTTCGCAACGGTGCACAGTTAGGGGGAACACTTCCTTGAAATTTTAATGAGGGATCATCTTATTTACTACCGTCGTTCTAAGCAAATAAGATGCATAAACATGATAAACATCACATGCAATCAAATAGTGACATGATATGGCCAATATCATTTTGCTCCTTTTGATCTCCATCTTCGGGGCTCCATGATCATCATTGTCACCGGCATGACACCATGATCTCCATCATCGTGTCTTCATGAAGTTGTCTCGCCAACTTATTACTTCTACTACTATGGCTACCGGTTAGCAATAAAGTAAAGTAATTACATGGCGTTGTTCAATGACACGCATGTCATACAATAAATAAAGACAACTCCTATGGCTCCTGCCGGTTGTCATACTCATCGACATGCAAGTCGTGATTCCTATTACAAGAACATGATCAATCTCATACATCACATATCATTCATCACATTCTTCTTGGCCATATCACATCACATAGCATACCCTGCAAAAACAAGTTAGACGTCCTCTGATTGTTGTTTGCATGTTTTACGTGGCTGCTATGGGTTTCTAGCAAGAACGTTTCTTACCTACGCAAAACCACAACGTGATATGCCAATTGCTATTTACCCTTCATAAGGACCCTTTTCATTGAATCCGTTCCGACTAAAGTGGGAGAGACTGGCACCCGCTAGCCACCTTATGCACCAAGTGCATGTCAGTCGGTGGAACCTGTCTCACGTAAGAGTACGTGTAAGGTCGGTCCGGGCCGCTTCATCCCATAATGCCGCCGAATCAAGATTGGACTAGTAACGGTAAGCATATTGAACAAAATCAACGCCCACAACTACTTTGTGTTCTACTCGCGCAAAGAATCTACGCAATAGACCTAGCTCATGATGCCACTGTTGGGGAACGTAGAAGAAATTCAAAATTTTCCTACGTGTCACCAAGATCTATCTATGGAGAAACCAACAACGAGGGGAAGGAGAGTGCATCTACATACCCTTGTAGATCGCTAAGCGGAAGCGTTCAAGAGAACGGGGTTGAAGGAGTCGTACTTATCGTGATCCAAATCACCGGAGATCCTAGTGCCGAACGGACGGCACCTCCGCGTTCAACACACGTACAGCCCAGTGATGTCTCCCATGCCTTGATCCAGCAAGGAGAGAGGGAGAGGTTGAGGAAGACTCCATCCAGCAGAAGCACAATGGCGTGGTGGTGGTGGAGGAGCGTGGCAATCCTGCAGGGCTTCGCCAAGCACCGCCGGAGAGGAGGAGTAAGAGAAGTAGGGCTGCGCCAAGAGGGAGAGGTTCTCGTGTCTCTGGCAGCCCCAAAACTGCCACTATTTATAGGGGAAGGGGAGGGGGCTGCGCCCCCTCTAGGGTTCCCTCCCTAGGGGTGGCGGCAGCCCCCAGATGCCATCTGGTGGTGGCCAGATGGGGGAGAGGGGGGAGGCGCACCTAGGGTGGGCCTTAGGGCCCATCTGCCCTAGGGTTTGCCCTCTTCCCCACTTCCCTGCGCCTTAGGCCCTGTGGGGGGGGGGGCGCACCAGCCCACCTGGGGCTGGTCCCCTCCCACACTTGGCCCATGCAGCCCTCCAGGGTTGGTGGCCCACTTGGTTGACCCCCGGGACCCTCCCGGTGGTCCCGGTACGTTACCGGAAAAACCCAAAACTTTTCCGGTGACCAAAACAGGACTTCCCATATATAAATCTTTACCTTCGGACCATTCCGGAACTCCTCGTGATGTTCGGGATCTCATCCAGGACTCCGAACAACATTCGGTAACCACATACAAACTTCCTTGATAACCCTAGCGTCATCGAACCTTAAGTGTGTAGACCCTACGGGTTCGGGAACCATGCAGACATGACCGAGACGTTCTCCGGTCAATAACCAACAGCGGGATCTGGATACCCATGTTGGCTCCCACATGTTCCACGATGATCTCATCGGATGAACCACGATGTCAAGGACTCAATCGATCCCGTATACAATTCCCTTTGTCTAGCGGTATTGTACTTGCCCGAGATTCGATTGTCGGTATCCCGATACCTTGTTCAATCTCGTTACCGGCAAGTCTCTTTACTCATTCCATAACACATCATCCCGTGATCAACCCCTTGGTCACATTGTGCACATTATGATGATGTCCTACCGAGTGGGCCCAGAGATACCTCTCTGTTTACACGGAGTGACAAATCCCAGTCTCGATTCGTGCCAACCCAACAGACACTTTTGGAGATACCTGTAGTGCACCTTTATAGCCACCCAGTTACGTTGTGACGTTTGGTACACCCAAGGCATTCCTACGGTATCCGGTAGTTGCACAATCTCATGGTCTAAGGAAATGATACTTGACATTAGAAAAGCTTTAGCATACGAACTACGATCTTTGTGCTAGGCTTAGGATTGGGTCTTGTCCATCACATCATTCTCCTAATGATGTGATCCCGTTATCAAGGACATCCAATGTCCATGGTCAGGAAACCGTAACCATCTATTGATCAACAAGCTAGTCAACTAGAGGCTTACTAGGGACATGGTGTTGTCTATGTACCCACACATGTTTCTGAGTTTCCTATCAATACAATTATAGCATGGGTAATAAACGATTATCATGAACAAGGAAATATAATAATAACTAATTTATTATTGTCTGTAGAGCATATTTCCAACAAGACCGTGAAGGGGTGGCAATCGGAGTGGTTCTACATCACCGAGCCGCGCGACACCAACTGGGCGGCGGCCCCCGAGTTTCAATCCGCCATCCCCATGCGGCTCACCTCCTGGAAAGAGAAGGGCTTAGCCTGGGGTTCATCGGTGGAGCTGACCGTACTTCAGACCCGCGTCAAAAATATGATAAGCAAGAAAATCAAGCTTTTCAATGTGGTCCAGGTCATGCTCTTCCGCCGGATCCTTCCGTGTCAGAGACGGGCTTTCAATATGTGGGAGTTCGACCCGGCCGAACACCAGATGCTGCGAGAGCTCTTCGACACAATGCACGAAGACGTCTGGAAGGTGCTGTTCAAGGCCACTGAGGTACCACCGCCCATAGCCGAAGATCGCGGACTCAGCGCGAAGCACCCCGCCAATCCGGTAAGTTTTTATATTTTGCAAGATATGCCTTTCCCCAGCATGTTTGCGGGAGGAATCTAAGCCTCCATGCCAATTTAACAGGACTGGGTAGCGATAGCGAAGCGGATTGACTGTCCGGCTCCACTACCCGAAGATCCAACATCGCCTCTCTTAATGAAGATGCTGTTTCCGGCGCCCTATGAGGTGCCAGAGAAGAAGGCCAAGAAGAAGACCACGGGGACCAGGAAAGGTCTCCGGCGCAAGGTTGTATCGGACTCATCGTCCGAAGACAACAAGGCACGCTCCTCCAACGAAAACGAGGAGGAGGAAGAGCAAATCTGTCGTGGAATTGTCACGACAGATGTCCTAGTGAAAGGACTTAGTCGTGGAGCCATCGCAACTAGGAAGCTTGAAGGGGTTAATCGGGACAAAGGACACGAGGTTTATACTGGTTCGGCCCCTTTTGATGAAGGTAAAAGCCTATGATCCAGTTTTGAGTGGGATTGCTTATGTCTCGATAACCAGGGAGTGAATCGCTTGACCTAGCTCTCGAGTTGATGTTACTTGCCGTGAACCGCCGCCGGGTCGTCCCTTTATATACAGAGTCGACGCCCAGCGGCTCTACAGAGTCCCGGTCGGCTCATAAACAATGTCCGGCTCAGTCTTTTAACTATTCTTGCCTTACAATACAAGTCACGCATACATGGCGGCTTATCACTATGGGCCTTAGGTCACCTCTGGGCCTTGGGCCCTTAACTAAACCGCCATCTATATCCTGGGTCTTGTGCTTCAAGAATATTTGCAAGTATGACCCGGCCCCTCCTGGGCGGGTCATACCAATAGTTATATCCCCAACATTAGGCCCCAGATTGATTTGAACTGGTTTGATGTCAATCTTCGACACTTAAGGAAAAAATCTTCTGCCTTTATGAAATTTTTGTAACCCACCATGACATCATCTTCTGAATTTGCGGTAACCCACCATGACATCACCTGTCATAAAAGTGCATTTTATCCAATGTATCCCAACGGATCTTTGTCTTGATGACCATCCCGAAAATCGAGGCGTCCTTGTAGTTGGATAACTCATGTTTTCGGCCTCCTCGTTTTCGCGCTCTTTAGTGGCCCTTCCTTATAAATAGACCCGATTAGGTCTTCTTTCATTCTTCCCGTTCCGCATATTCTTCCTCTCTCCCCCATCTGTCACTGGAGCTCTGCCGCCGTCGCCACAGCGCACCTCGTCTCCATCGAGCTTGGCCGCTGCATCGACCTGAACTTGACCAGAGAACGACAACGTCCCTCCTCCGCAGATCTTCCGCAGTAAGTGTTCCCCTTTCTGCACCATAGATCCATGCTAGGGCTAGAATGTTCTTCTGTACTTGCGCTAAGTTCATCTGAGTTCTTGTGTTCCATCTGCTATGGCTTCCTTCGATCCCAAAAACCCCATAGACCTTATGCGGTACGTGTTCCGCATCCATTTTGGGCACCAGTAGATCTCCTTTCCATGTAAGAAAACCCCATTATAGCGCATGAACACCTCTGCGCCCTGTTTTAGGTCTAGTAAATTTTCTTTTCTGAACATCAGTTTGATCCAAAATATGCAAATTGTGAAATCTGTTTGTATAACACTTAGGCAAAATCTGCACTTGTTAGATTTATCTAGTCATGGCGACTCTTCTGCCAGCTTTAAGGAAGAAATGCCTTAATTAATAACTTAAACCATCCTTGGCGGTTTAAATAGTCTTGACGGCTTATATAGCCTATGGCGGCTTAAACAACCATGACATAGTTATCCTTATACCATTAGGCGCCTTTGTAAGCCGCCATCTTGAATATGCACAGTAATATATTTTTCCTGCCCGGCTTAAATTTGAACCGGCAGTTTTACCTTGTCATAGGCTTTCAATCAGAATGGCACCAAAGGCACCTACCTCCTGCAACTGGGTTAAATCCATTGTCACTGACAGCACCTTGGATGATTTTGTGAAAACCGGGTATCTGCCAAAGAAAGAAGTCATGCCTTATCATGCTCCTAACCCGGAGGAAGAATTTCCTCACCCTAAAGACGAAGAGGTTGTTGTTTTCACAGATCATATGAACCGGGGATTTACCCCTCCTGGCTCAAAATTCTTCAGGGACATGCTGAATTTCTTTGATCTCCACCCACAAGACATCGAACCCAATTCCGTGTCTAATATCTGCAATTTCCAAGTATTCAGCAAAGTATACCTTGGAGAAGAACCCAATTTCCTGCTCTTCAGAGAACTTTTTTATTTGAATCGCCAGAATGAGTGCGCTAGCGGTCAGAGCTTAGAGCTAGGCGGTGTCTCGATCCAGCACCGTAGAGATGTGATCTTCCCTTACGCCAACCCACCGAGCCACCCCAAAGACTGGAATATGACATGGTTTTACTGCAAAGATACCTCTCCGGCTAATGAAAACCCTCTGCCCAGCTTCCGTGCCCTTCGTCTTGGGCCCAACCATCATCTGCCTGACAAGATTACATCCACGGAACATAAATCACTTGCCCCCACTTTGGCCAAGATCAAGGCTCTTCTGGGGAACGGGTTAACAGGCATTGACCTGGTCCGGGTTTGGCTCGTGTGGCGAGTTATTCCGTTGAGCCACCACACTGGCTTGATGTGCGAATACACTGGCGCCAAGAATGATCCTCTGTGTCACAGCCCTGACGACTTACCTGACGATGTCATTGACGACATGACCAAGTCTCTTCTGAACGAAAGCCTGGCGGGTTGCGGCAAGGTGGGCCTAGCCCCCTTTTGCAAAGCTAACCCGGCTCCAAAGGTAAAATGCCCATGTGAAATGACTATTTTAATTTCTTAATGTTTCACCCATACTCATGCATATGCTAATCTTTGCAGGCGGGTGATAAATTCTGGAAAGTCAAATATGACCATGAAGCTGCCAAGAAAGCTAGAAAAGAGAAGAAAGCCGCCAGGAAAGAAGCTGCCAAAAGGAAGGGCAAGAAGGCCACCGCTTCTAACCTGCTTCAGCTAGCAGGCTCTTCTGAGTCGGAGGTAGCCCTTGATTCCTTGGCTCATTTTTTAACCATCTTATTGACACTGATTATCAGCAGGAGGACACAGGAGCAAACCGTAACAAGGCTGATGAGGTAACTATCCTATCCTCCGACTCCGAGCCTTTGCCAAGACGGAAAATCCATAGAGTGACCCGGAAAGTAAGGTTTTCTCATCCTTTAGCTCATCACGACCCTCAATTTCTTTTGAAGCAAAAAATTCACGAGAGCCGGAGGCAGACCCGGACCAGCAAGGATGCGGAGCTCTCCTCCAGCTTACCAAACACTCCAAGGAAGCGCCGGAATGAGGTCACTTCTGTTTTAAATAGATTTTACCCCTTGGCGGGTCTCTTTCGTCAACCACTCAATTCTTCTAACTCGGATTACCAGGACACTTCCCCTTCCTCCGGCGAGTCACTACAGTCCGACCTGCCGGCTTTCAAGACTGCACGAGGGTATGATGATCTACTCATCTTGTATTTATTTTAATCCCTTGCATCTGTACTAACCTTTATCTTGACGCAGTGGTCAAGCCAAACCCAGCAAACGGGTTAGGAAAAATAAACCAGCTGAAGATACAGTTGCAACTGAGCCGGTTCTTGAAACAGTCGTGCCGGACTCGACCACTCAAGAGCCGCCATCTGAACCAGCTCAAGATTTACCAACTCCTGCTACTAATATGCCCACTGAATGAGCCCCCGACGAATCAGAGAATCCAAAGGCCCCTAGCCCGGTCAGGACTAATGACTCTCAACATGCTGAAGTTGAGATCACCAGAACCGGCTTTGTTGAGCCGGGAAGACCGACTATACTAGCCAAGTGCCCCGCCAAGGAAGAACTTCTGGACCACCGCCGGGTCAAACTGGATGTTGCAAACTATGCTCATATGAGTATTGGAGACATCTTTTCTGGCTACATGAGCCAAGTGCACAGCAGCCGGAACCTCAAGATTGATATGGTGAAGCAGATGCACCAAAAATTCGAGGTATAACCCATTCTCTTTTGTTCATTAATCTTTACTATGCTAGCCCCCAAGTCTATTGCTTATGATGCTTATGCTGTAGACTTTGAAACAAACTTAATAATATTAGTAACATAAATGAAAGAAACATATAAGAGTTCCGGCTTACTATGTAGTCCCCAAGGGGCGGCTTAACCAATATGGTTGAGCCGGTCCTTATATAAAAAATCCTTACGGGTCCTTGAACAGCAATATGCATTAGCCCCCAAGTGCCAAATATTATTGCTTGCAAAATGCTTGGGACTTACTCTTATGAATCACCATTGAAAATGAAATTATTCGGTAACATTAGCCCCCAAGCGCCAAGTGTTTTTGCTGGCAAAAGACTTGGGACTTTAATATTACATAGAAATTGGCTTGATTTTGACTCTGTATTTGTATAGGCCGCCATGAGCCAACTCGAATCCGAGGTGACTGATCTGAAGAACCGTCTTGAGACCCAAGAGACGGAAATCGAAATGGCTGATACCAAGTTCAAATTCAATGTTTCTGAACAAGAAAAACTGAAGAAAGAATTTGAAGCTGAAAAGAAAGCCTGGGCTGATGAAAAGACTTCACTGATTAACCGAGCTGAAAAAGCAGAGACGGCTCTGGAAGAAGTCACCGGTGAATTAACCGGTTTAAAGCGCCATGTTTCTCAAATGGTCTCAGCAATCTTTGGTAAGTCACCCTGCAAGTGTTTAAATATCTAAGCCTTTCAATTGATCATAAAACTGGAATTAACTCACCTGATCACGTTTATGCAGGCCCCAGAAGCTCAAACTTGAACCAAGACATGCTGATTAAACTGAAGGCAGTGTACACGTTGGTGGAGCAATTGTACACCGGGTCTCAACGTGCATTAGCTATGGTGGCTTTGTCGAATGAAGTGCCAACCCTCCTGGTAGAGGTCTTGAAGAAGCTTTCCATGCTCCCTCAACGATCCAATGAGCTCAGGCGGTCAGCTGCAAGAGCCGGAGCAGTAAATGCTTTAAGCCGGGCGAAGGCTTGGCTACCAGAGCTAGACCTGGCCGACATTGCCATTGGCTACCCAAGCTTAAAGGAGGATGGCACCCCGTTTGAAGAAAACGACTTCACTGCTTGTGTAAAGGAAATACGCCCCGTGGCTACACTTATAGCGAATGAAGTAGATCTTACCAAATACCAGGCGGGTTATGATGAAGAAAACCGGAGAATTCCAACACCTCATTATGAAGTGACCAGTCTGATCCCCCACTCCGTAAGCACACCTTCGCTCCTGAAGTTGACTCAGCCGGCTTTGTTGATGCTGAAGCTGAATTTGAAGCTTTGAACAACATTGATTGGTCATCGTCAACCTTCCAGGAAAGGGAGCAGGGCGAAGACGCGGAGAGGGCTAACCCAGACACTTCAGGACAATCATGAAGGTGAACCTGCCGTGGCGGCTCATACCTGGGATGTACTTAAAAAACAATGTGAATTATTTGGACTCGGGGAGTCCTGTAATAGGATAGAAATAACTTTGCAACCTGATGTTATTTTCTGGAAAGTCTGAAGTATTATTATTTGCAATCCTGCCATGTGTGTTTGAGCATGTTCTAGTGATTTCTGGAGATAGCTCAGTGTTCATGTTTTGTTATGCTTTACCTGTACATCATGTCCATGCCTTTTGTTTTCATATTATGGTGCTGTAGCATGTTATTTTGATGCTTGCAATATGCCTAGTTGCTGTTTTGGACAGCTTGTCCTTTAAACTTGTTTCATGTGTGTGTGTTGAACCGTTGCTCTGTTTTGAGTGTGCTCTATATGAAACTTGCTTGATTTTGCATGAAGTTTCATATTATCATGTTGCATCCATGTTTTGAGGTGTTTGCTTGATGTTTGTATGCATTTTGCATCAATGCCATGTTTAACTCGTTTTGCTCATATCTTCTAGGCCGTAGCTCAGAACTAAATGAACTTTATATGTAATTGACTAGGATCTCGTGTAGATCATCTTTGTGCATCTTAACTTGCTGTTTAACAACTTGAACATAATGTTTATTCAGATCTGGACCAATTTCAAAATTTGCATATGAGGAATTATCAGAATTGTTATATGTTGTTCCCGGCCTCATTTAAACTTGCTTTGATGTGTTGCTCTTGTTTGCATCATCTCTTGCCATGAGTAGCTTCATGTAGCTTTGTCATGCATCATGCTTGTGTGCGCTTCATGTCTTGTATATGTGTGGTGTGTTTACCTTGTTGTGTGCTTCTTCTTGATAGTTCCTGTTTCGTTGCGATCGTGAGGATTCGTTCGTCTACGCTTGGTTCGGCTTCATCCGTTCGTCTTCTTCATGGACTCGTTCTTCTTCCTTGCGGGATTTCAGGCAAGATGACCGCTACCCTGGATCTCACTACTATCATTGCTATGCTAGTTGCTTCGTTCTATCGCTATGCTGCGCTACCTACCACCTATTTATCAAGCCTCCCTAATTGCCATGTCAGCCTCTAACCTTTGACACCTTTCCTATGCAAACCGTTGTTTGGCTATGTTACCGCTTTGCTCAGCCCCTCTTATAGCGTTGCTAGTTGCAGGTAAAGTTGAAGATTGCTCCATGGTGGACAGGATTATGGTTGGGATATCACAATATCTCTTATATTATTAATGCATCTATATACTTGGTAAAGTGTGGAAGACTCGGCCTTATGCTTGGTGTTTTGTTCCACTCTTACCGCCCTAGTTTCTGTCATACCGGTGTTATGTTCCCGGATTTTGCGTTCCTTACGCGGTTGGGTGATTTATGGGACCCCCTTGACAGTTCACTTTGAATAAAACTCCTCCACCAAGGCCCAACCTTGGTTTTACCATTTGCCTCACCACCACCTATACCTTTCCCTTGGGTCGGCCAACCCGAGGGTCATCTTTATTTTAGCCCCCCCGGGCCAGTGCTTGTCTAAGTGTTGGTCCGAACCGGGCAGACTGCGGGGCCACCTCGGGGCAACTCGAGGTCTGGTTTTGCTCGTAGACTGACCTATCTGGTGTTGCCCTGAGAACGAGATATGTGCAGCTCCTATCGGGATTGTCGGCGCATCGGGCGGCTTTGCTGGTCTTGTTTTACCATTGTCGAAATGTCTTGTAAACCGGGATTCCGAGTCTGACCGGGTCTTCCTGGGAGAAGGTATATCCTTCGTTGATCGCGAGAGATTATCATGGGCTAAGTTGGGACACCCCTGCAGGGTATAATCTTTCGAAAGTTGTGCCTGCGGTTATTGGCAAATGGGAATTTGTTAATGTCCGGTTGTAGATAACTTGACACCAGATCCGAATTAAAAAGCATCAACCGCGTGTGTAGCCATGATGTTCTCTTTTCGGCGGAGTCCGGGAAGTGAACACGGTTTTGGGTTATGTTTGACGTAAGTAGGAGTTCAGGATCACTTCTTGATCATTGCTAGCTTCACGACCATTCCATTCGCTCTCTTCTCGCTCTTATTTACGTATGTTAGCCACCATATATGCTTAGTCACTGCTGCAACCTCACCACTTTACCCCTTCCATTCCCTTTAAGCTTTGCTAGTCTTGATACCCATGGTAATGGGATTGCTGAGTCCTCGTGGCTCACAGATTACTACAACAACAGTTGCAGGTACAGGTTATGCGATGTTCATGACGCGAGAGCAATGCTTGCTTGTATTGGAGTTCTTCTTCTGCTTCTTCTTCGATCAGGGATAGGTTCCAGGTCGGCAGCCTGGGCTAGCTGGGTGGATGTCGTTTGAGTTTCTGTTTGTGTTTCATCCGTAGTCGGATGATGCTCTTATGTATGATGAATTGATGTTGTACTCGTGTGGCATTGTATGCCTTCTGAATGTATCCCCATCTATTATGTAATGTTGATGTAATGATATCCACCTTGCAAAAGCGTTTCAATATGCGGGTCTATCCTTGGTGGGACCTTCGAGTTCCTTTTGGATAGGGTTGCATATTGGGCGTGACAAGTTGGTATTAGAGCCTCGACCGACCTTAGGAGCCCCCTTGTTTGATCGTGTAGTCTGGCCCATGTTGAGTCTAGAAGAAAACTGTTTTCGGAGTTTAGTTATATCGAAGAGTAGGAATTCTTTTTACTCCTCAGCCCCTTCGTCGCTCTGGTAAGGAATCTTGACGTAGGTGTTTTGAATTACTCCTCTTCCCTTTCATTTTTTTTCTTTAGGATCACGCGGTTAGTTTTTGTTCGTTGGTTCTCATCTCTTTTGATCCGGTGCTTTTCTCGTCAAGTTGACTCGAACCTCTTCATCTTTGAGTTCAATCCTCAGTTGTTTTCTTTTCCCACCCGCCCACCCTTCTTCTTCTCGAAACCAGAGTCCGTAATCGAGCATCCATCCTACTTGTACGGAGTTTTTGCTCTCTCTCCTCAATGATTTCAACCAGTGTTTTCTCTTCAAGATATTCGTCGATTTCCCCTTCCAAGATGATTTTGTTTTCCCGCCCTCCCACCCTTTTCTTCCCGGAGTCTGACTCTCTCTCGACCATCTATTTCATTCGTGCAGAGCCTCTTCAGTCTTTCGTAAATCATTTCAACCGGTGAATTCTCGTCTCGGTGGACATTCTTCATCTCTTTCCTTCTCCGGTGGACTCAATTCAAGTTTTTTTCGGGTTGATCATATTCTTTCCCTCAGCTCAAGTTCCTTCCCTTTTCATTTGCCTCTCGCCATTCAATCATTCCGGAGTTCGGAAGACATCTCAGGAGATTCGTCTGTGTTCGAAGTAATGCGAGGTTGTCACCTCATTCAAATATTTCAATTGTTCCAGTGTACCATGTACCTCTTCAACATCCCTTTCCAACGGTGTTTTCTTTAGTGGGCCCATAACCCACATGTCTTTTTCTAGGATCTTACCTGACTCTTCTAATTATTCCGGAGCTATTCCAAATTCTTTTCAAGTGCGACGTAAGTATGAATTTGATCAGTCAGATGCCTTTTCCAAGATCGATTTCAAATCATTTCATTGTTGGCCCAACCTCTTCGCTTTCCATTCTATCAGAGTATCTCAGTATTTTGGTGGTGTTTCTCGTCATCATTTGAAGATCGAAGAAGAGTTCCTCTTAAATCTTGTTCATTCTCTCGAAGTTTCGTGGTTCCAGCTTCATGTTATCCTCGCGAATTATTCCATTTGTCAGATATTCTTTTTCTTACCCATCCGGAATATTTCAGAAGTTGTTTTCCCATTTCTTTTCACCGGAGGCCATTGTTCCAGAAGAATTCTTTGCCCTCACATTTCAGCTACCGTTATCCAATTATCCTGGTGCTTCGTTCAAGTGCCCTTTAATCAGATCGAGTTCTTCCCGTTCTCTTGTATCTAAATCCCCTCAATCATATTTGTTCTTCTAATTCTTCCCGGTGATTCAGTCTCTTTCATCAGTCATTTTCGAATTCTTACGGTGGTTCATTCAAGATTCTTTTTCTTTGATTATCATTTTAACTCTTTCGTTCTTTCAATCCTACTGGTGGTTCATGAAGACCTTCTCAAGTTTGCGACATGTCACTTCTCAATCCTTTTCAACAAGAATAAGTAATATGCAAAATCCATTGCTTGTCATCAATTTAATTTGATGAAGGATAAGCATACAATAAATCTTATTCTTATTTCATCCAAGTGATTAATCCCATCCTTCGGAGTTTGTTCTTCATGAATAAATTCTAGTTCAAGTGTTTTCATCTTTTCTTTTCCGGAGTTCAAATTTTCCTCAGCCATTTCGTCGGAACCTCCATCTAAATCATCACAAAGCTCATCTTATTCTTTCATCCTTCATTTGATCTCGTCATCCTTTTGTTACCGGAGTTCTTCATGGTGGTTCTTCATGATTTAATCTTTTCTTCAAGAGTTCATCAAGATTTTGTTGGTGGAGTTCAAGTATCTTTTCTTCTCATCTCGAAGTGCAATTAAGTCTCCGTATTCTTTTGAAGTGGAGTTTTGCATTTCTTCGTTCTTCTCAGCTACCCAAATCATTTCCGTTTGTGGTTGGTTATCACCTCATAATTTCTGAGATGTTATCCATAAGTCCACGACAAGCTTATTCTTTTCGTTGTTGAATTTTCTCAACAACTCCATTCAATCTTTTCTTCTAAGGTTGCTTTCTATTTCATTCGTGGCACAAGTTGTCATTTTCTTCTCCATTCTTTTCATTCTATTTCAATTCTTTCCGGAGGTTTTATATCATGTCTTCATCAAGTATCATTCCATCCTCTCAAGCTCATGTTCTATTCCTCCATGTTTCAGCCGGAGTGCTGCCTAAAAATCCTGTCAGTCTTCTTTGTTTCTTATCTCGTTCTAACTGGAGTGGTTTCATAGTCTATGTTATTCCGTGAGCTTTCGATTCTCGTCATTCTCGTCGTTCCTCTCTTCTTCTCGAGTGCTCTCGATTCTTTGCTTCTTCTCTTGAGTTCTTGCTTCACCTCATTCCCTTTTCCCTTCCGTCTCGGTCCTAAGATCTCGGGACGAGATCTCTTGTTAGTGGAGGAGTGTTGTAACGCCCCGGATTCATTGCGCCAGGTGTCTGCCAGTTATTCGCCTTAGTTTCCATGTCATTTGCTTGCGTGTTGCATTTTGCCATGTCACCATGTGCATTTCATTTTGCATACGTGTTCGTCTCATGGATCCGAGCCTTTTCCCCGTTGTCTGTTTTGCAATCCGGTACTCCTATGTCATCCGGCGTCCCCTTTTGTCTCTCGTTGTGTGCGGGTGTTAAACTTTCTTGGAATGGCCCGAGGTTTGCCAAGCGGCCTTGGTATAGCACCGGTAGACCGCCTGTCAAGTTTCATGCCATTTGGAGGTCGTTTGGTACTCCAACGGTTAACCGGGTAACCGTAAAAGCCTCCTTCTCTTTGCAGCCCAACACCCCTTCAAAGTGGCCCAAAACCCATCTAAGTCTCTTCCATGCTCTCGGTCGTTCGATCACGATCGTGTGGGCGAAAACCGCTCCCCATTTGGACTCTCCTAGCTCCCTCTACCTATAAATTAGTCCCCTCCCCCGAATTCGCGGTCTAATCCCCCCGAAACCCTAGCCCCGCTCCTCTCGCGCGCCGGACGTGTCCGTCTGGCGCCGGACATGTCCGCTCCGCCGCCCCCATCCAACCCTGTCCTGCCACGTGTCGCCTC
>NC_041385.1:429751855-429768622 GCF_002162155.2 Triticum dicoccoides | reverse complement strand
GCCGCCAGCCTCGCCGGCATTCGTCGCCGGCGCCACGCCGCCTCCCGCACCGCCTCCCGCTCCCGGCCACCGGAGGAGCCCGGTGAGCTCCAACGCCTCCGGCCGCCGCGGATCTAGCCCCGTCGCCGCCCGGCCGCCTCGCCTCCGCCGCCCCTTGCATGCCCGTGCGCCGCCGTGCCGGTCCGCCTCTGCTCCGACCGCGCCGCCGCGCCCGGATCCGCCGGATCCCGGCCGGAGGACCTCGCCGGTCGGCCAGATCCGGCCCCCCCGAGCTCCCTCGACCCCGCCGGCGTCCTCCCCGGCCACGCCGACCGCCATCTACCTCCTCTCCGGCCACATCTCCGGCGAACTCCGGCCTGCATCGATTTCTGTGCGAACCCAAGGTTGCCCCTGTTTTCACTAAGCCCCCGATTATTTTGACATTATCATGCCATGTTCAACGCATCATATCTCTGCATCCGTAGCTCCGCTTCGTGCGGGTGATATGTCAAATTGTTCGTCTCAACGAGTACATCATTTCATTCCATTGCATCATGTTCATTTGAGTCCATCTTGATGCCTGAATCATTGTTGCAAGAGTGCTTCATGATGTTGTCTGCTGTCTGTTAACAGAACTTGCTCTTTTGTCATTTTTGCCATGATTGATGTGTGCATCCTATGAGGTTGATGTCTACATGTGTTTTGATCTATGCTATGTGTTCTTTACAGAGGTGCTTACCATGTATTTTTGTGATCAATGTGGTGACTAGCACAAGCATGCAAACTAGGCTTCGTGATATTGCTGATTTTAGTCCCTGTTCTGCTGTTATTGTGATGCCATGTAAACTTGTTGCTACAGAGAGATCCATGCATATTTTGAGATACTTCACTAAGGGTATTTTGAACATATGGTTTTCCTCCATCCATTCATGCCCCTGTTTGGAATTATGGAGTAGTCTAGCATGTCATTTTCGTGCTCTACTTTTGCTTCAAAATGTTTCCTGGTAGATTGTTTACTTGTTATTCAATTTTGCCAAGGTTGTTGTAGTTGATCCTTGCATGCTATGAACTTGTTCTTGCCTTGGTTTGTTTCATAAACATGTCTTCTTGCTGATGCTATGCTTATCTTGTCATGCAATGACTTGTGGTGAGTGAATCGAGCTTGTTAAGTAGGGTAGTTGCTGTTGCTGTTTTGCTAGGCTGAATCTGTTATTTCGTGATGCTATGTAAACCTGCTGCTGCTAGTCATTCTATGCATAATCTGGAGATGTTCACTAAGACGGTTTTGTTCTACATGTTATGCTTTATCCATCCATGCCCCTGGTTGCAATTATAGCCTGCTGTAGCTTGTTTTAATCTTGCTCTAAAGTTGCTTCATAATGTTGCTGTCAGCCTGTTAACGTTAAGTTTAGTTGTTGCCATGATTGTTGCTAGTGATCCGTGTACCCTATGAACTTGCTCTTGCCATGCTTAGCTTCACAAATATGTATTCTTACTGTTGGTTGCCTTGCCATGCCATGTATTGCTCTGTGGTGAGTGGTACAAGCTCATCTACATGCCTTCGTATCGTGTTCCTGCCATGTTTGAATCTGTAATATAACTTGCTATGTTTACATGGGTGCCATCATATCTTTCGATCCTTTTTGGCTCATGGTCAGTAAGAGACTTTTGTTCTATGAATTTAGTAGTATCATGCCATGCCTTTGTTTGCCATGATAAGTTCCTGTAACATGTTGTTTGATAGCTCTAAACATTGCGTTATTTTCTGCAAAGTCTGAACTGTTATTATTTGCAATCTTGCCATGTGTGTTTGAGCATGTTCTAGTGATTTTTGGAGATAGCTCAGTGTTCATGTTTTGTTATGCTTTACCTGTACATCATGTCCATGCCTTCTGTTTTCATATTATAGTGCTGTAGCATGTTGTTTTGATGCTTGCAATATGCCTAGTTGCTGTTTTGGACAGTTTGTCCTTTAAACTTGTTTCATGTGTGTGTGTTGAACCGTTGCTCCGTTTTGAGTGTGTTCTATATGAAACTTGCTTGATTTTACATGAAATTTCATATTATCATGTTGCATCCATGTTTTGAGGTGTTTGCTTGATGTTTGTATGCATTTTGCATCAATGCCATGTTTAACTCGTTTTGCTCATATCTTCTAGGCCGTAGCTCCGAACTAAATGAACTTTATATGTAACTTGACTAGGATCTCGTGTAGATCATCTTTGTGCATCTTAACTTGCTGTTTAACAACTTGAACATAATGTTTATTCAGATTTGGACCAATTTCGAAATTTGCATATGAGGAATTACCGGAATTGTTATATGTTGTTCCCGGCCTCATTTAAACTTGCTTAGATGTGTTGCTCTTGTTTGCATCATCTCTTGCCATGAGTAGCTTCATGTAGCTTTGTCATGCATCATGCTTGTGTGCGCTTCATGTCTTGTATATGTGTGGTGTGTTTACCTTGTTGTGTGCTTCTTCTCGATAGTTCCTGTTTCGTTGCGATCGTGAGGATTCGTTCGTCTACGCTTGGTTCGGCTTCATCCGTTCATCTTCTTCATGGACTCGTTCTTCTTCCTTGCGGGATTTCAGGCAAGATGACCGCTACCCTGGATCTCACTACTATCATTGCTATGCTAGTTGCTTCGTTCTATCGCTATGCTGCGCTACCTACCACCTGTTTATCAAGCCTCCCTAATTGCCATGTCAGCCTCTAACCTTTGACACCTTTCCTATGCAAGCCGTTGTTTGGCTATGTTACCGCTTTGCTCAGCCCCTCTTAGAGTGTTGCTAGTTGCAAGTGAAGTTGAAGATTGCTCCATGGTGGACAGGATTATGGTTGGGATATCACAATATCTCTTATATTATTAATGCATCTATATACTTGGTAAAGTGTGGAAGACTCGGCCTTATGCCTGGTGTTTTGTTCCACTCTTACCGCCCTAGTTTCCGTCATACCGGTGTTATGTTCCCGGATTTTGTGTTCCTTACGCGGTTGGGTGATTTATGGGACCCCCTTGACAGTTCGCTTTGAATAAAACTCCTCCAGCAAGGCCCAACCTTGGTTTTACCATTTGCCTCACCACCACCTATACCTTTCCCTTGGGTCGGCCAACTCGAGGGTCATCTTTATTTTAGCCCCCCGGGCCAGTGCTTGTCTAAGTGTTGGTCCGAACCGGGCAGACTGCGGGGCCACCTCGGGGCAACTCGAGGTCTGGTTTTACTCGTAGGCTGACCTATCCGGTGTTGCCCTGAGAACGAGATATGTGCAGCTCCTATCGGGATTGTCGGCGCATCGGGCGGCTTTGCTGGTCTTGTTTTACCATTGTCGAAATGTCTTGTAAACCAGGATTCCGAGTCTGATTGGGTCTTCCTGGGAGAAGGTATATCCTTCGTTGGTCGCGAGAGCTTATCATGGGCTAAGTTGGGACACCCCTGCAGGGTATAATATTTCGAAAGCCGTGCCTGCGGTTATAGGCAGATGGGAATTTGTTAATGTCCGATTGTAGATAACTTGACACCAGATCCGAATTAAAATGCATCAACCGCGTGTGTAGCCGTGATGGTCTCTTTTCGGCGGAGTCCGGGAAGTGAACACAGTTTTGGGTTATGTTTGATGTAAGTAAGAGTTCAGGATCACTTCTTGATCATTGCTAGCTTCACGACCGTTCCATTTGCTCTCTTCTCGCTCTTATTTGCATATGTTAGCCACCATATATGCTTAGTCGCTGCTGCAACCTCACCACTTTACCCCTTCCATTCCCTTTAAGCTTTGATAGTCTTGATACCCATGGTAATGGGATTGCTGAGTCCTCATGGCTCACAGATTACTACAACAACAGTTGCAGGTACAGGTTATGCGATGTTCATGACGCGAGAGTGATGCTTGCTTGTATTGGAGTTCTTCTTCTGCTTCTTCTTCGATCAGGGATAGGTTCCAGGTCGGTAGCCTGGGCTAGCAGGGTGGATGTCGTTTGAGTTTCTGTTTGTGTTTCATCCGTAGTCGGATGATGCTCTTATGTATGATGAATTGGTGTTGTACTCGTGTGGCATTGTATGCCTTTTGAATGTATCCCCATTTATGTAATGTTGATGTAATGATATCCACCTTGCAAAAGCGTTTCAATATGCGGGTCTATCCTTGGTGGGACCTTCGAGTTCCTTTTGGATAGGGTCACATATTGGGCGTGACATGGGGGTGAGCCACTGATGAAACATCAAGCCGAATATGCTCACATTGACAAAATTCTTCCATGGCGCCTTTAGACAGATTAGTGCCATTGTCAGTTATTATGCTGTGTGGAAAGCCGAAGCGAAATATCACCTTCTTCATGAATTGAACCGTCGTAGCTGCATCACACTTACTGACTGGCTCTGGCTCAACCCACTTTGTAAATTTATCAACCACCACCAAGAGGTGGGTCTTTTAATCTTTGGACCTTTCAAAAGGCCCAACCATGTCAAGCCCCTAGACTGCAAATGGCCATGTAATTGGAATCATCCTCAATTCTTGAGCCGGCACATGAGCCCGTCTTGAGAACTTCTGACAACCATCACATTTACTGACCAAGTCCTCTGCATCAGCATGAGCCGTCAGCCAATAGAATCCATGACGGAAAGCCTTAGCCACTAGGGATTTTGACCCGACGTGATAACCACAATCCCCTTCATGAATCTCATGAAGAATTTCTTGGCCTTCTTCAGGAGAGACGCAATGCTGAAACGCTCCTGTAACACCTCAATGATGGGGTCGAGAACCAGCGCGGCAGAACCGCCATGACGGATACTGGTCGGATGGTCCCTACGATCGAAGGTGATCGGACAAGAAGACCATGGGTTGAAATTTGGGGTGACTGGCTCCATCGCATAGACGTCCCTTAGCGCACGCTTCCGCTCCCTCTTGGGAATATGGGTTGCATATATCATATTTACTGTTTTCACTTGGGGAGGAAATTTCTTCTGTCCTCCTATGTTCGGCAGCCGGGGCTCCTCATCGTCATCACTATGCGGCCCCTTTTCCTTGTTTTCGGCATTCAGCTTGCCGGCCTGTTTGAACACCCAACATTCCCTGTTGGTGTGGTTGGCTGGTTTATCGGGGGTGCCGTGAATTTGACATGAGCGATCGAGTATGTGGTCCAGACTGGACGGTCCCAGATTGTTTCTTTTGAATGGATTTTTTCGCTGACCGGACTTAGAGCCATTGAATCTTGCGTTGACGACCGTGTCTTCGGCGTTATCGCCATTGTTGCGACGCTTGTGTCTATAGCGTCGGGGCTTGCCGTTGTTATCTCTAGCATCTAAGGTGCCAGGATTTCTTGATGCATTGTTGCCGCGAGCTAGCCAGCTATCCGGTGGTCGGTTGCCATGGACTTCGGCTTCTCTTGGCCGAGGTGTTGGGCGAGCCACTCGTCGCGGATGTTATGCTTAAAGACCACTAGGGCTTCGGCATCCGGACAGTCGACAATTTGGTTCTTTTTATTTAGGAATCGAGTCCATAATTTCCTGGCTGACTCTCCGGGCTGTTGGGTCATGTGACTTAAGTCATCAGCATCCGGTGGTCGCACATAAGTGCCCTGGAAGTTATCTAGGAATGCATCGTCTAGGTCCTCCCAACTTCCAATGGAGTTTGCCGGCAGGCTATTCAGCCAATGCCGACCGGTCCCTTCAGTTTTAGTGGAAGGTACTTGATGGCATGTTGATCGTCGCCACGGGCCATGTGAATGCGGAGAAGGAAATCTTCAATCCATACCGCGGGGTCTGTTGTACCATCATATGGTTCGATATTCTCGGGCTTAAACCCTTCTGGGAATTCTTGATCCATTACTTCGTCAGTGAAGCATAGGGGGTGTGCGGCGCCTCTATGCCGGGCTACATCACGACGCAGTTCAAATGAGTCTGATCTGTTATATTCGGCCCGGCCGGATTTGTATTTAGTATATCCGGCGTGACGGTCATCGTCACACGTTGAGACACGCCCCCGTGATCTGTAGATCGATCTTGACTGTCCTGCTTTGTTTTCCAATTTGTCTCGCAGGTCATGTGTGTAGCCCCGGGCCTTCGTGTTTTTGCTTGTTTGGCGACGGAGTACGGGCTGGACTTCGGGCTGATATGCCACTTTGTCTCGGCCACAAGGTGGCCGGTCAGCCGCATCCTGTGCTGGCAGTGTAGGCTCTAGTGCCTCCTCCTTGAGTTGAGGTAAGAACCTGCACTTTGGGTAACTTTTGGTTGGGCGCTCGAGTCCGTATTCCTCGGCTGCCAGGACCTCAGTCCATCTATCAGTTAGTAGATCTTGATCAGCTTGAAGCTGCTGCTGCTTTTTCTTTAGGCTTTTTGCAGTGGCTATAAGCCGACGCTTGAAGTGCTCCTGCTCGACGGGGTCCTCAGGCACAATAAACTCTTCATCGCCGAGGCTCACCTCGTCTTTGTAGAGAGGCATGTAATTGTCGTCCTCCGAATCTCCATCCATTGCATGTTCATCAGGGCTAGCTTGCCCATCCTCCCGTCCGGCTTGCTCGATGCTTGGCTGGGCGGGATTATTTTCGTCTTCGGCATTATCCAGAGTGTTGTTGTCTCCTGTGCCGGTATCACTATTTTTGCTATGGCGGGGCTTAGAGCGGCGCCGATGACGCTGGTGCTTAGATTGCTTCTCAAGGGGGTTATCCTCCGTTGCCTCATCGCCATTGCTTTCTTTGGGTGTGTCCACCATACATATATCATATGATGAGGTGGCTGTCCAGCGCCCTGTGGGCGGTGGTTCCTCTACTTCTCCAGCATCGTTGTCCATACAGTTGATGTCTTCGGAGTCGAAATCAAGCATGTCGGTTAAGTCGTCGATAGTGGCTATTAAGTGGGTGGTGAGTGGGGAACGAATTTCTTCGTCGTTCGCTTCCCACTCAAGCCGGACATAGTTCGGCCAAGAGTCTCCTGACAGGGAGAGAGATTTCAGTGAATTTAGCACGTCGCCCAAAGGCAAGTGCTGAAAGATATCCGTGGAGGTAAACTCTATGATCAGTGCCCAATCAGATTCGATAGGCATGGATGCAAGCGGTTAGGAGCCTATGGCCGGAGACGAGTCCGAGGGTCCGATGACACAGACCTCATTGGAGGCGAAGTATGTGTTCGGCTCTATCCCCGATGAGTGTGCGGCCTACGTGGCGGGATCTATCCACCCGTCCTTGGACGGCACGATCTTCTCCAAATTTAGAGCCGGGGCACGATCTTCTCCAAATTTAGAGCCGGGGCAGCTGCAGGTGTGATCTCCTGAACACCGTCCGATGGCAGATCTAAGTCATGCTCATCGTGACTGTTCGGTACGCCTGTCATGGGTTCGAATCCGTCGAAGATCAAGTCTCCGCGGATGTCGGTGGTGTAGTTCAGGCTTCGAAAGCTGACCTGATGGCCAGGGGCGTAGCTATCGATCTGCTCCAGATGGCCAAGCGAGTTGGCCCGCAGTGCGAAGCCGCCGAATACGAAGATCTGTCGGGGGAGGAAAACCTCAACCTGGATCGCATCGTTGTAGATGATTGCAGGAGCCATCAAGCCTTATGGTGACGACACAGTGGAACTCTCAATGAAAGCACCAATGTCGGTGTCAAAACCGACGGATCTCGGGTAGGGGGTCCCGAACTGTGCGTCTAAGGCTAATGGTAACAGGAGGCGGGGGACACAATGTTTACCCAGGTTCGGGCCCTCTCGATGGAGGTAATACCCTACTTCCTGCTTGATTGATCTTGATGATATGAGTATTACAAGTGTTGATCTACCATGAGATCGTAGAGGCTAAACCCTAGAAGCTAGCCTATGATTATGATTGTTGTTGTCCTACGGACTAAACCCTCCGGTTTATATAGACATCGGAGGGGGCTAGGGTTACATAGAGTCGGTTACAGAGAAGGAAATCTACAAATCCAAATTGCCAAGCTTGCCTTCCACGCAAAGGAGAGTCCCACCCGGACACAGGACGGAGTCTTTAATCTTGTATCTTCATAGTCCAACAGTCCGGCATAAGTACATAGTCCGGCTGTCCGAGGACCGCCTAATCCAGGACTCCCTCAGTTGCCAATACCCCCTCCCCTTTTCTTCATACACGACTTGTTCCCAAGTCGCAGCAGTAGGGAAGCAACGCGAAGATCTTCAAGGACCTCCCAGGTATCTGATGTAGCTTGGTTGTGTTGCCAGCGAATCAGGCCTTGCTCCCGCATCTTGTTCGAGCCGCGACACTAGTGTTTGTCCAATATCCCCACAGAAATAGTAACAGCATCAGAAAATGATGGAAGAGATGAGGATGCGCTCGCACATGGGGTCAAAGCCTTCCGAAGTTGTGACACATGGAAGATTAGAAAGATCGAGGATCCTTCTGGTAGCTTCAGCTCATACGTCACCTCGTTCACCCGTCGAACCATCGGGTTGTAACATCCCAAATTTTCAATTTGGAATGTTATACATTAGATCATCATTGCATATCGTATATTATTGCATTTTGGCTTGATCCTAGAAATTCTATGCAACTCAAGGACCCACGGAGAGAGTTGGGGATTTCATTATTTTCATATTTGAGTTTTCTCAAATTTTGAAAAGAGGATCGTTTGATTTTAATTATTTTCTCTTCGAATATTTCTTTTATAAAAATAAAAGAGAGGGGATAAAATGACTTTCCCAAAATAAAGAAATATTGAAGATTAAATATTAAAATCAAATAAGAATTTTATTCGGAGTTTTATCGCTATTTTATTTGAATTAGGAAAAAATTGCGTTTTTAAAAATTGCATTAGAGGCCCAAATAAATGTTCACTTTGTCCGCTATAGTTTTAGAGGATGGGGAAAATTTATTTCAGGATTTTTGGAGTCCGTTTTGTATTTCTTTTATTTGTTTTTCTGCGCGGAATAATTTAAAAAAAAGTCCATCGACCTAACCGGGCCGTGTCCGTCCGGGACTCCGACCCGGCTGGCCCTTTTAAGAGCCGGAGGCCCGAGCCGCCAGCCTCCGCCCCCGAAACCATAGCCCCGCCGCCACCGCCAGCACCGCTGTCGTCGACCCATTCCGCCGCCGCCGGAGTCTGCCGCCGCCGACCCCGCCGCCACGCCGGAGTCCGCCGCCGCCGCCGAGGTTGCCACCCACCACTGCCGTCGGTTTTTGCCGGAAAAACTGTGCGGTTTTTTAGAAACCCTCAGTTATTTTTATTTTAGATCAGTTTTATTTTTTTTCCCGGTTTAGTTATTTAGCGAACGCCCGTTCGTTCGTTCGTTTTAGCGAACGATTTTCACTCGTTAGCCTGTTCGTTTGTTTTTTCTAGGGTTTTTCCGCGATTATTTTCGGTCGTGATTTCTGCCCTGATTTTCGTTTTAGTTTATCTTTTCATTCATTTATCGGAATCAGGCGATTCAAGCGTCTAGAGTTTCGTCTCGAAGCCCTCTTTCTGTTTAACCAACTTAAACATGGTTTTGCTACTGTAAAGTTTGACTTAAGTCCAGATTAGTAAATGGAGCTTGTTTCTTTCGTAGTTTGAGTTTCGTTGCTTCGTTTGATTTGATTCTTTTTGCAAACCGGAGTTCTTAAGTTGAACTTTCTGGTTACATCTCTTATTTGATTTTTAGTCGCGCTTCTAGTTGAGTGCTTATTGTATGCTTGTTTGCGATAGAGTACCCGAAGTGCGAAGCGTGCTACTACGAGTCTCTAGGTTTCACGGATCATCAGCAAGGCAAGTAACACTTTGATCATACCTCTTTACTACCAGTTTTATTGCATTAGATCAATCCTCAAACAATTGCATGGTTAGGGTATGATTAATATGTGGGTTTTGGGAAGTAGATAAGGTAGTACCTATTGTCCTGTTTATTATCAAACCTTTGGGAGTTACTTCTACGTTGCTTATATTGCTATGCTATGCTTGTAGACGTGGATTGGGTGAGTGTATCCATGACAGATGTGAGTATTCTTATTTAATGGTTAACTTAAGGTGGCTACTTTAATACACATCTGGGTGGATTGAGGCACCTGGGGAACCTAGTGTTGCCTATTTTTTTGGAAATCCCGGGGTTACTGTGTGATTATCCTATGGACTGCCACCCAGGCTCAAAGGGATCATAAGATTATTCATGATAGAAACTTCCGTGTGCAGCCACAAGCTATTATGGGCTCTAGTATAGTTGTGTAAGTTGCAAGACCTCTTTTAGTGGTGGGCTAGCAGATGTAGGGGAAAGTAGGCGTAATTTTCCACCCAGAGTAAAGAGTTATTGTTTCAGAAAGACCGTGTCTCGATTCTCCGACCATGGTTGTATTCAATTCTTGTGGGGAAAAGTGTGCAAACCTCTGCAGAGTGTACAAACTAATCATGGTTAGCCATGTCCCCGGTTATGGACGTCTTGAGTATCTAGTTCTTGGATTATCATGTTGATCTCATTACTCTTAATTTTAATTTGATTGGGTTTAATGATGATGCTTATATGGGATTGAGTTGGAGGAACCTTCTCAATGTTTAACAACCACCATGATAGTTACACAAAATTTATTCCTTTGTTGTAGGAAAAAATTGGCTTTATGCAAAACTGTAACCATAGAGCTTTCCACCAGCCATATATGCATGTAGTGATAGCATTATTCTCTTCATTACTCTCTTGTGTTACATTGCCAGCATATTCCATGTGCTGACCCGTTTCAGGCTGCAACATTCATGTTGCAGACTTTTCAGACGACGAGTAAGGTGCCTTAGGTTGTGATCTTTCACTCAGTGATGCCGTTGGAGTTGATGGACTCACTTTATCTTCCAATCCTTCCATTGTTATCGTTTTAGATGGCCTTAAGCCATATTTATTGTAATAAGTTCTCTTTTGAGACATTCGATGTAATAAGTGTGTGATTGCTACTCTGTTATAAATCCTTCAAGTACTGTGCATGTCAGCATTACCAATCCAGGGATGACACTGATGCATAGAGATCAGACTGTTTGAGGTCTGGTAGCTACAAGATGGTATCAGAGCACACGCTGAATGTAGGACACGACCACTAAGCTAAAGCCCTAGATCACTACTCTCTTCTCATTTCTGACTCCTCTCCCTTTTCTACTCTTTAGGATAGCGGATGCAGGGAACAAGTTCATGCAACCGGATGAAGATACACCTTTTGGACGTCACTTGAAGGAAGTCACTAGATACCTGAACATCGGAATACCAAGCTTCACCGGGACCTACATCGCCACTTTACCAGAAGAGGAGCGTTGTATGATTCGAGTTCAAGTTCTAGGAAGGACGTTCATGCCAGTCACTGAGCCCATAGAGTTTTCCTTTGATGCACCAACCCAGAGTCTAGGAAAGAGCATGGTGAGGGAGTCCTGGATTAAGGGGTCCTCGGACAACCGGACTGTATACTTTGGCCGGACTATTGGACTATGAAGATACAAGATTGAAGACTACTTCCCGTGTCCGGATGGACTCTCCTTTGCGTGGAAGGCAAGCTTGGCAATTCAGATATGTAGATCTCCTTCTCTATAACCGACTCTGTGTAACCCTAGCCCTCTTCGGTGTCTATATAAACCGGAGGGTTTAGTCCGCAGGACAACAACAATCATAATCATAGGCTAGCTTCTAGGGTTTAGCCTCTACGATCTCGTGGTAGATCAACTCTTGTAATACTCATATCATCAAGATCAATCAAGTAGGAAGTAGGGTATTACCTCCATCGAGAGGGCCTGAACCTGGGTAAACATTGTGTCCCTCGCCTCTTGTTACCATTAGCCTTAGACGCATAGTTCGGGACCCCCTACCCGAGATCCACCGGTTTTGACACCGACATTGGTGCTTTCATTAAGAGTTCCACTGTGCCGTCATGATAGGGCTTGATGGCTCCTTCAATCATCTTCAATGACACGGTCCAGGGGGTGGTTTTCCTCCACGGACAGATCTTCGTATTCGGCGGCTTCGTACTGCGGGCCAACTTGCTTGGCCATCTGGAGGAGATCGACAGCTACGCCCCTGGCCATTAGTCAGGTTTGGAAGCTTGAACTATACCGCCGACATCCACGGAGACTGGATCTTCGACGGATTCGAGCCCGAGTCAGGTGCGCCGAACAGTCACGATGAGCATGACTTAGATCTGCCATCAGACCGTGTTTGGGAGATCGCGCCTGCGGCGGCCCCGTGAATCAATACGGAGCAGATTGTGCCATCCGAGGTCAGGTGGATGGACCCCGCCACGGAGGCCGCACACTCATCGGCCTTGGAGCCGAACACTGACCCCACCTCCTATGAGGTCGGTATTGTCGGACCTCTGGACTCGTCTCCGGCTACAGGATCCGAACCGTGTACGTCCGTGCCTATCGAATCTGATTGGGAACCGGTCATGGAGTTCACCTCCGCGGATATCTTTTAGCACTCGCCTTTCATGATGTGCTAAATTCATTAAGGTCTCTCTCCTTGTCAGGAGACTCCTGGCCGAACTATGTTCAGCTCGAGTGGGAAGCGGATGACGAAGAAATTCGTTCCCCACCCACCACCCACTTAATAGCCACTGTCGATGACTTAACCGACGTTCTTGACTTCAACTCCGAAGACACCAACGGTATGGATGACGATGCAGGAGAAGAACAGGAACCACCGCCTATAGGGCGCTGGACAACCACCTCATCATATGATATATACATGGTGGACACTCCCAAAGAAAGCAATGGCGACGAGGCAATGGAAGATAATCCCCCTAGAGAATTAATCTAGGCACTGGCGTCATAGGCGCCGCTCCAAGCCCCGCCATAGCAAAAATAGTGATAACAGCACAAGAGATGTTAACAATCCGGCCCAGCCAGGATTCGAGCAGGCCGAGCTAGTCCCAAGGAACAGGTAACAGATGGAGAATCAGAGGATGATAATTAAATGCCTCTCTTCGAAGATGAAGTGAGCCTTGGCGATGAAGAATTCATCATGCCTGATCACGTTGAGCAGGAGCGCTTCAAGAGCCGGCTTATAGCCACTGCAAAAAGCCTGAAGAAAAAGCAGCAACAACTTCAAGCTGATCAAGATCTGCTAACCGATAGATGGACCGAGGTCCTGGCTGCCGAGGAATACGGACTCGAGCGCCCTACCAAAAGTTACCCAAAGCACAGGTTGCTACCTCAACTCGAGGAGGAGGCATTAAAACCCACACTACCAGCGCACGATGGGGCTGACCGGCCACCCCGTGGCCGAGACAAAGCGGCGTACCAGCCCGCACCCCGACGCCAAACAAGCAAAAACACGAAGGCCCGGGGCTCCACACATGACCCGTGAGACAAATTGAAAAACAAAGCAAGACAGTCAAGATCGATCTACGGATCATGGGAGCACACCCCAACGCGTGACGATGACCGTCATGCCGGATATACCAACAAATCCGGCCGGACTGAATACAATGTAGCCCAGCACAGAGGCGCCACACACTCCCAATGCTTCACTGATGAAGCAATGGATCATGAATTCCCAGAAGGGTTTAAACCCGTGAACATTGAATCATGTGATGGTACTATAGACCCCACGGTATGGATAGAATATTTCTTCCCCCATATTCACATGGCCCGCGGAGATGATCTACATGCTATCAAGTACCTCCCACTAAAACTCAAGGGATCGGCTCGGCATTGGCTGAATAGCTTGCCGGCAAACTCCATCGGGAGTTGGGAGAACCTGGCAGACGCATTCCTTGACAACTTCCAGGGCACTTATGTGCAACCACCGGATGCTGATGATCTAAGTCACATAACCCAACTGCCCGGAGAGTCAGCTAGGAAATTTTGGACCCAATTCCTAACTGAAAAGAACTAAATTGTCGACTATCTGGATGCCGAAGCCCTAGCGGCCTTTAAGCATCACATCTGTGACGAGTGGCTTGCCCGACATCTTGGCCAAGAAAAGCCAAAGTCCATGGCAGCCCTCACAACACTCATGACCCACTTTTGTGCGGGCGAGGATAGTTGGTTGGCTCGTAGCAACAACACAGCAAGCAATCCTGGCACATCAAAAGCCAAGGATAGCAACGACAAACCACGGTGCAACAAACACAAGCGTCGCAAAAATGGTGATAGTGCCGAAGACACGACAGTCAATGCCGGATTCAGTGGCTCCAAGTCCGGTCAGCGGAAAAAGCCATTCAACAAAAACAATTCAGGCCCGTCCAGTTTGGACCGCATACTCAACCGTCCATGCCAAATTCATGGCACCCCAGGAACACCAGCCAATCATACCAACAGAGAATGCTGGGTCTTCAGACAAGCCGACAGGTCAGGTGCTGAAAGCAAGGGGAAGGGGTCTCAAAACGACGATGACGACGAGGAGCCCCGATCACCGAACACAGGTGGACAGAAGAAATTCCCTCCCCAGGTGAAAACGGTGAATATGATATACACAACCCATATTCCCAAGCGGAAGCGTGCACTAAGGGACACCTATGCAATGGAGCCAAGCACCCCAAAGTTCAACCCATGGTCCTCTTGCCCGATCACTTTCGATCGCAGGGACCATCATACCAGTATCCGTCATGGTGGTTCGGCCGCATTAGTCCTCGACCCCATCATTGACGGATTCCACCTCAGACGAGTCCTTATGGACGGTGGCAGCAGCCTGAAACTGCTCTATCAGGATAGAGTGCGCAAAATGGGCATCGACCCCTCAAGGATCAAGCCCACAAAAACCACCTTCAAAGGTGTCATACGAGGTGTAGAGGCCCGTTGCACGGGTTCAAACACACTGGAAGTGGTCTTCGGATCTCCGGACAGTTACCATACCGAAGAGTTAGTCTTCGACATCGTCCCCTTTTACAGTGACTATCAGGCATTGCTCGAACGAACCGCGTTCGCTCGGTTCAATGCGGTGCCATGATGACCCACAAGTATAGGGGATCTATCGTAGTCCTTTCGATAAGTAAGAATGTCGAACCCAACGAGGAGCAGAAGGAAATGATAAGCGGTTTTCAGCAAGGTATTCTCTGCAGGTACTGAAATAAGTGGTAACAGATAGTTTTGTGATAGGATAAATTGTAACGAGCAACAAGTAACAAAAGTAAATAAAGTGCAGCAAGGTGGCCCAATCCTTTTTGTAGCAAAGGACAAGCCTGGACAAACTCTTATAATAGGAAAAGCGCTCCCGAGGACACATGGGAATATTGTCAAGCTAGTTTTCATCACGCTCATATGATTCGCGTTCGGTACTTTGATAATTTGATATGTGGGTGGACCGGTGCTTGGGTACTGCCCTTACTTGGACAAGCATCCCACTTATGATTAACCTCTATTGCAAGCGTCCGCAACTACAACAAAAGTATTAAGGTAAACCTAACCATAGCATGAAACATATGGATCCAAATCAGCCCCTTATGAAGCAACGCATAAACTAGGGTTTAAGCTTTTGTCACTCTAGCAACCCATCATCTACTTATTACTTCCCAATGCCTTCCTCTAGGCCCAAATAATGGTGAAGTGTTATGTAGTCGATGTTCACATAACACCACTAGAGGTTAGACAACATACATCTTATCAAGATATCGAATGAATACCAATTCACATGACTACTAATAGCAAGACTTCTCCCTTGTCCTCAGAAACAAACGTAATTACCCACAAAGCATATTCATGTTCATAATCAGAGGGGTAATAATATGCATAAAGGATCTGAACATATGATCTTCCACCAAATAAACCAACTAGCATCAACTACAAGGAGTAATCAACACTACTAGCAACCTACTAGCACCAATCCCGGACTTGGAGACAAGAATTGGATACAAGATATGAACTAGGGTTTAGAGACGAGATGGTGCTGGTGAAGATGTTGATGAAGATTGCCCTCTCCCGATGAGAGGAGCGTTGGTGATGACGATGGTGATGATTTCCCCCTCCCGAAGGGAAGTGTCCCCGGCAGAACAGCTCTGCCGGAGCCCTAGATTGGTTCCGCCAAGGTTCCGCCTCGTGGCGGCGGAGTCTCATCCCGAAAGGTTGCTTGCTATTTTTTTCTCATCGAAAGACTTCATATAGGAGAAGATGGACGTCGGAGAGCCACCAGGGGGCCCACGAGGTAGGGGGCGCACCTAGGAGGGGAGCCCCCCTCCCTCGTGAGAAGGGTGTGGGCCCCCTGGCCTTCATCTTTGGCGACGATTTTTCTTTATTTATTTTAAGGTATTCCATGGAGTTTCTGGACTTTTGGAGTTGCGCAGAATAGTCCTTCAATATTTGCTCCTTTTCCAGCCCAGAATTCCAGCCGCCGGCATTCTCCCTCTTCATGTAAACCTTGTAAAATAAGAGAGAATAGCCATAAGTATTGTAACATAACGTGAAATAACAGCCCATAATGCAATAAATATTGATATAAAAGCATGATGCAAAATGGACGTATCAACTCCCCCAAGCTTAGACCTCGCTTGTCGTCAAGCGAAAAGCCAATAACAATAAATATGTCCTCATGTTTAGAGGTAGAGGCGTCGATAAAAATAAAATACGGACATGAAGGCATCATGATTATTTCATAATAGCAACATATAAAGATTTCGTCATATGATTACTCATGTTCAATTGATAATCTTTTCACAAAGCCAAAGTATGAATCAGAAACCTTATTGAGCATCAACAAATTATACCCTCAGTCCTTGAAACAACTGCAATTTATCATAACATTGGAAAGAGTCTATGTCAAAGCTTTAAAGCAAGTCCACATACTCAACTATCACTTAGTCCTTCATAATTGCTAACACTCACGCGATACTTGTGGTTACGGAGTTTTAATCAGACACAGGGAAAGATAGGGGCTTACAGTTTTGCCCCACAACCTCTTACCTC
>NC_041385.1:429720168-429751281 GCF_002162155.2 Triticum dicoccoides | reverse complement strand
ATCATGTTCTTTCCAACATGCTGAGCTTGCCAAAGGGTAAAATAAAAAGGGAAAGGTGAAGATCACCGTGACTCTTGCATAAGGTAGAGGATAATAATAAAAGATAGGCCCTTCGCAGAGGGAAGCAGAGGTTGTCATGCGCGTTTAGGGTTGATGCACAAAATCTTAATGCAAAAGAACGTCACTTTATATTGCCCCTTGTATGTGAACCATTATTATGCAGTCCATCGCTTTTATTGCGTCCACAACAAGTTCGTACAAAGTTTATTTTCTCCGCACTAATAAGTCATGCATATTTAGAGAGCAATTTTTATTGCTTGCACCGATGACGACTTACTTGAAGGATCTTACTCAATCCATAGGTAGATATGGTGGACTCTCATGGCAAAACTGGTTTAAGGGTATTTGGAAACACAAGTAGTATTTCTACTTAGTGCTAAGAATTTGGATAGCATGAGGGGGGAAGGCAAGCTCAACACGGTAGAGGATCCATGACAACATACTTTATCTCAGATATAAGAAAACATAACTCATTATGTTGTCTTCCTTGTCCATCCTCAACTCTTTAGCATGTCATATTTTAATGAGTGCTCCCAATCATAAAAGATGTCAATGATAATATATCTATATGTGAAACCTCTCTTTCCTTATTACTTCCTATTAATTGCAATGATGACCAAAGCTATATTTGCCAACTCCCAACAATTTTAAATCATCATACTCTTTCTATGTGAAGTCATTACTTTCAATAAGATCAATATGAACTCTTTGATTCTTTTTATTCTTTTTCTTCTAATCACCCAAGATCATGGCAAAATACTCAAGCCCTTGACTCAGCACTAATCTTTATTATATAGCTCACGGACTCGATTACAAAGAAGGATCATAAAGCAAAACTCAAAACTAGATCATGCCATGGCTTTTATTCTACTAAATGAAGATACTACTAATAGGATCGAACTAAGAAAAACGGTAAAGATAGGAGTTGTGATGGTGATACGATACCAGGCACCTCCCCCAAGCTTGGCAGTTGCCAAGGGGAGTGCCCATACCCATGTGATTATGTCTCCTTCTTTGTTGTTGGTGTAATATTCTTGGCGATGATTCCCCTCAAGATACGGTTCTCCTCCTAGAGCTTATTGGCTTTCTGCTTGAGGTCCATCATTTCCTTGCGAAGCTTTCCTGTAAGGGCTAAAGCTCCTTGCACCCAAGGGTGTTGCATAGCTGCAGGAGAACCAGAGACACTCCTCCCCATATTTTCATAGGAAAGAAAAATCTAACATTAGAAGGGATAACCGAGTTTGGAATAGCCGAGCTCTGTAGTTCCCCATCGTAAACCCAGCTCGGAGGCGAGAAGTGACTTCTTGATCTTCCATGGCATCTACCCTCATCAGGTCAGCCTCCATCTCTTCCTCCGTTGTTGGCCCAAAGTGGTCAGCGTCGCTGTTTGCCCTTTGTTCCGGTGCCGGGTTAGATATCCGGCTCTCCCCGGCTGACTCTTGAGAAGACATCTTGCTCTAATCTGCAGCAGCAACAGCTTGAAACAAAAATAGAGGTCATTTGCGTGATACGGGAGTCAAAACCTTCGGAAGAATATATAATGAATTTTTATCGACCAAAATACGTATCGTGCAAGGAAACAGAGTCTGGAGGGCACACGAGGTGCTCATGAGGTAGGGGGGCGCGCCCAGGGGGTAGGGCGCGCCCTCCACCCTCGTGGAGGCCTCGTGTCCTCCCCGGGCTGCTACTTATTTTTCTATTTTCCTAAATATTCCAAAATGGAGAAATATTGCCTTAAAAATTGTTTTGGAGTCGGTTTACTTACCGTACCACATACCTATTCCTTTTCGGAGTGTGGAAAGTTCTGGAAAGTGTCCCTTATGTATTCCTCCGGGGTTACGGTTTCAATAATATTGGTTTCAACATTTATAGGATTACCTGAGATATAGTGTTTGATCCTTTGACCGTTTACCACCTTCGGATTTGTGCCTGTGAAGTTGTTGATTTTTATGGCACCGGAACGATAGACCTCCTCAACAACGTAAGGACCTTCCCATTTGGAGAGGAGTTTTCCTGCAAAAAATCTTAAACGAGAGTTGTATAGCAATACATAATCCCCTACATTAAACTCAGGTTTTTGTATCCTTTTGTCATGCCATCTTTTAACTTTTTCTTTAAACAACTTGGCATTTTCATAAGCTTGGGTTCTCCATTCATCAGGTGAGCTAATATCAAATAACATCTTCTCACCGGCAAGTTTGAAATCATAGTTGAGCTCTTTAATAGTGCAATATGCCTTATGTTCTAGTTCGAGAGGTAAGTGACATGCTTTTCCATAAACCATTTTATACGGAGACATACCCATAGGATTTTTGTATGCAGTTCTATAGGCCCATAATGCGTCATTCAGTTTCTTGGACCAATTCTTTCTAGACCTATTGACAGTCTTTTGCAAAATTAATTTGAGCTCTCTATTGCTCAATTCTACCCGACCACTAGACTGCGGGTGATATGGAGATGCAATTCTATGATTAACTTCGTATTTAGCAAGCATCTTACAGAAAGCACCATGAATAAAGTGTGAACCAACATTAGTCATTAAATATCTAGGGACTCCAAACCTCGGAAAAATAACTTCCTTAAGCATTTTAATAGAAGTGTTATGATCAACACTACTAGTAGGAATAGCTTCTACCCACTTAGTAACGTAATCATCAGCAACTAAAATATGTGTGTATCCATTAGAGGCAGGAAAAGGTCCCATATAATCAAAGCCCCAAACATCAAATGGTTCAATAACAAGTGAATAATTCATAGGCATTTCTTGACGTCTACTAATATTACCAATTCTTTGACATTCATCGCACGACAAAACAAACTTACGGGCATCCTTGAAGAGAGTAGGCCAATAAAAACCAGATTGCAATACCTTATGTGCAGTTCTATCTCCAGCGTGGTGTCCTCCATAAGCTTCGGAGTGACACTTGCATAGGATCTGTTCCTATTCATGCTCAGGTACACAACGTCTAATAACACCATCTACTCCTTCTTTATAAAGATGTGGGTCATCCCAAAAGTAATGTCGCAAGTCATAGAAAAACTTTTTATTTTGTTGGTATGTGAAGCTAGGTGGTATAAATTTAGCAACAATATAATTAGCATAATCAACATACCATGGAGTGCTACGAGAAGTGCTTATGACATTTAATTGCTCATCAGGAAAGCTATCATCAATAGGTAGTGGGTCATCAAGAACATTCTCTAACCTAGACAAGTTGTTTGCAACGGGGTTCTCAGCTCCTTTTCTATCAACAATATGCAAATCAAATTCTTGAAGCAAGAGAGTCCATCTAATAAGTCTAGGTTTTGCATCTTTCTTTCCATAAGATATTTAATAGCAGCATGATCTGTATGAATAGTTACTTTAGAATCAACAATATAGGGTCTGAATTTATCACAAGCAAATACAACTGCTAAAAGTTCCTTTTCGGTAGTAGCATAATTTCTTTGAGCATTGTCTAGAGTCTTACTAGCATAATGGATAACATTCAATTTCTTATCAACTCTTTGCCCTAGAACAACACGTAAAGCATAATCACTAGCATCACACATAATTTCAAAGGGTTAATTCCAATCAGGTGGCTGAACAACAGGTGCAGAGACTAATGCTTTCTTAAGTATTTCAAATGCTTCTACACAATCATCATCAAAGACGAATGGTATATCTTTTTGCAATAAATTAGTCAGAGGCCGAGAGATTTTTGAGAAGTCCTTAATGAACCTCCTATAAAATCCGGCATGACCAAGGAAACTTCTTATACCTTTGATGTCCTTGGGACAGGGCATCTTCTCAATAGCATCAACCTTGGCTTTATCAACTTCAATACCTCTTTCAGAAACTTTGTGCCCCAAAACAATACCTTCATTCACCATAAAGTGGCACTTTTCCCAATTCAAGACAAGATTAGTTTCTTCGCATCTCTGCAAAACTCGAGCAAGATTGCTCAAGCAATCATCAAAAGAGGAACCATAGACGGAAAAGTCATCCATGAAAACCTCACAAATTTTCTCGCAAAAGTCAGAGAATATAGCCATCATGCATCTTTGAAAGGTAGCAGGTGCATTACATAAACAAAAAAGGCATACGTCTATAAGCAAAAGTACCAAAAGGGCATGTAAAAGTAGTCTTTGATTGATCTTTAGCCGACACAGGTATTTGAGAAAAACCAGAATATCCATCTAGAAAGCAATAATGTGTATGTTTGCATAATCTTTCTAGCATTTGATCAATAAAAGGCAAGGGGTAATGATCTCTCTTAGTAGCCCTATTTAATTTGCGGAAATCAATTACCATCCTATACCCTGTGATAATTCTTTGCAGAATCAATTCATCTTTATCATTAGGGACAACAGTAATACCTCCCTTCTTAGGGACACAATGGATAGGACTTACCCACTGACTATCAGCAACGGGATAAATTATACTTGCCTCCAGAAGCTTGAGTATTTCCTTTCTTACCACTTCTTTCATTTTAGGATTCAAACGTCGTTGAGGATCACAAACTGGTTTGGCATCAGCTTCCAAATTTATTTTATGTTGACATAGAGTGGGGCTGATGCCCTTAAGATCATCCAGAGTATATCCAATAGCAGCACGGTGCTTTTTCAGAGTTTTCAATAATCTTTCTTCTTCATGGTCTGAAAGGTTAGCACTAATAATGACAGGATATATTTTCTTTTCATCAAGATAAGCATATTTAAGATTATCAGGCAACGGTTTAAGCTCAAACACGGGATCACCCTTCGGTGGAGGAGGATCCCCTAGGATTTCAACAGGCAAATTGTGTTGCAGAATAGGTTCCTGTAAAGAATACCTCATCTATTTCCCTTCTTTCATTCATGAACATATCATTTTCATGGTCTAGAAAATAGTGCTCTAAAGGATCACTAGGAGGTACGGCAATAGAAGCAAGACCAATAATTTCATCCTTACTAGGCAATTCTTCCTCACGATGTTGTTTACTAAATTTAGAGAAATTAAACTCATGAACCATATCGTCCAAGCCAATAGTAACAACATCCTTTTTGCAGTCTATCTTAGCATTAACAATATTCAAGAAGGGTCTACCAAATATAATAGGACCAAAGCTATCTTGTGGAGAACCAAGAACAATAAAATCAGCGGGGTATTTAGTTTTCCCACACAAGACTTCAACATCTCTAACAATTCCTATTGGAGATATAGTATCTCTATTGGCAAGTTTAATTGTAACATCAATTTCCTCTAACTCAGCAGGTGCAATCTCATGCATAATTTCTTTGTATAAGTCAATGGGTATAACACTAGCACTAGCACCCATATCACATAAGCCATGATAACAATGATCTCCTATTTTAACAGAAATAACAGGCACGCCTACCACATGCCTATGTTTATCTCTATCATAGGGTTTAGCAATTCTAGCAGTTTCACCAGAGAATTGAATAACATGCCCATCAATATTATCAGACAAGAGATCTTTAACAATAGCAATATTGGGTTCTACTTTGACTTGCTCAGGTGGTGTATAAGTCCTAGTATTGCTTTTACGAACAACAGTTGAAGCTTTAGCATGATCCTTCATTCTAACAGGGAAGGGTGGTTTCTCAACATAAGAAGTAGGAACAATAGGATCATTATAAGTGACAATCTTTTCTTCAACTTTAATAGGTGCAGCTACTTTTACTTCTATGGGAGGATGATATTTAAACCACTTCTCCTTGGGGAGATCAACATAATTAGCAAAAGATTCACAAAAAGAAGCTACTATCTCAGAGTCAAGTCCATATTTAGTGCTAAACTTACGGAAAATATCGGTATCCATAAAAGATTTAACACAATCAAACTTAGGTGTCATACCTGACTCCTTACCTTCGTCGAGGTCCCAATCTTCAGAGTTGCGTTTAATTCTATCCAATAAATTCCATCTAAATTCAATAGGCTTCGTCATAAAAGAGCTAGCACAAGAAGTATCGAGCATGGTGTGATTGTTGTCAGAAAGCCGAGCATAAAAACTTTGCATAATCACTCCTTTTGCGAGCTCATGATTGGGGCATGAATATAACATTGATTTAAGCCTCCCCCAAGCTTGAACGATGCTTTGTCCTTCGCGAGGCCAAAAATTATATATATAATTGCGATCACGATGAACAAGATGCATAGGGTAATACTTTTGATGAAATTCCAATTTCAATCTTTTATAGTTCCATGATCTCGTATCATCACATAGCCTATACCATGTCAATGCGTCTCCCTCCAAAGATCAAGGGAAAGCCTTCCTCTTAACAACATCATCGGGTATACCTGCAAGCTTAAATAGTCCACAAATATCATCCACATAGCGTAGATGTTCATTAGGATGCTTTGTTCCATCTCCTGTAAAAGTGTTAGCTAGCAGTTTTTCCATCATACCCGAAGGAATCTGAAAAGGAGTTTCATTTTCAATAGGTTCAGTAGGTTCAGTAGGTTGAGGAGCAACTCTTGGCTCAACTGGACGGGGTGAAGATACCCCGAACAAGCCCCTCAGACAATTACTTTCCATAGTAACAAGTGACATAAAATTTCAGCACACTAAATAAAATTTTCCTTACCAAATTCCACCTACCAAAGGTGCTTCACTCCCCGGCAAAGGTGCCAGAAAAGAGTCTTGATGACCCACAAGTATAGGGGATCTATCATAGTCCTTTCGATAAGTAAGAGTGTCGAACCCAACGAGGAGCAGAAGGAAATGATAAGCGGTTTTCAGCAAGGTATTCTCTGTAGGTACTGAAATAAGTGGTAACAGATAGTTTTGTGATAGGATAAATTGTAACGAGCAACAAGTAAGAAAAGTAAATAAAGTGCAGCAAGGTGGCCCAATCCTTTTTGTAGCAAAGGACAAGCCTGGACAAACTCTTATAATAGGAAAAGCGCTCCCGAGGACACATGGGAATATCGTCAAGCTAGTTTTCATCACGCTCATATGATTCACGTTCGGTACTTTGATAATTTGATATGTGGGTGGACCGGTTCTTGGGTACTGCCCTTACTTGGACAAGAATCCCACTTATGATTAACCTCTATTGCAAGCATCCGCAACTACAACAAAAGTATTAAGGTAAACCTAACCATAGCATGAAACATATGAATCCAAATTAGCCCATTACGAAGCAACACATAAACTAGGGTTTAAGCTTCTGTCACTCTAGGAACCCATCATCTAATTATTACTTCCCAATGCCTTCCTCTAGGCCCAAATAATGGTGAAGTGTTATGTAGTCGACGTTCACATAACACCACTAGAGGTTAGACAACATACATCTTATCAAAATATCGAACGAATACCAAATTCACATGACTACTAATAGCAAGACTTCTCCCTTGTCCTCAGGAACAAACGTAATTACTCACAAAGCATATTCATGTTCATAATCAGAGGGGTAATAATATGCATAAAGGATTTGAACATATGATCCTCCACCAAATAAACCAACTAGCATCAACTACAAGGAGTAATCAACACTACTAGCAACCTACTAGCACCAATCCCAGACTTGGGGACAAGAATTGGATACAAGAGATGAACTAGGGTTTACAGACGAGATGGTGCTGGTGAAGATGTTGATGAAGATTGCCCTCTCCTGATGAGAGGAGCATTGTGATGACGATGGTGATGATTCCCCCCTCTCGGAGGGAAGTGTCCCCGACAGAACAGCTCTGCCGGAGCCCTAGATTGGTTCCGCCTCGTGGCGGCGGAGTCTCGTCCCGAAAGGTTGCCTGCTATTTTTTTCTCATCGAAAGACTTCATATGGGAGAAGATGGATGTCGGAGAGCCACCAGGGGGCCCACGAGGTAGGGGGGCACGCCCAGGGTGGGGGCGCCCCCACCCTCGTTAGTAGGGTGTGGGCCCCCTGGCCTTCATCTTTGGCGACGATTTTTCTTTATTTATTTTAAGGTATTCCATGGAGTTTCAGGACTTTTGGAGTTGCGTAGAATAGTCCTTCAATATTTGCTCCTTTTCCAGCCCAGAATTCCAGCTGCCGGCATTCTCCCTCTTCATGTAAACCTTGTAAAATAAGAGAGAATAGCCATAAGTATTGTAACATAACGTGAAATAACAGCCCATAATGCAATAAATATTGATATAAAAGCATGATGCAAAAATGGACGTATCATGCCACATTATGCATACTGTAAACTCAAGATGCCCGGTCCGTGCGGCATCATCACGGTTAATGGCCGGGCCGAACTCCCCCTCACTGCCGAAGAGTCTACCGCCGCTTTAACAGCAAGAGCAACGGATGGCACCTTTCAATCGAACCTCGAGTCGATGGCCAAGCTCCCGGACACTGCCAAAGGAGTCCGAACTACTGCGCGGCAAGATAGCCCGGCTCGCCCAGAGCTTAATTAAAAACACTCCGAAAAAAAGTTAAGACAAGCCACATACCGCGGCTCAACCGCTTTGTGGCGCAAAACCATTTCTTTCATTTTTCTTTGCAGGTTCACCTTTGCGTAGGCCAGGATGGATGGCATGGAAATAGTTCGAGTGCGTAAGGGAATCTCTAGGTATTCCCCTCTATGATCATCCGACTACACTCCGGATCCGCATACAACTTCCTCCCGCCTGGTCTCTGCAGGTTCCGCAGTCATATTTCTTTTTATCACATTACCTGTACTCATACGCATTAACATATTATTCAAATACAACATGTGGACTTATATGATGCTCATCTGCTGCTATTTCTTATTAAAACTCTTTTGTTAAAAGGCAGCTGCTTATCGCGATATGCCTTAATATGCCAGGGGCTTCATTATACCCATACTACGGCAAAAAAGTCCGACCACCTTCATGGCAGTTCAGCACCCCGAACTTATAGCATTATATGCATCAGCTCTGAATCATGTCTTGGGTCAATAGTTGGGTTTGCCCGGCTCCTATGTTTTGGTACCTTATGTTCCACTATATCGGCTAAGGTAGCACAAGGAGAACTACTGTGATGTGTCCCGGTTCTTCCGGACGAGCACCTCAGTAGAGAAGCCGAAAACTGACTGTCATGATGTAGCGAGAGCTAGTCAGCTGTTCGGGAGGTTGTAAAATCTTTAAGGATTTCTTCCGCATAATGCCATAACCAATGCAGCATGCGATGGATCGGCTTTTCTTCTGATAAGGTGCTTATAGAGCCCCTCGTGCGGTCTTTCGAACACCAGGGGCTGCGCCTACCTTCCTTTTAAAACTCCTATGGCTAAGTGAGAGTAATAAAGCCCTATTGTCCGATTGCCTGGTTCGCTGTGCTGAACACCTCCTTCAAGGACCCAAAACTGGGATAAAGAGTGCTCAGGTTTATCCCGAACACCCCCATACTTAGTACGTGGAGGCAGAAGCCGACGACTGGCCAACTCTCAGGATTAGTATATAAAACGGCCGCACAGGAGGAAAAACTTTCAAACGACAAGCAATAAATAATAGAAACGACCTTGTTCAAACATTACAAAGGAAAAACATGACCGTATTCATGGAAATATAATGTCCTTGGTGCATTGCTCCACCGCAAGGCAGGCTCCTTTCAAGACACCTTCATAATACAGCTCGGGCTTGCGGTGCTCCTTTCCCTTCGGCGGTCCCTCGGTCATCAGCTTTTCCGCATCCATCTTCCCCCAATGCACCTTTGCGCGGGCGAAGGCCATTCACGCACCTTCTATGCAGACCGACTGCTTGATGACTTCGAGTCGAGGGCAGGCACTCACAAGCCGCTTCACGAGCCCGAAGTAACTGCTCGGAATCGGCTCGGCGGGCCACAGCCGGATAATCAAATCCTGCATGGCTAGCTCGGCTGCCTTATGCAGTTCGACCAGCTGCTTCAGTTGATCGGAGAAAGGCACCGGATAATTCGGCACCAGATACTGCATCCGGAAGAGCTTATCCGCAGTATTCCTCTCTTCGGCTCGGTAGAATTGGGCAGCATTAGATATGCTGCGCGGCAGCTCCGCAAATACCCCTGGAGAAATCAGAATTTAAACTCTCAACTTGATTTTCTCCTTTCATATACTTGCTTTGTATAGAAAAAGCCTTACCAGCCGCAATATTCCTCGCCTCCTAGATTTCCTTCAGAGGACCTTGGGCTTCCCCCCGGGCATCACTTGCGGCTTGGCGAGCCTGGGAGAGTTCGAATTCCTTCCCTGATAAACTCTGCTCCAAGGTCTCGCATTTCTTCACGGCCTCTTGAAGCTCTCGCTCACCCTCAATAACTCTGGCCTCGTGCTTCTCACGAAGAGCCTGCTCTGCGGCTGCCTTCTTCTCGGATTTGGCCACAAGCTTTCTAAGAGCCTCAATTTCGGCTGTCGCCCCTAGAGCACATTATAAAAATATTTTCATCATGCACACTTATTCATTTGTGCTAAACAACCAAGGTTTCTGTATACCTGATACGTCGCCAACGTATCTATAATTTTTGATTGTTCCATGCTATTATATTACCCCTTTTGGATGTTTATGGGCTTTATTTTACACATTTATATCATTTTTGGGACTAACCTACTAACCGGAGGCCCAACCCATATTGCTGTTTTTTTGCCTATTTCAGTATTTCGAAGAAAAGGAATATCAAACGGAGTCCAAACAGAATGAAACCTTCGGGAGCGTTATTTTTGGAATAAATAGATCGGGAGAGCCTGGAGTGCAAGTCAAGAAAGCTTCAAGGGCCCCACGAGATAGGAGGGCGCGCCCCCTGTCTTGTGGGCCCCTCAGGCATCCACCGACGTACTTCTTCCTCCTATATATACCTACGTACCCCGAAAACATCCAGGAGCACCACGAAACACAATTTCCACCGCCGTAACCTTCTGTATCCGCGAGATCCCATCTTGGAGCCCTTGCCGGCACTCTGCCGGAGGGGGAAGCAACCACAGAGGGCCTCTACATCAACATCCTTGCCCCTTCGATGAGTTATGAGTAGTTTACCACAGACCTACGGGTCCATAGTTATTAGCTAGATGGCTTCTTCTCTCTTTTTGGATCTCAATACAATGTTCTCCCCCTCTCTTGTGGAGATCTATTCGATGGAAACTCTTTTTGCGGTGTGTTTGTCGAGATCCGATGAATTGTGGGTTTATGATCAAGTTTATCTATGAATAATATTTGAATCTTCTCTGAATTCTTTTATGTATGATTGAGTTATCTTTGCAAGTCTCTTCGAATTATCAGTTTGGTTTGGCCTACTAGATTAATCTTTCTTGCCATGGGAGAAGTGCTTAGCTTTGGGTTCAATCTTGCGGTGTTCTTACCCAGTGACAGAAAGGGTTGCAAGACATATATTGTATTGTTGCCATCGAGGATAACAAGATGGGGTTTATATCATATTGCATGTGTTTATCCCTCTACATCATGTCATCTTGCTTAATGTGTTGCTCTGTCCTTATGAACTTAATACACTAGATGCATGCTGGATAGCGGTCGATGTGTGGAGTAATAGTAGTAGATGCATGCAGGAGTCGGTCTACTAAGTTATGGATGTGATGCCTATATACATGATCATGCCTAGATAATCTCATAACTATGCGCATTTCTATCAATTGCTCGACATTAATTTGTTCACCCACCGTAATACTTATGCTATCTTGAGAGAAGCCTCTAGTGAAACCTATGGCCCCCGGGTCTATCTCTTATCATATTTGCTTTCAATCTACTTTATTTGCATCTTTACTTTTTGCATCTATATTATAAAATACCAAAAACATATTTATCTTATCTTACTATCTTTATTAGATCTCACTTTCGCAAGTGGCCGTGAAGGGATTGACAACCCCTTTATTGCGTTGGTTGCGAGTTCTCAGTTTGTTTGTGTAGGTGCATGGGACTTTTGAGGAGCCTCCTACTGGATTGATACCTTGGTTCTCAAAACTAAGGGAAATACTTACGCTACACTTTGCTACATCACCCTCTCCTCTTCGAGGAAAACCAACGCAAGCTCAAGACGTAGCAATACCTTGGTTATCCTCGAGCTGTTTCTGCACTCGGCCAAGTTCACCTTCGGCCCGCTCCAGACTATGCCTCAGTCCGGATACTTCCGTAGCATGAGAGGCGGCAGACGCTACAGACGGCTGCTTATTAAAAAGAGATAGATGTCATCAAGTAAGTCTCCTGCGAACATACATTTGATCCTTTGTCCGGTTCTTTCTATCACCGAATAGTGTATCAGGGGCTGCTATCTATACTATGACACTCTTCCAAACCTCATAAAACATACCTCAAAGCCTCTCATGAGGCTGATACAGGATTCATTCAGTCCACTCTCGGCGGACTGAATCTTCTCAATCACCGCACCCATAAGGGCACGGTGCTCATCGACGATGGAGGCGCTCCTCAGCGCCGCTAACAAAGCATTCGGCACCTCTGGTTGGACAGAGGTTGCCGGTGGAACAGACACACCCCCTTTGGCTGACGAAGGCCGCATGTCTGATTCTGAGGCCTTATTGATCTCCAGTATCATGTTTGGCTGGGGGCCGGATTCAAGACAACCCCCGCCATCGACATCCACGGGAGCCTTCTCTCCCGTGTGTCCGGACCCTGAAGTTTGGCCTCCTGGCGCCGCCTTTGCGATCTCCCCCCCTCCGTGGCATGGGTCCTTCTGGGACGAAACCTCGGTGTCATTCACATGTTTGGGGGAGGGGGCCTTCGGGGGTGTCCCGCTCCCCATAGCATCCAAACCCAGCAAATCCTCCGACGAGGATTGTTCGGCGCGGGACCTCGTAGGACTGTAAAAAGTATGGCTCAGATTAAAATGTTATTCCACGACAAGACTGGACGCATAAGCATGTTTGGATTTTATACTCACGAGTTCACCAGGGTCTGGGCCCTGGGATCCCACTCCGGGCTGCTATAGGCGGCGGCAGTGGACTCCTCAGAAAAAGGGAGTTCTTATCCCCTTATAAAGGTAGCGGAGATCCTGCGCCTCCCCACTTGCCCGTTAAAATCGCTTATTCCCCAAGGGCCACGATTGATGGCATGTTTGGGTTACCCACACCCGTATTGATGAGAATCCCATGATAAGGGGACACGATCTCTGCTTCAACAAGATGTGCCGATAAAACTACCTCGTGATATGTGCGGTGGCAGGTTGTGGAAAATGGTTCGAACAATGACCGGGCTATGGCGTGATGTCACGTTATGAAAAGTTGTCAGCAGATTAGATTTGTGGAATTTTATGCTCTCTACGGTGGTGTGTGGATTTTATTTTGTAGAGCCGGACACGATTCTTGTGTTCAAAACCTTCTATGGAGTATTCGGAGAAGGAACCCGCCTTGCAATGCCGAAGACAATCTGCATGCCGGACTCATCGTCATTGAAGCCTGGTTCAGGGGCTACTGAGGGAGTCCTGGATTAAGGGGTCCTCGGACAGCCGGACTGTATACTTTGGCCGGACTGTTGGACTATGAAGATACAAGATTGAAGACGTCGTCCCGTGTCCGGATGGGACTCTCCTTTGCGTGGAAGGCAAGCTTGGCAATTTGGATATGTAGATCTCCTTCTCTGTAACCGACTCTGTGTAACCCTAGCCCCCTCCGGTGTCTATATAAACCGGAGGGTTTAGTCCGTAGGACAACAACAATCATAATCATAGGCTAGCTTCTAGGGTTTAGCCTCTACGATCTCGTGGTAGATCAACTCTTGTAATACTCATATCATCAAGATCAATCAAGCAGGAAGTAGGGTATTACCTCCATCGAGAGGGCCCATACCTGGGTAAACATTGTGTCCCCCGCCTCCTGTTACCATTAGCCTTAGATGCACAGTTCGGGACCCCCTACCCGAGATCCTCCGGTTTTGACACCGACACATGGCAGCCCACATCACCATGGGACACATTTGAGAAGTTTACCACAAGGATCTCAAGGATACTATCTACCAGATTTGTGGGCGCCAAGATGAGCAATGGGAGATGATCAGCACCAGGAAGGATAGATACATTGCAACTTTCATCCAGGAGTTAAACCAGCATAATCGCCGCCAGGAGAACCAGATGTGCGCAGGCATGATAGATCTGAAGAAGGCAATGACCATGATCACGGAGCTGGAGGAAGAACTCAAGTCTACACGCGATGGATATGAGGAGGAAATGACGATACTCATGGAGAAGAATGACGATCTGACAAAGAAGCTAGGAATATTCATGGGAGACCCTGCACCAGGTGGAGAAGACGACAATTCCACTTGCCCAGAGAACTACATCATCATCGACGATACCGACTCGGACCCCGACGATAGCGATGATGACTTTGTTGATGAAGCTGGAGCAGATATCATGGAGTCTTCCACCGATCAATTTTTCTAGTTGACCACCATATCAGTAGTACTATTCCCCCATGACATAGTATAGTCCAAGCACTTTTGTAACGATTGTTAGACCGGTTGTATGCCCTTGTTTGAATTGATTGAAGTGCTATTGTTTGTGTTTGTCTCATGTGCATATGGGTAGTGTTTTCCCTCTAGAGCTCATTCTATTCTGTTTTCTCATCTTTTCTAAACCCATCAGATGCCTCCGAGACGCGACAATGGATTTGCTTTCCCACCGGAGCTCACTCAGTTGATCCAGCATCAGAATATCCTGATGCAACTACTAGTCCAGAATCAGAATCAGGGGAACAACAACAACAACAACCCACCACCACCACCTGTTGATCACTTAACCCATTTCTTAAGGCTGAATCCACCGGTGTTCTCCAGTAGCACCGAGCCGATAGTTGCAGATGATTGGCTCCGCAACATTGGAAGGGAGTTGACCACCGCAGGATGCATAGATGCGGAGAGAGTGCATTTTGCCGCACATCAGTTTGATGGACCCGCAACATCATGGTGGGAGAATTTCATAGCCACTTACCCCATCGACACTATCACATGGGACCAGTTCCAGCAGGCTTCTCGTACTGCCCATGTTTCAGCAGGAGCTATGTCCATGAAGAAGCGCGAGTTTCACAACTTGCACCAAGGAGGACGCACAGTAGGCCAATATTGTTGGGGAACATAGTAATTTCAAAAAAATTCCTACGCACATGCAAGATCATGGTGATTCATAGCAACGAGAGGGGAGAGTGGTGTCCACGTACCCTCGTAGACCGAAAGCGGAAGCGTTAGCACAACGCGGTTGATGTAGTCGTACGTCTTCACGATCCGACCGATCAAGTACCGAACATACGACACCTCCGAGTTCAGCACACGTTTAGCTCGATGACGTCTGAGGGAGTCCTGGACTAGGGGGTGTCCGGATAGCCGAACTATCATCATTGGCCGGACTCCAAGACTATGAAGATACAAGATTGAAGACTTCGTCCCGTGTTCGGATGGGACTTTCCTTGGCGTGGAAGGCAAGCTTGGCAATACAGATATGTAGATCTCCTACCATTGTAACCGACTCTGTGTAACCCTAGCCCTCTCCGGTGTCTATATAAACCGGAGGGTTTTAGTCCGTAGGGCGAACAACAATCATACCATAGGCTAGCTTCTAGGGTTTAGCCTCCTTGATCTCGTGGTAGATCTACTCTTGTACTCCCCATATCATCAATATTAATCAAGCAGGAGTAGGGTTTTACCTCCATCGAGAGGGCCCGAACTTGGGTAAAAACATAGTGTCCCTTGTCTCCTGTTACCATCCGCCTAGACGCACAGTTTGGGACCCCCTACCCGAGATCCGCCGGTTTTGACACCGACATTGGTGCTTTCATTGAGAGTTCCTCTGTGCCGTCGCAATCAAGAAGGATGCCTCGTCTCGTCTTTAAATACGGCACCGTTGCCAAAGGAGCTTTGGCCATCGGCCAAACTATCCGGCTAGGCGATTTCCTTATGACCGCCTGTCCGACCGCTGCACCGACGATGACCTCTCGGGTCATCAAAAGCAATCTTCACGTCATCTCGGAACTCGCCGAGCAGCTAGATCCGATGGAGCTCTCCTCCTTAAATGAGCTCTTGGATCGCATCGCCGCCCTAGGAGTTGCTACAGACTATGATCAGATCGGGCCTAAAACCGATCTGAGAGAGATAAACTCTCCTCAGGCTTCCCACCATGTTGCTGTGGTGGAGGAACAGCACGGCGACTCTCCTTCTACATTAAGGACAAGCTATGTCCAAATTCCCGACCCCTCCATGCCGGATCCCCGCGGAGGGATGGACGTCGATCAAGCACTGAACCTAAAGTCAGGCATCGGGCCAGATTCGTTGGACAACATCCAACAACCCAAGCTTCCAGGTTCAGAAACTTTTCGGCCCTTGAGACTTAGATTGGACGGGGTTCCGAATTTAATTCCACCCGCCCACCCAAACATAAGCGATCTATCCAGAATCTGGCAAGAGCTCACCGAAACAATACACCATTACCGGGCCAGATTCCTCCTGGTCATGGACAGGATAAAGGACTGCCGTGAGGAAAGAGCAATCTCAATTTTCTGCAATAATTGCACGGACAAGGGAATCATGAACGCCATAAGTCGTCGTGAAATTAAACGCTTCGCTGACTTGGCGTCCATAGTACGAAAGTACTGTGCGATGGAGAGTGCCCAGAAAACCGAAACCAAATTTTGGGACAATCCGGCTCCGAACACAACCCTAGTCCAGAATAAAAGGGTGCATCATATTCAGGCACCTGGGTTAAAAACCAAAAAGCAAAACCCCCCTAAAGGACAAGGAACCGTACTGGAGGGATGGCTCAGTGGACCCTCCAAAATCCATAGTACAGAGGGCGCCACTCCAACACATAGCCTTCGAGCATGTTGGATACTACGGCAGGTGGCCAAAAGTGGCGAAGAGCTTCTAGCCCCAGAGAACCAGCCCAGCAGTACCAGTACGGTATTAACAGTCTTCGAGACTTTCACATGAAATAATGTGCAGAAACGAACACTCCACAACCTCGCCGAAGTCTACCAAGTAGCAACAATAAATCCATGGAGCGACACGGCTATTACCTTTAACGCCAGTGACGAACCTAAATTCTGAACAGCCCGAGCACCAGCCGCATTAGTCCTCAGTCCAATAGTGGACGACTTTCGCCTTACTAAGGTACTCATGGATGGCGGCAGCGGATTAAACCTCATCTACGAGGAAACCCTTCAAAAAATGGAAGTAGACTGGAGCCGCATTGAGCGAAGCAACACAACCTTCAGAGGAATAATCCCTAGTCGGGAAGCATGCTGCACAGGAAAAATCACACTGGATGTAGTATTCGGATCGCCGGACAACTACAGGCCCGAGGAGATCATGTTCCATGTGGCCCCGTTCAGCAGCGGATATCACGCTTTATTATGATGAGAGGCATTCACAATTTTTTAAGCTATACCCCATTACGGGTACATGAGGCTCAAAATGCCCGGGCCTAACGGAATCATCACCCTTGCCAGTAATCCGGACGTAGCACTGCGCGCCGAAAATAAGACAGCCGCACTAGCCCTAGAGGCGTTATCTAAAGCCCTAGCGGCCGAAGAGCTCACAGCGCTGCGCTCCACGGTGAACAAGGATGACGTGGTACTTGACAAAAGATCCAAGTCCACCTCTTTTAAGCCAACAGACGAAATAGTCAAATTCCAAGTCCATCCAACGGACCCCACAAAGACGACCTCCATCGGGGCACAATTAAACCCTGATGTAGACGCCGCACTACAAGAATTCCTATGGGAAAATTGGGACATTTTTGCCTGCCACCCTTCAGACATGCCAGGAATCCCACGCCGGCTGGCAGAGCATAGCCTAATTATCCTAAAAGGATTCAAGCCAGTCAAATAGGCTCTTCGGCGATTTTCCGAACCCAAAAGACAGGCAATGGGAGAGGAGCTAGCCAAACTATTAGAAGCCGGAGTCATAAGAGATATAAAACATCCGGACTGGCTAGAAAACCTGGTAATGGTACCAAAGAAGGACAAATCCTGGCGCCTGTGTGTCGATTTCAAGGACCTTAACAAGGCTTGTCCAAAGGATCCCTTCCCCCTTCCCCGCATCGATCAAATTATCGACGCTACCGTAGGGCACGATTCGTTGTTCTTCCTCGACGCATACTACGGCTACCATCAAATCAAGATGGCGGAGGCAGACCAGGCCGCAACGGCATTCATTACTCCATACAGACCATTCTGCTTCAACACAATGCCCTTCGGGCTCAAAAACGCCGGTGCAACATATCAGCGCATGATTCAGACATGTCTGGAAAACTAGATCGGCAAAATAGTGGAGGCATACGTAGACGATGTGGTCGTCAAATCCAAGCACGTCGAAACTCTAGTAGACGACCTGAGGCTCACATTCGACAATCTCCGAGCATATGACATTAAGCTCAACCCGGAAAAATGCGTTTTCGGCGTACCAGCCGGAAAGCTCTTGGGCTTCATTGTATCCGGTAGAGGAATTGAAGCAAACCCAGCCAAGATCCGAGCTCTGTCATAATTGGATATCCCAAAAGACCTCAAACAAATACAAAAATTGACTGGATGCGTGGCGGCTCTAAGCCGCTTCATCTCCCGCTTAGGAGAAAAGGCATTACCCCTTTATCGCCTCCTCCGGCGCACCGAACACTTCGAGTGGACGGATGCCGCCACGGCCGGACTCGAAGAAATAAAGGCCATATTGGCAACAAATCCGGTCCTGGCCGCGCCCAACCTGGGCGGACCAATGTTATTATACATCGCAGCAACACATCAAGTTGTAAGCGTGGTGCTCGTCGTCGAACGAGAAACAGACGGACACAAGTTCCCTCTTCAAAAACCAGTGTACTACATATCCACTGTCCTAACCCCATGCAAGTCCCGGTATCCACATTATCAAAAGATAGTGTACGCAGTGTTCATGGCATCCCGGAAGCTGCGACACTACTTTCAAGAGTGTTTGATAACAGTAGCCTCCGAAGTACCTCTCAATGACCTTATAAACAACCGCGACGCGACTGGCAGGATTGCAAAATGGGCCATTGAGCTCCTACCGTTCGACATAACCTATAAACCACGGCGAGCTATCAAGTCGCAAGTTTGGGCCGACTTCATCGCCGAATGGACTGAAGCCGAACTCCCTAAAGAGTACGGCGCATACTCCAATTGGATCATGCACTTCGACGACTCCAAAATGTTGGCCGGCCTGGGGGCTGGCGTCGTCCTGACATCCCCAACCGGAGACACAGTCCAATACGTACTCCAGATAATGTACATGACTCCAACAACGCAGCCGAATACGAGGCCCTTCTACATGGCCTCCGGATGGCGGTCTCCATGGGCATTAAACGCCTAGAGGTGCGAGGGGATTCGAACCTCACGATATCCCAAATAAATGGAGACTTCGACGCCAAGGATCCGAAAATGGCAGCTTACCGTAACATCGTTCTGAAAATGTCAGCTCAGTTTGAAGGGCTCGAATTTCACCATATAGCCCGGGATAATAATCAAGCGGCGGACGTATTGGCACACATCAGCGCAAAGCGCGATGCCGTCCCTCCCAACATCTTCCTGGAACGACTTCTCAAACCATCCGCACTATGGGAAGGGGAGTCCGGAAACAACAATCCGGACCCAACCGCACCGCCCGACACCGCACACTCTGACACAATCGATAGTTCTGCCAATGAAATAACACCTTCAGCCCACGAAATAATGGCAGTCATTGCCTCGTGGACGGAACCATTCCTAGCCTACTTAACCAGGCAGGAACTTCCCGAAGACCAAAACGAGGCCCGCTGCATAGTACGGCGATCTAAAGCCTACAAGGTCCATGAGGGAGAGCTTTATAAGAAAAGCACAACCGGAGTCCTTCAAAGGTGCATCTCGGAAGAGGAAGGGCGAAATCTTCTGGCTGAAATTAATGCCGGACTCGGTGGGTACCACGCCGCAGCCCGGGCCCTGGTAGGCAAGGCCTTTCGTATAGGATTTTATTGGCCGACGGCCCGGGCAGATGCTCAGGACTTAGTCCAATGATGCGTCGGTTGCCAGCTCTTTGCTAATCAAAGCCACATGCCACCCACCGCCCTCAAAACTATACCCATCACCTGGCCGTTCGCGGTCTGGGGGCTTGACATGGTTGGACCCCTTAAAGGAGGAACCCACAAGCAAAAATACCTATTGGTCATGGTGGACAAATTCACCAAATGGATAGAGGCCAAGCCAGTTAAGACGGCCGAATACGGACCTGTGATAGACTTCATATCTGGGGTAGTACACTGTTACGGCGTCCCCCATAGCATCATCACTGATAACGGCACGGACTTCATGGCCGACGAGGTTAAACTCTGGTGCGAAAACATGGGCATCAAGCTCGACTACGCTTCAATCTATCACCCTCAAACCAACGGTCAAGTCAAACGAGCAAATGGTCTAATCATGAGCGGCATCAAACCCAAACTAGTACGGTCCCTTAAGGAATCTAACATGCACTGGATAGAGGAGCTCGACTCCGTACTCTGGGGGCTGCGGACCACGCCAAATCGCACTACCGGATTCACACCATTTTTTATGGTATACGGCGCAGAGGCAGTTTTGCCCTGCGACATAATTCATGACTCACCTCGCGTGTGCATGTACGAAGAAAGAGAACCCGAGCTGGATCGGCAGGACAGTTTGGACGCCCTAGAGGAGGAGCGCGATGTGGCAAAAGCTCGTTTCGCATTCTATCAACAGCAGGCTCGAAGATATCAAAGCAGAGAAGTACGGGCCAAAACTTACAATGTTGGTGAACTAGTTCTACGCCTACCGGACAAGAAAAAGGACAAACTCAAGCCCAAATGGGAAGGTCCCTTCATCATCAACCAAGTCCTGACCGGCGGAGCGTACCGCCTGCGAAACGCATCGGATAACCGACTCGAGCCAAACCCATGGAACGCAGCCCGTCTTCGAAGATTCTACGCCTAGCGCCGGACTCCGAGTTCGTCTCCTTCCCCCACTACATTTTATACTTTAGCTGTCCTTTATTTCTCTCTTTCCCCCTCCCCCTTTCTCAAAGCTTTTCAAGGCTCGCCTGCGCATTGATCGCACACGCTTGACGTGCTACTCGCACTCATTATACCTGGGGGCTTCTTTAACAGAAGCTTATTTATACGGGCCTTATGCCCAACACATGTGTCACACTTCCGCATGTACCTTTTATTCGCCATTATATGCATCGATATGACTTAAGTTTTGGCCAAGCTGGGTTGCCTGGCTCCTGTGATTACCCCTATGTTCCTGATTGTTCGGCTAGGAGGTAAAGTGAGCACCTCTGCGATTGTTACTGCCGGGTCAGCCGGATGTGTACCTCAGACTGGGTGAAGCCAAAAGCTAGCGTTCTTAAGGGAATATTTGGTCGGTGAATTGAAAGATGATTTCTTACCTATTTATTTATCTGCCCCCAGATGCTTTCCTGCTTTTTTCGCAGTCCGGACATGCACTTTAGGGCATGCCAACCAGGGAAAGGAACCCCTAACAGAACTATTCTCCCTGGAAGATGTTTCTTACTAACCATGTAATATAACATAACTAGTTGGGCACTTGTCTGATAAAGCACTAATGACCTCTACGCCTGGTCTCCACGCATGCCCTGGTTTTTACATAACCGTGAGGGTATTCGGACACACTCCGGACTGTCGGGTCCCGAGGTTGAAGCGAAAAGGTCCGCAATGACAAACGATCTACAATCCGGCTAGAAGGCATTTTTTATGTCATTTCAAATTACATAGTCAAGCTGACTAATGGTATTCCTCTTCGATACCATCTAATAAACTGTCTAGTTTACAGTCCCGCTGTGAATACTTTGCGGCCAACTCTACTTGGTCGTAGACTAAGCTCACAGGGATCTCCTTCCCATCGGGCCCCACAGGTCCGACCTCGGCCATGTGGTTTGGGTCAACCTTCGCATACCGTGTTTTCACCATGGCCCAGGCCTCCCTGGCGCCTTAACGGCAGGCCGATATCCTCCACAACCGGAAGCATCGCCGTGCTCCCTGAAGTTTCTCCGCAAGCTCTCCAAGACCTTCGGGCAGGGACATGGAAGGCCACAAGGCCTGGGCGACTCCGCTCATCACCTGCCGAACTCGTTCGTGCAGTTGCAGCAGCTCGAGAAGTAGGTCACCCATTTAACTGGGCATTTCCTCCGCAGGACGACTTGTGAGCACGCATACAGACATATTTCTGTCAATCGACTTCCTCGCCGAACTCTTCTTTTCAAAAGGTTTGCTCAAGCACTTACTATAAATGCCGCGACGAAGCCGCCGATTCTCCTTCACGGAGTCAGACAGATGGGCCCGAACATCTTTTAGTTCCTCGCCCAGCTGGGTGTTGGCATCTTGGAGTTTGTTCCTCTCTTGCTACACCCTCATAAGAACCTTCTCGCCGGCCTTCAGCTGGCGTAGTAGCTGTTGCTTGTACGGATCTAGTCCAGCACCATATGCAATATTATTGTCAGACTTATACGCACGCCGCACTTCACAAACTACTTATCTTTCGAAGTATATATTACCAGAGGGGGTCTCTGTGGCTCCCCCTGTGGCGGCTAGTGCGGCCTCAAGTTGGGCCTTGCACTCTTGAAGCTCCTGAGACATATGGGTATTCTTTTCTGAAAGATCCTGCATAACAAATGATCCTTAAATCAGTTATTCTAACTATTTTAAGTCTCGGGGGCTACTAATATATATAAATGGTCAAAATTCACTCACCCGTATGTCTTTCACATACTGCTCCGTGGCTCTGGTTAGACCATCTTGAGCGGCACGGAGGTGCGCATCTCCCGCATTAAAGGCATTCAATGCCTCCGGGGAGAAACTCGCATCACGAAGAACTGTCTGGCGGCGCCTATGATTCATGGCGCTCTCCACCTCAGATCTGGTGGCGGACAGCCTGTCGGCATCATCCGTTGGAGGAGCATCCGGCGCACGTCTTGTGTTCGCCTCCCCCTCCGGACCAGGCGTTGGAGCCTGACTGGAGGAGGCTCGATTGGCAACCTCTCCGGACACAGTCCGGCGAGCGCTCTTTCTCCTGGAAAAATCTTGAGCGTTAATATGCCTCCCAGGAATCTTTCCTTTAAACACGGTGGTGCGTTATACCATTGTGGCAACGTCTCAATTCGCACCACACTTCTTTTCCGCCTGCTGGGCTGAGCTGCCCCTTGCTGGACGGCCGCCGCAGGCTCGGCTCCCGCTTCGAAGGCACCTCCTGCGGAACACCATTGGTATACGGTGGTCAGAGATAAGCAGGGATGAGTAGTAGTATCAGGATTCCGGTCACAGTTACCTGGGAAACCAGAGATATTCCGGGGTAGTCGGCCGTAATGGCGACCAAAGCATTGTTGATGCTAAGTTGGTGGAACACCCCATCGATCAGCTCCACCTTTATGTCCGGATCCTCTTCGGAGGCCGGATCAAGGGATCGTTCCAGATCCTCTGGTTGTGGAGCTAGGCTGTGTATATCCTCTACGGCCCGGCGCAGTTCCTGCGTCGAAATCACAAAGTGAGACACTTAACTTTGGGAATATGGATCGGATAGAAAAATGTCCGCTTACCCAGCTCCGAGGGTTGTTCATGGAAAATACATTCAATGGACTAGCACGGAGGTCCTCCTTCTCCCCTTTGTACAAGCCGGACAAAATCTTCACCAGATCGGCAACCAATCCCGGCCCCTTGCGGCCATGACGGGTGGCATCATCCTCCCCGTTGAAATCCCACATGGGGTGGCCCCTATATTGGAGCGGCTGCACCCCTCGCATAATGCATGTGGCCATGACCCCAATCATGGTCAATCCGTAATGAGCCAATAACCTTACTCGGCCCATCAGATATTGAACGTCCCTATCATTCTCCCATTAAGGGCTCCGCGGGTGCCAACTCAGGTGTTTCTTCAGAGGAGCGTTGCTGAACTCCAGGAGGCCGATCCGAACTGGGTCCGGCAGCGGGGCGTATTCCATATAAAACCATTCCGAAGGCCACTCTTAGGACGCCTTCTTCGGGGTTCCGGATAGATATCCGGTCCCGGCAATGCGCCATAGATCGGCTCCGCCCACTTGATATATCAACCCCTCGTGAGAACGGGGTACGAGGCAGAACAATCTCTTCCACAATGCAAAATGGGCCTCGATTCCCAAGAACAGCTCGCAAAGGGCTACAAAGCCCGCGATGTGCAGGATGGAGGCAGGCGTAAGGTGGTGAAGCTGGAGCCCATAGAACTCTAGGAGCCCCCAGAGAAACCGATGTATGGGAAATCTGAGTCCTCTTATTAGATAAGGGACGAAGCATACCCGCTCTCCTTTGGAGGGATTGGGGACGCTCTCCGCCTGCTTCCTGCCCTTGTAGGTGGCAAGTCCGGCTCGAACCGGAACCATCAAGGCTGGGGGAAGGAATCCCTCGGCTTGAAGCGTCACTAGCTCACTATGCGACCGAGCATCTCCCCCAATCTCCTGGCTAAGGGCTGGGAGCGCGAGAGGAGGAGCCGCGTTGACTGTCCATGATGGGATGGATTTTTGGTCAGGGGCGCTCCAATGAAAACTCGCGGAAGGAGGGTGGTGTGATTCGGATCTATATCCTCGCCTCTCTTTATAGGCAGCTCATTCACGCAGCTAGGGGGTAGAATGTAAAAATACCCTGGCTGTTCGCATTCGTACAACACGTGGAAGATAGCCATTATTGGGCGTGGAAGCCAAGAAGCGCAGCATTTATAACAAAGCCGGACACCGTTCGGCAAGCACATGGAAGTTGGAGGAGAACCCGCCTTGCAATGCCGAAGACAATACGTGCTCCGGACTCATCGTCATTGAAGCCTGGTTCAGGGGCTACTGAGGGAGTCCTGGACTAGGCGGTGTCCGGATAGCCGAACTATCATCATTGGCCGGACTCCAAGACTATGAAGATACAAGATTGAAGACTTCGTCCCGTGTCCGGATGGGACTTTCCTTGGCATGGAAGGCAAGCTTGGCAATACGGATATGTAGATCTCCTACCATTGTAACCGACTCTGTGTAACCCTAGCCCTCTCCGGTGTCTATATAAACCGGAGGGTATTAGTCCGTAGGGCGAACAACAATCATACCATAGGCTAGCTTCTAGGGTTTAGCCTCCTTGATCTCGTGGTAGATCTACTCTTGTACTCCCCATATCATCACTATTAATCAAGCAGGAGTAGGGTTTTACCTCCACCGAGAGGGCCCGAACCTGGGTAAAAACATTGTGTCCCTTGTCTCCTGTTACCATCCGCCTAGATGCACAGTTCGGGACCCCCTACCCGAGATCCGCCGGTTTTGACGCCGACAACGTCCCACGAACTTCGATCCAGCAGAGCTTTTGCGGGAGAGTTCCGTCAGCACGACAGCGTGATGACGGTGTTGATGATGCTACCGACGCAGGGCTTCGCCTAAGCACCACTACGATATTACCGAGGTGGAATCTGGTGGAGGGGGGCACCACACACGGCTAAGAGATCAAGAGATCAATTGTTGTGTCGAGAGGTGCCCCCTGCCCCCGTATATAAAGGATCAGGGGGGAGGGGGCGGCCGGCTAGGAGGAGGGCGCGCCAGGGAGGAGTTCTACTCCCATCGGTGTTCGAACATAGTCATCCAATATATCGATCTTTACGTATTGACCATTTCGAGACTCCTCGTCAGTCCGTGATCATATTCGGGACTCCGAACTACCTTCGGTACATCAAAACACAAAAACTCATAATACCGATCGTCACCGAACTTTAAGCGTGCGGACCCTATGGGTTCGAGAACTATGTAGACATGACCGAGACACATCTCCGGTCAATAACCAATAGCGGAACCTGGATGCTCATATTGGCTACCACATATTCTACAAAGATGTTTATCGGTCAAACCGCATAACAACATACGTTGTTCCCTTTGTCATCGGTACGTTACTTGCCCGAGATTTGATCATCGGTATCTCAATACCTAGTTCAATCTCGTTACCAGCAAGTCTCTTTACTTGTTACGTAATGCATCATCCCACAACTAACTCATTAGCTACATTGCTTGCAAGGCTTATAGTGATGTGCATTACCGAGAGAGCCCAGAGATACCTCTTCGACAATCGGAGTGACAAATCCTAATCTCTAAATACGTCAACTCAACAAGTATCTTTGGAGACACCTGTAGAGCACCTTTATAATCATCCAGTTATGTTGTGACGTTTGGTAGCACACAAAGTGTTCCTCCGGTAAGCGGGAGTTACATAATCTCATAGTCATAGGAACATGTATAAGTCATGAAGAAAGCAATAGCAACATACTAAACGATCAAGTGCTAAGGTAACGGAATGGATCAAGTCAATCACATCATTCTTCTAATGATGTGATCCCATTGATCAAATGATGACACATATCTATGGTTAGGAAACTCAACCATCTTTGATCAATGAGCTAGACAAGTAGAGGCATACTAGTGACACTATGTTTGTCTATGTATTCACACATGTATTATGTTTCCGGTTAATACAATTCTAGCATGAATAATAAACATTTATCATGATATTAGGAAATAAATAATAACTTTATTATTGACTCTAGGCCATATTTCCTTCAGGTATGTGGATGATTTCAGTAAGTTAGCACGTTATGCCCCAGATGACGTTGCTACGGATGCAGCTAAGCAGGAGAAGTTTCTGGAAGGACTGAATGATGAGCTGAGCATGCAGTTGATGGTGGCAACCTTCAACAACTACCAAGAGTTGGTAGATAGAGCTCTCATGATTGAAGGGAAGCAGCAACAGATTGACAACCACAAGAGGAAGTATGGACAAGGGAAGTACAATTCTGGAGCTCAGCAGAGACACCGTTTTACCCCGAACTTGGGAGGACCCCTTCAACATAACCATGGAGGTCACAATCACAATGGACGAAGTTCGCACAAGCATAGTGGCCCCAAGAATGGGAATGGTAATGGAGGAAGCACTGGCCAGAACCGTTCCAATCCAGCAACACCCGCCAAGAAGGATCTAAGTCACATTACTTGCTACAAGTGCCAGAAGACTGGACATTATGCCAATGAATGTCCTGAAGCAAAGAATGGAAATGGCAATGGAAGCTCTGGGAAGAAGCCCAACCCTTTCAACAGGGGACAAGTGAACCACGTTAACGTGGAGGAGGTTGAAGCACAGCCAGATGCAGTAATAGGTAAGTTTTTGGTTAAGTCATTTACTGCAATCGTTCTTTTTGATACTGGTGCATCGCATTCATACATATCAAGGGGATTTGTGGATAAGTATAAGTTGCCCACCAAAGTTCTCAGAACACCTATGTTAGTAAGTTCGCCAGGAGCAGAACATATGGCAAGCCCAGGGATGTTTTCAGATGCCGTTCATCATAGGTAGGCATGTTTTCCCCTCAGACCTGATAATTTTGGAGTCGAAAGGTTTGGATGTGATTTTGGGTATGGATTGGCTATCGATGTATGGAGGAAACATCGATTGCGCCTGTATGTCGATTATGCTCACCACCCAGAAGGAAGAATGATTAAGTATGTATCCCGGCATGTGCCGAAGATGACTCAAGTGAATTCCTTATCAGGAGTTGTACATGAGGAAGTACCAGTGGTGAAGGATTTCCTTGACGTATTTCCAGAAGAGTTGCCAGGCATGCCACCGGATAGAGACATTGAGTTTTTGATTGAGCTTTTTCCAGGCACATGGCCAATATCTAAGAGACCGTACCGGATGCCCGCAAAGGATTTGGAGGAAATTAAGAAGCAGATTAAGGAGTTACTGGATAAAGGCTATATTCGCCCAAGTTCGTCACCTTGGGGATCACCAGTGCTTCTAGTGGAGAAGAAGGATGGATCGTTGAGGATGGTTATTGATTATCATGGATTGAATGAAGTGATAATCAAGAATAAGTACCCACTACCGATGATTAATGATTTGTTTGACCAGTTGCAAGGAGCTAAAGTATTTTACAAGATCGATTTGCAATCAGGATACCACCAGTTGAAGATTCGAGAGCAGGATCCTAAGACAGCTTTTACCACAAGGTACGGGCTATATGAGTATACCGTTATGTCTTTTGGTCTGACTAGCGCACCTGCCTATTTCATGAACATGATGAACAAGGTGTTTATGGAGTTTTTGGATAAGTTCGTCATGGTGTTCATTGATGACATATTAGTCTACTAGAAGAATGAAGAGGAGCATAAGGAGCATTTGTGTTTGGTACTTGGAAAGCTCCGAGAACATCAGTTAGATGCCAAGTTCAGTAAGTGTGAGTTTTGGTTGAAGGAAGTTGGATTCCTCGGACATGTTATATCCGGAGAAGGAATAGCAGTAGACCCCACCAAGGTTGTCACTGTGACAAATTGGGTAGCACCCACGTCAGTTGGAGAGATCCGGAGTTTTCTTGGACTCACAAGATACTACCGGAGGTTCATTGAGAATTTCTCGAAGATTGCAAAGCCCATGACGGAGTTGTTGAAGAAGGACACAAAGTGCAAATGGACTGAGGAATGTGAGGCCAGTTTTCAGGAGTTGAAGAAACGTTTGGTTACAGCACCAGTGTTGATTCTGCTAGATGAATGCAAGGATTGTCAAGTGTATTGCGATGCTTCTCGTCGAGGACTTGGAGCAGTGCTTATGCAGGAGGGAAGAGTTGTTTCTTATGCCTCACGACAGCTTAAACCCCATGAGTTGAATTATGTTACACACGATTTGGAGTTAGCAGCCGTAGTGCATGCGTTGAAGACATGGTGACATTTTCTCATCGGAAACCATTGTGAGGTGTACACGGATCACAAGAGTTTGAAATATATCTTCACGCTGAAGGAGTTGAATCTCAGGCAAAGGAGATGGTTGGAGCTCATTAAGGATTATGATATGAGGTTGCATTATCATCCCGGAAAGGCTAACGTAGTAGCTGATGCGTTGAGCCGCAAGAGCCATGTCAATACACTCATGACCGGAGAGTTACCCCAGGAGTTAGCAGAGGATCTTCGTGAGCTATGTTTGGAAATAGTTCCGAGAGGCTATGTAGCAGCATTGGAGATTCATTCTACCTTGATGGATAAGATCAGAGAAGCTCAGAAGACGGACAAGGAGATCGCCAAGATAAAGGAGAGGATGAGCAAAGGAAAGGCTAAAGGATTTCGTGAGGATGAACATGATACCTTATTGTTTGAGGACCGCATATACGTGCCTAATGATCCGAAGATCAGGAAGTTGATTCTGCAGGAGGCACATGATTTGCCGTATTCGATTCACCCAGGAAATACCAGGATGTATTTGGATTTGAAGGACAGTTTCTGGTGGACTGGAATGAAGAAGGATATTGCGGAGTATGTAGCAGTTTGTGATGTATGTCAGAGAGTGAAGGCAGAGCATCAGAAGCCAGCAGGATTGTTACAACCATTGCCGATACCCGAATGGAAGTGGGATAAGCTAGGCATGGATTTTATGATGGGATTGCCCAGGACTTGTTCAGGCTATGACTCGATATGGGTTCTAGTCGATTGTTTGACGAAGGTAGCTCATTTCATCCCAGTGAAGACCACTTACACCAATGCTAAGTTGGCAAAGATATACATGACCAGGATCGTATGTCTGCATCGAGTTCCGGGGACCACTGTATCAGATAGAGGAACCCAGTTTACCTCAAAGTTCTGGAATCAGTTGCATGAAACTTTGGGTACCAGGCTAGAGTTCAGTACAACCTTTCATCCACAGACAGATGGACAGACCGAGAGAGTCAATCAGATTCTGGAGGACATGTTGAGAGCTTGTGCGCTAGATTATGGATCTAGTTGGGACGAAAATTTGCCATATGCAGAGTTCTCTTACAACAAAAGCTATCAAGCCAGTTTGAAGATGGCCCCTTTTGAAGCTTTGTACGGAAGGAGGTGCAGGACACCATTGTTGTGGGATGAAGTTGGAGACCTTCAGTTGTTTGGACCAGATTTGCTCAAGAAGTCTGAAGAGAAGGTTAACCTGATTCGCGATAGACTCAAGGTAGCCCAATCCAGGCAGAAGAGCTATGTGGATTCTAAATGCAAGGAGATAGTTTATGAAGTTGGAGACAGAGTTTATCTTCGTGTGTCCCCACTTCGAGGAGTTAAGTGTTTTGGAGTTAAGGGAAAGTTAGCACCATGTTTTGTGGGACCATACAAAGTTTTGGAACGTATGGGAGAAGTTGCTTACAAGTTGGAGTTGCCTGAAGGACTGTCAGGAGTTCACGATGCATTTCACGTTTCCCAGTTGAAGAAGTGCCATGCAGAGATGGCTGATATTCCTCTGAGAGATATAGTGCCACTGGAAGCGATTCAGTTGGATAGCGATTTGACCTACGAGGAGAAACCAGTGAAGATTCTCGAGCTTGCCAGCCGAGTCACCCACAATAAGGTTATCAAGTTCTGCAAAGTTCAATGGATCCACCATACCGAAGATGAAGCCACCTGGGAGCGAGAGTAAGACCTACAGAAGGACCACCCTCACCTATCTTCTAGCCAACCCGAATCTCGAGGGCGAGATTCATCTTAAGGGGGGTAGGTTTGTAACATCCCAAATTTTCAATTTGGAATGTTATACATTAGATCATCATTGCATATCATATTTTATTGCATTTTGGACTGATCCTAGAAATTCTATGCAACTCAAGGACCCATGGAGAGAGTTGGGGATTTCATTATTTTCATATTTGAGTTTTCTCAAATTTTGAGAAGAGGATCGTTTGATTTTAATTATTTTCTCTTCGAATATTTATTTTATAAAAATAAAAGAGAGGGGATAAAAAGACTTTCCCAAATAAAGAAATATTGAAGGTTAAATATTAAAATCAAATAAGAATTTTATTCAGAGTTTTATCGCTATTTTATTTGAATTAGGAAAAATATGCGTTTTCAAAATTGCATTAGAGGCCCAAATAAATGTTCACTTTGTCCGCTATATTTTCAGAGGATGGGGAAAATTTATTTCAGGATTTTTGGAGTCCGTTTAGTATCTCTTTTATTTGGTTTTCCGCGTGGAATAATTTTTTTAAAAGAAAGTCCACCGACCTAACCGGGCCGTGTCCGTCCGGGACTCCGACCCGGCCGGCCCTTTTAAGAGCCGGAGGCCCAAGCCGCCAGCCCCCCGCCCCCGAAACCCTAGCCCCGCCGCGCCGGCGGCGCCGCCGCCCGCTGCCGAGCGCCTCCTCGCCGCCGCACCCCG
>NC_041385.1:429670246-429719700 GCF_002162155.2 Triticum dicoccoides | reverse complement strand
CGGAGTCTGCCGCTGCCGCCGACCCCGCCGCCCCGCCGGAGTCCGCCGCCGCCGCCGAGGTAGCCACCCGCCGCCGCCGTCGGTTTTCGCCGAAAAAATTGTGTAATTTTTTTTGAAACCCTCGGTTATTTTTATTTTAGATAGGTTTTATTTTTTCCCGGTTTAGTTATTTAGCGAACGCCCATTCATTCGTTTTAACGAACGATTTTCACTGTTAGCCTGCTCGTCAGTTTTCCCTTTTCCAGGGTTTTCCGCGTTTATTTTTGGTCACGATTTCTGCCCTGATTTTCGTTTTAGTTTATCTTTTCGCTCGTTTATCGGAATCAGGCGATTCAAGCGTCTAGGGTTTCGTCTCGAAGCCCTCTTTCTGTTTAACCAACTTAAACATGATTTTGCTACTGTAAAATTTGACTTAAGTCTAGATTAGTAAACGGAGCTTGTTTCTTTCGTAGTTTGAGTTTCGTTGCTTCCTTTGATTTGATTCTTTTTGCAAACCGGAGTTCTTAAGTTGAATTTTCTGGTTAGATCTGTTATTTGAGTTCTACCCATGCTTCTAGTTGAGTGCTTATTGTATGCTTGTTTGTGATAGAGTACCCGGAGTGTGAAGCGTGCTACTACGAGTCTCTAGGTTTCACGGATCATCAGCAAGGCAAGTAACACTTTGATCATACCTCTTTACTACCCAGTTTTATTGCATTAGATCAATCCTCAAACAATTGCATGGTTAGGATCTGATTAATATGTGGGTTTTGGGAAGTAGATAAGGTAGTACCTATTATCCTGTTTATTATCAAACCTTTGGGAGTTACTTCTACGTTGCTTATATTGCTATGCTATGCATGTAGACGTGGATTGGGTGAGTGTATCCATGACAGATGTGAGTATTGTTATTTAATGGTTAACTTAAGGTGGCAACTTGTCAGGACCCCGACTCGATGCCACATAGGTCTAGCATGTAACACCTCATATCACTTTGCGGCCTCACGCACGGTATTCCCACGGGTGTCGCCTTACCTTTGCCCGGGACCGTTTGCGCCTTTTGGCACACGTATATGATAGTGTCGCTAGTACCCATATGATAAGGAGCCCGGGCTGACATGGCTAGTCGTAAACCCAAAGTGGCACAGACTTACAGGGACAGGCATCCATGACCCAGCAACGAACGTGTCGGTCATCAGCAAGTGGGTCCGGGCTGTAGCACTGGGCTAGCAGGACTCCGGTAAACCGGGCTGTAGCGGGCTAACAGGACTCCGGTACTCAATGCGTGACATTTCCTCGAAGGGACAGACACAGGAACAAAGAAGGACACATGGCGGCCAGCCTAAGTGTTCCATAGCAGTAGCAAGCTACCATGGCTCAGTGGTAACACTAGGAGACATTTCCCGGTAAGAGAGGCTACTAAGGATAAACAACTAGATAGTCAAATCCCACACATACCAAGCATTTCAATCATACACACAATATGCTCGATATGTGCAAATACAACAAGGCATCACAACATGACTCTACGACACCAGTGCTCTATTTAAGGCTCAGAGAGCCATACATAACATACACATAGGTACGGGTCACACGACCCAGCATTCAAGTCATACAGTCATACAAACCAGCAGCGGAAGTAACTTGTCTGAGTACAGACAACTAGTAAAATAAAAGAGGCTTGGGAAGCCTAGCTATACTACGTGGTCCTTCACAAGCTCAGGATCACCACCTGGGCCTTAGCCTACTCATTGATGTCAACGTCTACGAAGAACCCATCAGAAGGGGTTGCAGCGTCTTCTGTAAAAATGTAAATTATAGCAACATGAGTACAAAGGTACTCAGCAAGACTTACATCAGATCCTACATACATGCACATTATCAAGAAGGGTTGGTGGAGTTGTTGCAGCAAGCCAGCTTTGACTCTTGGCTAGGCTATCCTACGAGACTCCAACTTGAAATGGTTTTGCGCACACGAGTCCACTACTCACCACTTCAATACACTACCCAGGATCCACCTCCGTCTTCCTACGGAAGAGCCATCCTCGGCACTCACACTTATCTTGAGGCTTTTAGTAGTTTCCATTTACTTGTCTATGAACTGTATAGGCAACCAAGTAGTCCTTTACCGCGGACGCGGCTATTCGAATAGATTATGTTAACCCTGCAGGGGTGTACTTCTTCATACACGCTCTCACCACTTACCGTCGTTTACACGACATGTACTCGGCAACCTTCAAGCGGAAGCCCAACGTGGGTGTCGGCCACGACCTACCTAATCACCTAAGTCTCCAATCCAGGTTTATCGCCTATCCAGGTTCCATCCGCAGGGAGTCCGGCCGAGGTTTCCCATACGGCCCCGAACGATGTGTACAGGGGTCCGTGACACCTAACGGGTGCCCGGTATCCCCGGCCATGTACCTACCGCATCACAGCCCACCCCTATGGTCAGCGCTGTCCACGGCCTCCAGTAGGCTACAAACACCAAAACTACTTGCAACTCCTGGACGGAGAACTAGGGTGAATAAGAAGCCGAGAGGGTCCATTGGTTTCGGTCCCAATGCATGGTAGTAGCTGATTCTTAAATCACACATACAAATCTCAGTGCTTAAGGTCGGCTTCAATGAAACAACCCACCATGTACTCCTACTTGGCCTCTCATCGATACCTTTACCAAATCGTGTTCACCACACCACTCTCATTACCGACATAATCATTTCACTCTAGCCCATCACCCAGATGAACCAGACCTGACACGACTCTAAGCATAGCAGGCATAGCAAGGTAGGAACAACACATACATATGGCTCAATCAACTCCTACACATGCTAGTGGGTTTCATCTAGTTACTGTGGCAATGACAGGTCATGCAGAGGAAGTGGGTTCAACTACCGTAGCACACAACAGTTTGAAATGCGTTGTCTTAATGCAGTAAAAGAGAGCAGGAGCGAGAACATGGGATTGTATCGATATGATCAAATGGTTGGTTGCTTGCCTGATGGTTCGATGCACTGATACGGTTCTTCGTTAGGGTAATCACGGTACTCCTCGAAGGCAGAACCTGCCGCAAAGAACACCGATACGCAACTATCACCAAACAATGTGCAACAATATGATGCATGCATGAAACATGGCAATATGAGTGTGTTGGGCTAATGCAACTAAGACCAGAAGGGTTTGAACCAATTTGGATCAAAGATTCAAATTTCAAACTCATACATGGCCCTTTAAAGTGTTTTTCCTTGTTCTGCATTAAACATCAAGTTAACTTGTTTCATCATGCATGAAAATAGTACAGATGGATAGATTGGATTTTTCTGATCATTTTTCATATATAACTTGTCTGATTTGGAGTTACAGATTAAAAGTTATGAATTTTTGAAGTTTAAACTATATTCTGGAATTTCCTATATTAGATTAAATCCAGAAATTAATTTATTGCATCAGCCTGACGTCAGTGTGACATCAGCAGGTCAACGGGACACGGTCGGGTCAAACCTGACAGTGGGTCCCGCGTGTTAGTGTGATTAGTTTAGTTAAAGTTTAATTAAAACTAAACCTATTTAATTAACAGGGCTGGGCCCCACCTGTCATTGACTCAGGAGAGTCGACCAGGGCCCACCCGTGGTCAAACCCAGGTCGGCTGCACCGGCGTTTAGCCGCCGGCGAGCCCGACACGGCGGCGGAAGTGGTTTTTGCCGTTCCGGCAACCAAACGAGCCGCGGAGGCCACCGGAGAGGAGCTGAGGACGAACCGCAGCTCTTGGTGGAGTCCGTTGGGGTCGGGGTGGCCGGAGTTGGCGCCGGCAACGACTTTGGCGGCCACCGGGGTTCGGCCGAAGTCAAACTTGACGCAAGAGGGGTCGGTGAGGTGCGGGGAGTAGCTAGTTAGGTGCTACGTGACGCGGTGAGCATGATGGACACCGTTGAGTGGCCGGAGGGTGACCGGGAGCACGTCGGCGACGAGCTCCGCGGCGGTGGGTGCGGTTGAGCTCCGGGAGGTCGCTACACGGCACGAGAGCAAGAAAAGAAGGGAGGGGAAGATGGCTAAGCTCACGGGGAGTTCGACGAAGCCCTTGGTGCGGCCGGGGACGGACCGGAGCGACGACGGCGTTGAAGGGGATCTCCGGCGACGGCGGTTCGGTCGAGGTTGATGCAGTGGGCTCGGGCCTTGCGAGCGCTCGGGGCTCGGCTTGCTCGAAGGAGAGGAGGGTAGCGGAGCTCCTGGACACGGCGGCACGGCGTGGGGTCGACGGAGGGCGTGGCTACGGCGAGGGGGTGGCGGCGATGGCGTCGGCCATGGCGGGGGAGCGCGAGAGAGAGGGGTTGGGGAAGAATGGAGGTGTCCTGCGGGTTCACGGCGCTGCGTGGAGCTCATCCATCCAGCCCCGAGGCGAGGAGGTGGAGCAGGGCGGCAGCCAGCTGCGTGGCGCGCGCTGCGATCGCCGTCGGGCACCTGCCTGCCTGCCTGGCCGGCAAGCAGCTCGCTGGAGCGGCGCTGGCTGGGCCGGCAGGTGGGCCGGGTGCTGGGCGCCAGGTAAGGTTTTTCTATTTTTACTATTTTCTGTTTTTTTAATACTTCTGCAACTTTGTTGAATTAATAAAAATACTTAGGCAACTCCTAAAATCACCAAACTACTCCTGGTCCATAGTTGGATTATTTCCAACATGAAACATTTTAGTTTGGAGATATTTGAGCATCTGAATATTTTATATAATTTTAAATGCCCAAATTCAAATATCTATGATTTAATTCAAAGACCCTAAGATGACCTAGGAAAATGTGCATCACTTTTGGCAGAGGTTCTGAACCAAGACAAAAATGATGGGCATTTTAGAAGGGCATTTCAGGTTCATTGAAAAAGTTTTTAGTAAACCCTAGTTGGTTTCAGAGGGGGCTGGGGGTTCTGTCATCCCCATTTCAGGTTTCTGAGGCAAGAATAAACATGATGCAACACTCTAATGCATGAACTAGCTAGGGTGTGACAACTCACCCCCACTCAAAAGAATCTCGTCCCGAGATTTGGGTTCCTCCGGAAAGAGGGCGGGGTACTCGAGTCGAAGACGATCCTCCCTTTCCCAAGTTGCTTCATCCTCAGAATGGTGCGACCATTGAACTTTGAGAAACTTGATATTATGACGTCGAGTGGTACGCTCGGCCTGATCGAGGATACGAATGGGGTACTCTCGATATGTGAGATTATCTTGGAGATCAAGCGTTTCGTGGTCCACTCCACGGATAGGATCCGAGAAGCAACGCCTGAGTTGAAAAACGTGGAAAACATCGTGGACTCTGGAGAGATGCGGAGGTAGTTCCAACTGGTAGGCAACTTCTCCTCGTTTAGCGAGAATGCGAAAAGGTCCAATGTAACGAGGAGCCAATTTGCCTTTGATACCGAAACGATGGGTTCCCTTCAGAGGGGTAACCCGAAGGTAAGCCTTCTTGTCAACCTCGAAAGTCATAGCCTTATGTTTTCCGTCATATTGACTCTTCTGACGAGATTGGGCTGTTTTCAACTTTTCACGAACGATGCGAACTTGCTCTTCTGCTTCCTGAATCATATCCGGGCCAAAGAATTGTCTTTCCCCGGTTTCTGACCAGTTAAGGGGTGTTCGACACCGTCGTCCATAGAGAACTTCAAAAGGGGCTTTACCCAAGCTAGATTGATAGCTGTTGTTGTAAGCAAATTCGGCAAATGGAAGGCATTTCTCCCACTCCATTCCGAATGAGATAACAGAGGCTCGAAGCATGTCTTCTAGAATCTGGTTGACGCGTTCTACTTGACCACTCGATTGAGGGTGGAAAGCGGTGCTAAAAGAAAGGCGGGTTCCCATAGCATTTTGAAAACTTTCCCAAAATCGAGAGGTGAAAAGACTTCCTCGATCCGAGTTAATTTCCAGAGGAACACCATGGAGAGACACGATTCGGGAGATGTATAAGTCTGCCAACTGACTAGCGGTTATACTCTCACGAACAGGTAAGAAATGGGCTACCTTGGAAAGACGATCGACAACGACGAAGATAGCATTATTCCCTTTCTTGGTCCTGGGAAAACCGGTAATGAAATCCATACCAATTTTATCTCATTTCCATTCAGGAATAGCTAGGGGTTGAAGGGTGCCAGCAGGCCGTTGATGCTCTGCTTTTACACGACGGCAGACGTCGCAATTAGCAATATACTGAGCAATTTCTCTCTTCATCCTAGTCCACCAGAACCTCTGGCGTAGGTCCTGATACATCTTAGTACTACCGGGATGAATGGTGAGAGGAGATTCATGAGCTTCCTTAAGGATCAATCGTCTCAGGTTTCGCACCTTGGGAACCACTAGTCGATTCCCGAAGTATACGACCCCTTGATCATCAATGGAGAAACAATTTGCAACTCCTTTCTTGATGTTTCTCTTGATGCGGGAAATTCCCGGATCTACCTTCTGTGTTTTGATGATCTGATCCGTAAGGGTAGGTTTCGCCACCAAGGTGGAGAGAAAACCTTGAGGAACAATGTGAAGGTTAAGCTTCCGAAATTCTTCATGGAGAAGCGGTTGACTTTGTTGTAACATCAGGTTGTTACAATAAGATTTACGACTTAGCGCATCAGCCATGACGTTGGCTTTCCCTGGGGTGTAAGTTATTCCTAAGTCGAAATCTGTGATCAACTCAACCCAACGTCTTTGCCCGAGATTCAAATCCGGTTGGGTGAAGATGTACTTCAGACTTTGGTGGTCAGTGAATATTTCGCAACGATTACCAAGAAGGTAATGTCGCCAGGTTTTAAGTGCATAGACTACAGCTGCAAGCTCTAGATCATGAGTAGGATAATTCTCCTCATGTGGGTGCAATTGCCGGGAAGCGTAAGCAATTACGTGTCGATCTTGCATGAGAATGCAACCTAGTCCTTGTCGCGAGGCGTCGCAGTAGATAACAAAGTCCTTGGAGAAGTCTGGCGGTACCAGCACGGGAGCAGAAGTCAGGCGTCTTTTCAGTTCCTGAAAGATGAGCTCACATTGTGGAGTCCATTCGAACTTTTTATCTTTCTTGAGGAGTTCGGTTAGAGGTTTAGCAACTTTGGAGAAGTTCTCGACAAAGCGACGGCAATAGCTCGCTAAGCCCAGAAAACTCCGAACTTGCTTGACCGACTCAGGTGGAGTCCAATTAAGGACGGCTTGAACTCGCTCAGGGTTAACAGCAATACCTTTACCAGATATTACATGACCCAGATAGGTCACTTTTGACAACCAAAATTCACATTTAGAGAATTTGGCATAAAGACGATGCTCTCGAAGTTTCTTCAGCACTAGCCTTAGATGTTCGGCATGTTCTTCCTCATTCTTGGAGTAGATGAGTATATCATCGAGATAAACCACGACGAATTTATCCAAATACTCCATGAAGATTGAGTTCATTAACCGAGAAAAGGTGGCTGGAGCGTTGGTTAAACCGAAGGACATGACGGTGTACTCGTATTGGCCATAACGAGTAACAAAGGCCGTTTTAGGAATGTCCCCGTTCCTGATTTTGATTTGATGGTATCCCAACCTCAAATCCATTTTGGAGAAGACTGAGGATCCAGCGAGCTGATCATACAGGTCGTTGATCCTGGGGAGCAGATATTTGTTCTTGATTGTGACCAAATTGACAAGTCGATAATCTACAACCATCCGGTCCGTACCATCCTTCTTCTTGACGAAGAGGACGGGGCAAGCCCACGGAGATGAACTAGGTCGGATGAAACCCTTTTTCAAGGACTCATCGAGTTGTTTCTTAAGCTCGGCTAGTTCTAGTGGTGCCATCTTATAGGGTCTTCTAGCAATCGGAACGGTTCCTGGAATGAGGTCTATTACGAACTCAACATCCCTGTCAGGTGGAACACCTGGCAATTCCTCTGGGAAGACATCCGAGAAGTCACGGACTACCGGAACGTCCTCAAGGTCTGGCAAAGGGCTGGCGTTAAGAGAATATAACTGTCGCTTGGCTATTCGGGTCAAGACATTGACTATCTTCCCCGAAGGATGAGTGAGTTGAACAGTCCTAGAGAAGCAATCAATTTTGGCATGATGAGCTGACATCCAGTCCATACCCAAGATGATATTAATATCTGAAGATTTGAGAGCTATCAAAGATGCAAGGAAAACAAGTCTGCCGACTTGGATTTCATTTCCATAACTTACCCTGGAGGTTTGCCATCTAGAACCGGGAGTAGAAATTTCCATAGTGGATGGCATGTCACAGAATGCGGTGTTACGCAAACGAGCATAGTTCTCGGATATAAATGAATGAGATGCTCCTGTATCGAAAAGAACAGATGCCGGGTGGCAATTAACAAGGAGCGTACCGAGAACGACGTTGGGATCCTCTTGAGCTTCTTCGGCAGAGATACAGTTGACATGGCCACGTGTAGTGGTGGCCGGCTTGGCGTGGAACACTTTCCCTGTCGGCTTGCCATGGCCAACAGCTTTAGCAGATTGGTTGGGGTTGGTCTGGGGACACTCGCGCATATAGTGGCCAGATTCCCCACACTTAAAGCAAGTCACAGAACTGGTACGTGGAGGAGCATTGTTGGTTGGACCACCATAGGGCTTGGCTGGTGCAGACTGTTGAACGGGGCGAGGCGCCTGGAAGGATGGCCTCGGTGTGAACCTGGGTGGCAGGGCAGTGTTGGGCACCCACACGCCGCGCTTCTGAGGGCCAGCACCGGATGAGGAACCCACGTCACGGCCATGCTTGCGTGTTGCGTCATAATCAGACTGACCAGTCTCAGCACTGATGGCCTTGTTAACAAGCTTCTGAAAAGATGTGCACTCATGCAGACGGAGGTCGCGGCGAAGCTCAGGACTAAGTCCCTTACGGAACCTTGCTTGCTTCTTGGCATCAGTAGAAACTTCCTCAGTGGCATATCGTGCGAGGTTACCGAACTCCCTGCTGTAAGCATCCACAGAGAGTCGGCCTTGAGTGAAACTACAAAATTCATCACGTTTACGGTCCATGAGACCCTCCGGAATGTGATGTTCACGGAAAGCCTCGCTGAATTCAGCCCAAGTAGTAGCATGGCCCGCTGGGCGCATAGCTCCATAATTCTCCCACCAGAGACTGGCGGGGCCTTCAAGATGATATGCAGCAAAGGTGACCTTGTCAGCCTCAGCTACCAGCACGGAACGCAGTTTGTGAGAGATACTGCGAAGCTAGTCATCAGCGTCGAGAGGCTCGACGGAGTGGTGGAACGTGGGTGGATGTAACTTGATGAAATCACTGAGTGACACCACGTTAGTCCTCTGATGCTGTGCTGTGTTCTGTTCAATACGCTCCAACAAACGGTTGGTCTCCCGCTTGTTTCTTTCGGCTTCCATCATAACCTCGGCTAGGGAAGGAGGATGAGGCAGATTTGCATTCCTGACTTCACTGCCTTCGGCCTGCTCTTGAGGAGCAGGGTTATTGCGCGTGTTGACCATCCTAGGTAACAAGACAAAGATTTAGTCAGAATGATAAGATTCCGACATAGGATAAGAATGTAAGGAATAACTCGGAATGCAAGATGATCATCCGTATGACATGGTAGATACAGAAACTACTTCTTTATTCCATCGTCATACACACCATACAAGGTTTAGTACAAGACCAAACAAGGTACTATTACGGTGAAAAGAGGATTACATCTCATCGGAGGCATCCCAAGCTCCTATACATTATTTTTCTACACCTCCAGAAAGAGTACAAACTAGGTCATATCCCACGAGTCACGCAGGACGATAGACGACATAGCTAGTACGAACTAGTGATACCACCACTAATTCAGACCGATCCGTAGTAGTTCTCGTAGAAATCACCTCCATAGCCTGGAAGCTCAACATGATCATCCGGAAACAGACGATCTCGCGGAGCTTGTGGACCATAGGGGCTAGGATGAGGTCTTGGACCAACAGACGGTGGCCTGCGGGGACCACGAGGTGGGGTGATGCCTCGTACATCACGCCAACCCATCACGTCTGGCAGAGCAGATCTCACAGGATAGAGATCGCGCATATCCGAATATCCAGCTTGCACAGCCGGTGCAAACCGAGTCAACGTGGCCCAATGGTCAGCACGGGTATTGAAAAGCTCTAGCCTCAAGGCCCGATTTTCACGGTCCTTATCCTCGAGCATCTCAGCAGTGGTGCGAGTCCGTGAATCCTCCTGAGTGGGGTCAGCATAGATAGCCTGGAGATACCCTTGTGCTCCCGGAAGTGATCCTGGCATATACCGGAAATCAGAGTCCCGAAATAGGCCAGACCTGACTCGCATGATGGTCATCATAGAGTAGGTGGCATCCTGCACAGCCATCTCGATAGTAACCCCGAGTCCATAGGAGCAGTGAAGGGGCTCGGTGGATCCAGGATAAGATGGAAATATCCTGACAGTGCAGAGATACTGGCTTTGATTAAAGTCTCGAAATTGCTCTTCGACCGTGTACTTAGGATACCAACGGTATCCAGCCTCAGTCATTACCCTGACCAACATGGCGGTATGGCCGGGTACATCTAGGCATCGAGTCAGGCGAACCACTTGATTGAGGTCGCGAGTGGCCATATGAAAGCACAACCATAATGCAAAGGCATTAGAATTCCTAGCAAAATTTCGGCAGCATAACAGCTGTAAATGCTCAAGAAGGATTTGAGACATTTGACAAAGGATTTCATACACACTCAACATCATCATATCAAAGTTCTGAGTCCATCCTAACAATATAATGTGGTAGTAGTACTGAACTAGGCTTGTATCCATCAAACCTATAAGGTACTACTGATTAGTAACACGTGAACCTAATAGAGAGAAAAGATCCTAATTCCTTAACCCCCGATGGAAGAATAGACTGACTCAGATCAGAATGTCATAAGATAAAGGAGTAAAAAGAGCCTTACGTTCCAACCCACAAACAATTCCCCTACATATAACTAAAGAATTTCTAGACTCAACATCGACCAGTTTGGCTTGGAGAACCTACAGGCAGTCCGGCTCTGATGCCAACGATGTCAGGACCCCGACTCGATGCCACATAGGTCTAGCATGTAAAACCTCATATCACTTTGCGGCCTCACGCACGGTATTCCCACGGGTGTCGCCTTACCTTTGCCCGGGACCGTTTGCGCCTTTTGGCACACGTATATGATAGTGTCGCTAGTACCCATATGATAAGGAGCCCGGGCTGACATGGCTAGTCGTAAACCCAAAGTGGCACAGACTTACAGGGACAAGCATCCATGACCCAGCAACGAACGTGTCGGTCATCAGCAAGTTGGTCCGGGCTGTAGCACTGGGCTAGCAGGACTCCGGTAAACCGGGCTGTAGCGGGCTAACAGGACTCCGATACTCAATGCGTGACATTTCCCCGAAGGGACAGACACAGGAACGAAGAAGGACACATGGCGGCCAGCCTAAGTGTTCCAGAGCAGTAGCAAGCTACCATGGCTTAGTGGTAACACTAGGAGACATTTCCCGGTAAGAGAGGCTACTAAGGATAAACAACTAGATAGTCAAATCCCACACATACCAAGCATTTCAATCATACACACAATATGCTCGATATGTGCAAATACAACAAGGAATCACAACATGACTCTACGACACCAGTGCTTTATTTAAGGCTCAGAGAGCCATACATAACATACACATAGGTACGGGTCACACGACCCAGCATTCAAGTCATACAGTCATACAAACCAGCAGCGGAAGTAACTTGTCTGAGTACAGACAACTAGTAAAATAAAAGAGGCTTGGGAAGCCTAGCTATACTACGTGGTCCTTCACAAGCTCAGGATCACCACCTGGGCCTTAGCCTACTCATTGATGTCAACGTCTACGAAGAACCCATCAGAAGGGGTTGCAGCGTCTTCTGTAAAAATGTAAATTATAGCAACATGAGTACAAAGGTACTCAGCAAGACTTACATCAGATCCTACATACATGCACATTATCAAGAAGGGTTGGTGGAGTTGTTGCAGCAAGCCAGCTTTGACTCTTGGCTAGGCTATCCTACGAGACTCCAACTTGAAATGGTTTTGCGCACACGAGTCCACTACTCACCACTTCAATACACTACCCAGGATCCACCTCCGTCTTCCTACGGAAGAGCCATCCTCGGCACTCACACTTATCTTGAGGCTTTTAGTAGTTTCCATTTACTTGTCTATGAACTGTATAGGCAACCAAGTAGTCCTTTACCGCGGACGCGGCTATTCGAATAGATTATGTTAACCCTGCAGGGGTGTACTTCTTCATACACGCTCTCACCACTTACCGTCGTTTACACGACATGTACTCGGCAACCTTCAAGCGGAAGCCCAACGTGGGTGTCGGCCACGACCTACCTAATCACCTAAGTCTCCAATCCAGGTTTATCGCCTATCCAGGTTCCATCCGCAGGGAGTCCGGCCGAGGTTTCCGATACGGCCCCGAACGATGTGTACAGGGGTCCGTGACACCTAACGGGTGCCCGGTATCCCCGGCCACGTACCTACCGCATCACAGCCCACCCCTACGGTCAGCGCTGTCCACGGCCTCCAGTAGGCTACAAACACCAAAACTACTTGCAACTCCTGGACGGAGAACTAGGGTGAATAAGAAGCCGAGAGGGTCCATTGGTTTCGGTCCCAATGCATGGTAGTAGCTGATTCTTAAATCACACATACAGATCTCAGTGCTTAAGGTCGGCTTCAATGAAACAACCCACCATGTACTCCTACATGGCCTCTCATCGATACCTTTACCAAATCGTGTTCACCACACCACTCTCATTACCGACATAATCATTTCACTCTAGCCCATCACCCAGATGAACCAGACCTGACACGACTCTAAGCATAGCAGGCATAGCAAGGTAGGAACAACACATACATATAGCTCAATCAACTCCTACACATGCTAGTGGGTTTCATCTAGTTACTGTGGCAATGACAGGTCATGCAGAGGAAGTGGGTTCAACTACCGTAGCACACAGCAGTTTGAAACGCGTTGTCTTAATGCAGTAAAAGAGAGCAGGAGCGAGAACATGGGATTGTATCGATATGATCAAATGGTTGGTTGCTTGCCAGATGGTTCGATGCACTGATACGGTTCTTCGTTAGGGTAATCACGGTACTCCTCGAAGGCAGAACCTGCCGCAAAGAACACCGATACACAACTATCACCAAACAATGTGCAACAATATGATGCATGCATGAAACATGGCAATATGAGTGTGTTGGGCTAATGCAACTAAGACCAGAAGGGTTTGAACCAATTTGGATCAAAGATTCAAATTTCAAACTCATAGATGGCCCTTTAAAGTGTTTTTCCTTGTTCTGCATTAAACATCAAGTTAACTTGTTTCATCATGCATGAAAATAGTACAGATGGATAGATTGGATTTTTCTGATCATTTTTCATATATAACTTGTCTGATTTGGAGTTACAGATTAAAAGTTATGAATTTTTGAAGTTTAAACTATATTCTGGAATTTCCTATATTAGATTAAATCCAGAAATTAATTTATTGCGTCAGCCTGACATCAGTGTGACATCAGCAGGTCAACGGGACACGGTCGGGTCAAACCTGACAGTGGGTCCCGCGTGTCAGTGTGATTAGTTTAGTTAAAGTTTAATTAAAACTAAACCTATTTAATTAACAGGGCTGGGCCCCACCTGTCATTGACTCAGGAGAGTCAACCAGGGCCCACCCGTGGTCAAACCCAGGTCGGCTGCACCGGTGTTTAGCCTCCGGCGAGCCCGATGCGGCGGCGGAAGTGGTTTTTGCCGTTCCGGCAACCAAACGAGCCGCGGAGGCCACCGGAGAGGAGCTGAGGACGAACCGCAGCTCTTGGTGGAGTCCGTTGGGGTTGGGGTGGCCGGAGTTGGCGCCGGCGACGACTTTGGCGGCCACCGGGGTTCGGCCGAAGTCAAACTTGACGCAAGAGGGGTCGGTGAGGTGCGGGGAGTAGCTAGTTAGGTGCTACGTGACGCGGTGAGCATGATGGACACCGTGGAGTGGCCGGAGGGTGACCGGGAGCACGTCGGCGACGAGCTCCACGGCGGTGGGTGCGGTTGAGCTCCGGGAGGTCGCTACACGGCACGGGAGCAAGAAAAGAAGGGAGGGGAAGATGGCTAAGCTCACGGGGAGTTCGACGAAGCCCTTGGTGCTGCCGGGGACGGACCGGAGCGACGACGGCGTTGAAGGCGATCTCCGGCGACGGCGGTTCGGTCGAGGTCGATGCAATGGGCTCGGGCCTTGCGAGCGCTCGGGGCTCGGCTTGCTCGAAGGAGAGGAGGGTAGCGGAGCTCCTGGACACGGCGGCACGGCGTGGGGTCAATGGAGGGCGTGGCTACGGCGAGGGGGTGGCGGCGATGGCGTCGGCCATGGCGGGGGAGCGCGAGAGAGAGGGGTTGGGGAAGAATGGAGGTGTCCTGCGGGTTCACGGCGCTGCGTGGAGCTCATCCATCCAGCCCCGAGGCGAGGAGGTGGAGCAGGGCGGCAGCCAGCTGCGTGGCGCGCGCTGCGGTCGCCGTCGGGCACCTGCCTGCCTGCCTGGCCGGCAAGCAGCTCGCTGGAGCGGCGCTGGCTGGGCCGGCAGGTGGGCCGAGTGCTGGGCGCCAAGTAAGGTTTTTCTATTTGTACTGTTTTCTGTTTTTTTAATACTTCTGCAACTTTGTTGAATTAATAAAAATACTTAGGCAACTCCTAAAATCACCAAACTAATCCTGGTCCATAGTTGGATTATTTCCAACATGAAACATTTTAGTTTGGAGATATTTGAGCATCTGAATATTTTATATAATTTTAAATGCCCAAATTCAAATATCTATGATTTAATTCAAAGACCCTAAGATGACCTAGGAAAATGTGCATCACTTTTGGCAGAGGTCTGAACCAAGACAAAAATGATGGGCATTTTAGAAGGGCATTTCAGGTTCATTGAAAAAGTTTTTAGTAAACCCTAGTTGGTTTCAGAGGGGGCTGGGGGTTCTGTCATCCCCATTTCAGGTTTCTGAGGCAAGAATAAACATGATGCAACACTCTAATGCATGAACTAGCTAGGGTGTGACACTACTTTAATACACATCTGGGTGGATTGAGGCACCTGGGGAACCCAATGTTGCCTATTTTTTTTGGAAAAATCCCGGGGTTACCATGTGATTATCCTATGGACTGCCACCCAGGCTCAAAGCGATCATAATATTATTCATGCTAGAAACTTCCGTGTGCAGCCACAAGCTATTATGGGCTCTAGTATAGTTGAGTAAGTTGCAAGACTTCTTTAAGTGGAGGGCTAGCAAATGTAGGGGAAAGTAGGTGTAACTGTCCGCCTAGAGTAAAGAGTTATTGTTTCGGAAAGACTGAGTCTCGATTCACCGACCATGGATGTATTTGAGTCTTGTGGGAAAAAGTGCGCAAACCTCTGTAGAGTGTACAAACTAATCTTGGTTAACCGTGTCCCCGGTTATGGACGTCTTTAGTATCTAGTTCTTGGTTTATCATGTTGATCTCATCACTCTTAATTTTAATTTGATTGGGTTTAATGATGATGCTTAATTGGGATTGAGTTGGAGGAACCTTCTCAATGTTTAACAACCACCATGATAGTTAAATAAAATTTATTCCTTTGTTGTAGGGGAAAATTGGCTTTATGCAAAACTATAACCATAGAGCTTTCCACCAGCCATATATGCATGTAGTGATAGCATTATTCTGTTCATTACTCTCTTGTGTTACATTGCCAGCATATTCCATGTGCTGACCCGTTTTGGGCTGCAACATCCATGTTGCAGACTTTTCACACGACGAGTAAGGTGCCTTAGGTCGTGATCTTTCACTCAGTGATGCCGTTGGAGTTGATGGACTCACTTTATCTTCCAAGCCTTCTGCTGTTATCGTTTTATATGGCCTTAAGCCATATTTATTATAACAAGTTCTCTTTTGAGACATTCAATGTAATAAGTGTGTGATTGCTACTCTGTTATAAATCCTTCAAGTACTGTGCGTGTCAGCATTACCGATCCAGGGATGACACTAATGCACAGAGATCAGATTGTTTGAGGTCTGGTCGCTACAGGTACTGTCCAAAGAACTTGAAGCTGAGCTTGTGGTTGGCTGGGCACGCGACCGATGTCTGAATACGACTGTAACCTGAGGAAGACCTGGTCGCCAACCTGAAATTCCCGATGGGATTTCTTATTATCGGCCTGACTTTTCATAATCTGTTGTGCGTAGAGCAAATGTTGCCTTAACAGGTCCTGCATTTGTTGACGCTCCTCCAACCATTCATTTAGCTCTGGAACCGGTGTTGCTTTGTCAAGAAGTAGTCCCAGGTGTCGTGGTTCTTGGTCGTAAACCACCGAGAACGGTGCTCTATTGAGGGTAGAATGGTATGTTGAGTTGTACCAGAATTCAGCCAAAGCTAACCATTTGCTCTAGTTGGCGGGGGTGTTGTGCACAAAGCAGCACAAGTAGGTTTTGAGACATTAGTTGACATGCTCCGTTTGGCTATCGGTTTGCAGATGGTGGGATGAACTCATCTTCGGTTCGACGCTTTGCAACTTGAAGATCTCTTGCCAAACCTTACTGGTAAAAACTGCATATGTGTCGGAAATGATAGCTTCAGGCAGGCCATGGAGTTTGTAGAGTTAATCAATATATAACTGGGCTATAACTTGCGCTGTGTACGGGTGCTTAACTGGAATGAAGTGGGCATACTTAGATAAAGTATCGACCACTACCAATATGCAGTTATACTGCCTAGACGGGGGCAATCCCCTGATAAAATCCATGGACACCAAGTCCCAGCAATGCTTGGTGACTGGCAGAGGATGGAGGAGTCCTGGATATTGCGCATGATCTGGCTTGGCTTGTTGACGGATTTGGCTGGTCTGAACATGCTCTTTGATGTGCTGCTCATCCCAGGCCATGTGAAAAGATGCTTGATTCTTCTGTATGTGGTCGGGAAGCCTGAGTGGCCACCCACAATATTATCATGCAAGGCATGCATGATTTGGTGTTGGAGATGCCTGTTGTTGCCTAGCCAGACCCGACCTTTGAAATGGGCAATGCCCCTATGCAAGGTGAATTTGCCCCCAGCCACTGGTGCTACGGCAAGTTGGGTGATTAGTTGTTGTATCTTCAAGTCTTGGTCATAAACTTTGATGATCTCCTCTAACCATGCGGGTTGACACATAGAGATGGCGTGGGGCTATTCAGAGGCAGTCACTGGACGCCGAGAGAGAGCGTCCGTGGCACCGTTGCCAGACCCTTTGTGGTAGCAGATGCGGTACTGTAGTCCTAAGAGTTTGGTTAAGGATTACTGCTGCCAGGAGGTGTGGAGGCGATGTTCTTCTGAATGCACTAAGCTGCGCTGGTCGGTTTTGATCACAAACTCGCTAAACTAAAGGTACGGCCGCCACTGCTCAATAGTCAGAACAATGTCTAGGTATTCTTTTTCGTAGGTGGACAGTCCTTTTGTGTGGGGACCCAATGCTTTGCTAAGGTAAGCAAAGGGATGGCCTTCCTGTTGAAGCACAGCGCCGACCCCATATTCGCAACCATCCGTCTGAATTATGAATGGCTTGGTGGAATCCGGTAGAGCCAGTGTAGGAGCTATAACTAGGTCATACTTGAGTGCTACAAAAGCATATTGGGTGGCTAATGTCCATTGGAAGGGTGTGTTCTTGCGTAACAGAGTAGTCAAGGGCCGAGCGAGCATGCCAAACTGTTTGACAAAATGTTGGTAGTAGCCTGCCAGGCCGAGGAATGCCCTGACATCCTTGACACACGCTGGTACTGGCCAATCAACCACTTGTTGTATCTTGCTGTTGTTAGTGGAGACCCCCTGTGCAGAAATAGTGTGGCCTAGGTACTTGATTTCTTACCGATCGAACACACATTTTGATCACTTCACATACCATTGATCTTTCCGTAGGAGGGACATGACCTGCCATAAGTGTTGGGTGTGGAGATCCATCATTCAATTGAAAACAAGAATGACGTCGAAAAACGACATTGCACACACCCGTAGTACTGGTTGCAGAGTGACTTGGATGGCACCCAAGAATGTTGTTGGTGCTCCTCCCAGGCCAAAGGGAACCACCTTGAATTCAAAATGGCCAGAGTGAGTTTGAAATGCCGTTTTAAATTATTCTCCTTCCGCCAGGCAAATCTGATGGTATCCGAATCGCAGATCGAGAGTAGAAAAACCAGCGAGCTCTGGCTAGTTCATCCAGTATATCCTATATCACTAGGACTGGGTAATTGTTGATAATGGTCATGGCATTGAGGCACCGGTAATCAATACATATTCGCCATGTACTATATTTCTTATTCACAAGAATGACGGGTGAAGAGAACAGGCTTCTACTTGATACGTCTCCAACGTGTCTATAATTATTGATTGTTCCATGCTGTTATATTATCATTCTTGGATGTTTTACAATCATTTTATATCATTTTTTGGTACTAACCTATTGACATAGTGCCCAGTGCCAGTTGTTGTTTTCTGCATGTTTTTTACATTGCAGGAAATCAATACCAAACGGAGTCCAAACGCGGCGAAACTTCTTGAGGATTTTTTGGACCAAAAGACATCCAGTGGGCCAGGAAAGCGCCTGGGGCTGCTTCGATGGGAGCACAACCCACGAGGGCGCTCCTGGAGGCCCAGGCGCGCCCTAGTGGGTTGTGCCCACCTCAGGTGCCCCTGAACTGCCTCTTTGCTCTATAAATACTCAAATATTCCAGAAACCTTAGGGGAGTCGATGAAAATCAATTCCAGCCGACGCAGAGTCCAAAACCACCACATCCAATCTAGACACCATCACGGAGGGGTTCACCACTTCCATTGGTGCCTCTCCGATGATGCGTGAGTAGTTCTTTGTAGACCTACGGGTCCATAGTTAGTTGCTAGATGGCTTCCTCTCTCTCTCTTGATTATCAATACAATGGCCTCTTGGAGATCCATATGATGTAAGTCTTTTTATGGTGTGTTTGTTGGGATCCGATGAACTTTGAGTTTATGATCAGATATATGTTTTTATCCACGAAAGTTATTTGAGTCTTCTTTGATCTCTTATATGCATGATTGATTATAGGCTCAAATTTCTTCTCCAATATTTGGGTTTTGTTTGGCCAACTTGATCTATTTATCTTGCAATGGGAAGAGGTGATTTGTGATACTTCCATTTTGCATCATGCTTTTATATCAATATTTATTGCATTATTGTCGGATTTCGTGTTCCGGCAGACCCTTGAGGTTCGAACACTGGGGTGCGCGCGGAGATTTCTCCCTCTACCTACCCGCTCCTCGCCGAATCGCTAGGATCTAAACTAAAAAAAGAAACAACACAAGAGACATAGGGTTTATACTGGTTCAGGCCACCATTGTGGTGTAAAACCCTACTCCAGTGTGTGGTGTGGTGGATTGCCTCTTGGGCTGATGGTGAACAATACAAGGAAGAACGGCCTCGCGAGGGTCTGTTCTTGGCTGGTGCGATGAACTGCTAGGAGGAGTTCAGTCGCTCTCTCTCTCTCTCTCTCGATTCTAGATGTATGCCAGATACTAGATGCCTCTACCCTGGGGGTGGCTAGTCCTATTTATAGTCAAAGGCCCTGGGCCTCTTCCCAAATATTGAGCGGGAAGGGCGCCAACAATTGGCCATTTTGAAGGGGAACAACGGGTACACTTATCCTGACTAAAGTTGGTCCTCGCCTGTCAAAGGCTCTGGTGGTGACGCCTACTTGGGCTCCACAATGACTTCCTCCCTGCCGTTGGGCTGGTCTTGGTCTTGTTGCACTGAAATGGATGCCTTTGCTTGATGCTCTCGCCTGCGCTTGCTCCCTTTGCACCAAAGAGGAAAGGAGGACACTGCGCGGGCTAGCGCCCGACTGGCGCCCTTGGTCGTCATGGCTTGCGTCATGGTCACCTCGCAAGGTACCCCGCCTTGAACTCTCCGCCTCCTCGCGAGCCAGCCTGATGAGGCCGTGCCTGAGGAAGCTCCTTGTCATCCGCCCCGCGAGGCTTGGCCCCTCGCGAGGGTCTTGAGCTTGTGTTGATGAAGATGGGCCGCGCTGGGCCCCCTTTGAGCCACGCCGCAGGCCGCAGGCAGTCAAGTCTGGGGACCCCCGTTCCCAGAACGCCGACAATTATGGGCTGTTATTACACATTATATCTCAATACTTATGGCTATTCTATCTTATTTTACAAGGTTTACCATGAAGAGGGGGAATGCCGACAGCTGGAATTCTAGCTGGAAAAGGAGCAAACGTTGGAAACCTATTCTGCACAACTCCAAAAGACCTGAGACACCATGAAACAACTTTTTGGATTTTATAAGAATTTATGGGCAAAAGAAATAGGCCAGGGGCCTTGCTGCGCCACTACTTCTCCCTCCGGACCTCTCGTGGTTCCATCTCTGCGTGTGCGAGCTTCGTCGCGTACGGCAGCTCCATCGCCATTTCGAACCCTGGGAAAAGGATCGAGGGCTTCAGGAGCAAGTGGGTCGTGGTGGATGCTGGGCGCATCCACCCTCGGCTGATCCTGCCCACGGGGCACCCCGCGAGCTCCGACGACTGGTCCCGAGTGGAGCTTGTGGACCCCCGCACGAAGCTGGTGTTGGAGAAGATGGACGCGGATCTGAGGCCGGCCAGCATGGCGGCGGCAAAGCTGACTGGTGCATCGCTACTGAGGGAATTCCTGGAGCACCAGCTGGCTCCGCTTCGTCAGTACTCACTTCCGATGTGGAGGCCCCACCCGAGCCCCGCGGTCTTGGCCGATGAGGATCTGGCTGTGGTTCTCCAGTCTTTGGTCGGGGGCGACGTGGCGAGGTTGGAGGGTGCTCCTATGCCCCTGTTCCTCCGCGAGGACTGGGATCAGGTAGTGGGGTCCATGCCCGTCTTCAACGGGGACGGGCCCATGCCCGCGGAGGCTCCCGAGGACCCGGTGGACGTGTCCTCCAGCGACTCCAGCGAAGAGAAGGAAGAAGGGGAGCAGGAAAAGGGGGCTGACTCTGAGGCAGAGTCAAGGGCTACCCCCCTCCGGCACAGGTCCCACGCTCTCCGCCTCTCTCTGAGTGATGACGACGAGGATGATGACGAGCAGGGCGGCGGGAGCCTGTCCCCGATCCCGAAGAAGGACCGGACCGGGCTGATCCCCCGCGGGTCTGCCCCAGCCCCGAGGCGATCCGCAGGCGCACTTCCTGCTCCCGAGCTCCTAGAGGCTGATCCTTGCAGCCGGCTCTCGGGCTTCAAGTACGGTCGGAGGCTGCTCGAGCCCGCGAGCGACGACCTGTAAGTGCTTGATTCCTGTATTGTTTCTTGTTCTGTTGCTGAGGCTTGACGTCCGTATCTTCCGGCTAGGCGGGCGCCCGCGGCGAAGAAGTCGAAGGGAGCTCCTGAGGTTCCATCCGTGGCAGCGCCTCTGCCCGCGAAAGAAGGTGAACGTGACGCACGGGCCTTTCCTGCCCGGTCGTCCTCGCGAGGCCTGGCTGAGACAGCTGGGGCGAGCTCAGCCCCCATGGCCCAAGCAACTCCCGAGGTGCCCTTGCCTGATGCCGCCACCATAGCCGTCGTGGCGTAGTAGGCTCCACCTCAGGATACTGTGATCACGCTGCCGTCTTCTCCTCCTACTCCACCGACTGCTGCTTCCCCGACTACTGTTCTGGATCATGCTGCTGCCGAACTGGACCGTCTGTGGCAGGATCTTCTGGGCACCGGCCCTCGTCTAGTGGCCGGGCACTTGGAGCTAGCTTCCGGCTGGATTCGCTCCGACGCTTCGATTCGGGCGGCGCTGGTCCAGGCCTCGACGGCTTGCGACGAGGAGAAGAAGGCCGTCCTTGGGGCGAAGGCTGCCCGCGACACCGCCTTGGGGGAGGTGGCTAATGTCCGAGGTCGCTGCAAGGCACTGGAGAGCGAGCTGAAGGGCCTGCAGGACCAGCTCGCCGAGGAGACCCGCCTTCGCCAAGAGCAGGAGGAAGGCATGAAGGCTCGCGAGGCGGCCGTCAAGGACCGGGATGCCAAGCTCAAGAAGCGCCGTGACCGCCTAGGCGCGCTGGAGCAAGAGCTGGAGGTGAGGAAGGTTGAGCTGGACGGCAAGGCACGGGTTCTTGCCGAGGATCGCGTGGCCTTTGCGGAGATGGAGGAGAAGGCTCGCACTTCATTGAAGACGCTTTACGAGAGCGGCCTGGAGAGCCCGCTGGCTGGCGAGGAGGATGGCCCCGCCAAGCTGCTTCCCTTCCTGGTTCGTGCTCTTGAAGATGTCACCCTTGGCCTTGGCCCTACGGCTGAGGCTGAGGCACGCGTCTTGTCTTCTGCAGCACTGACGTGGGTCTTCACCCACATCTATCTTTGCGACCCCAACGTCGACCTCGACAGCCTGCTGGAGCCAGCGAGCGGCGAGCTTGCCGCTGCCGCTACTGAGGCCGTGAAGGGTCGTGCGGAGGCTCTGCTGGGGAAGTTCCGGGCCTTCAGTACCAAGCCGAAGTGGAGCGCTGCCAGCCCTGCAGCTCCACAAGGCGAACCCGCTCCACACAGCTCCACCGCCGGCAAGTGACTCCATTGTGGCTCCCGTCCTGCTTTTAATTCCTGCACATGTACCATGCCTCGGGGAGGCGTTAAAACTTGCATTTGGTGCTGTGATAACAGTATGGACTGTAATATTTGCTTTTGAATTCCCTGAAATTTGCGCTATTCCTTCCTACTTGCTTATGCTCTACGCCGGCAGAGCCCAGCCCCGCACATACCTCAGCCGCTGTTAGCCCCGACCGGAAACCAGGACGGGACCAAGGGGTGAGGGCTACGTGACAAGTTAGGCTCCTGAGTCGCGATGTTCAGGAGTCCCCCTTGGCGCTTGAACAACAAGTAGGGAGGTGAGATGTGGGGGTGACTCCTTAGGGAGGTGAGATGCGGGTGGATCTACCGTTCTACATCTGCAGAGCCCGGCCCCGCACATACCTCAACCGCCGTTAGCCTTTCGGAACTAAGGAGTGAGGGGCTACGTGACGAGTTAGGCTCCTGAGTCGCGATGCTCAGGAGTCCCCCTTGACGCTCAAATAGCCTTCGTACCTTGGCTCCGCTCGGGGAGGGACGTGCGACGAACCAGGCCCGGGGGGCCTGGCGGGGTGGCATGCGTCTAGGCGTGACCCGGGCGCAGCCCCCGTGCCCAGCCCCCTCGCGCGGCACTCCCGAGGGGAGGCGTTGCGATGAGGCTAGACACTAAGCTCTGGGCTCCCTGAGGTTGATGCGGCCCGGGGGCCACTCTCAGTTGTTTATCACCAGCGCGGAGCATAGCACTTCCGTATGTGTACGGGCATAGCCGCTCCTCGGCAGTGTCGTTAGCCAGCACGGAGCATGGTGCTTCCACTGGTGCGTGGGAGGGGGCTCCCCTCCGGGAGGAGCCCCCGGGGCGTGTACAGCCCCGCCCTGACACGTGGCTGTCACGGCAGGGCTTGACGAGGTGTATCTAGGAACCCGTGAGCCAGCGCGGGACTCACGGGGCCCTACCTCAAGGCGGGTTGTGCCTGGCTCTGGGCCTTATCTTGGGGTGTGTTCCTGCAAATTTGGCTAGATGCCGGTGCTCTACGTCCTCAGGTCCCGGCCCTCGAGCTGGTCTCTGCCGTCGCTGGTATGCCAGGTCGCGATGCCGTGGACAAGACCAGAGGGTGAGGGCTGGGGAGCCGGTAGGAGCCCTGAGTCGCGATGCTCAGGTACCCCCCCTTTAACACACAAGTTGGGTCAGATGTCGAAACTCTACGTCCTCGGGTCCCGGCCCTCGAGCTGGTCTCAGCCATCGCTGGTATGCCAGGTCGCGATGCCATGGACAAGACCAGAGGGTGAGGGCTGGAGAGCCGGTAGGAGCCCTGAGTCGCGATGCTCAAGTACCCCCCCTTTAACGTGCAAGCTTGGTTAGGTGTCAACACTCTACGTCCTCGGGTCCCGGCCCTCGAGCTGGTCTCAGCCATCGCTGGTATGCCAGGTCGCGATGCCATGGACAAGACCAGAGGGTGAGGGCTGGAGAGCCCGTAGGAGCCCTGAGTCGCGATTCTCAGGTACCCCCCTTTAACGCGCAAGCTTCCGACATCCAGGAAGAAAGGGTGCCACGGACAGGCACCAAATAACAAGCATGATGGGTCGAAAGCATGGCCCTAAGATAAATGCAAGAGGGGTACACGCCGCTAGGTCTGACCCGAGTGACTTGGGGATGATGCAGCCCGAGGGGCGCCCCCAATAAAGTAAGCTAAGAACATGAGATAAAAGGGATACACGCCGCAGGGACGGACCCACACGGCCTGGGAATAATGCGGCCCTGAGGGTGCTCCCAGCTGGAAATGAAACTTGAAAGATGTCACCTGATGATGTTGGGGACGAAGGGGTGTTGGTGTAGCAGACTCGGTGGGCTGTGGGAGCCGATCCTCATGAGACCCCAGGCCCAGGGGCCTCAGGAGGCTCCTCGCGGACCATCTCCATCTCCACCAGGGCTGCGGAACGCCTGACGTCTTGAGCCTCCAGGATGGCCCTCATGAGGCGCTGGTACGCGGCAACCGCGTTCGGCAAGCCATAAGGCATGCGAACGTAGCTGTGGGGCGGACCCTCGTAGCGTCCCACTTGCGAGGGCCAGAGGCGTTCCTGAGACGCGGCTCGGTTGAGCCCTGGTATGTCAAAGCAAACATGCGGCCCACCATCCTCGCCTGGATGGGGGGCCACAGCGGGTAAGCGGCGGCTGCCTCTCATGACTCTTGACTACTGTAGCTCCTGAATAGCCTTGCTGACGAATTCCTGAGGGTTTGGCCCTCCTTGCCTTGCTCCTTCTTGAGGGAAACGTGCTTCGAAACACACCTCCACGTAGTGCCCAAGCGCCTCCCTCGTGACCTTGGCGAGGTCGGCGACCCTCCAAGGGAGAGCCCCTGAGCCCTGCCCGAGGAGGGCATCGGGCGCGCTTCCTTATGCGATGGAAGGAGGTTCCCCTTGAGCAGGCGCGGGCCCTGAGGGGCCTGCCTCCTGAGGGGCCGGGCCGGATGATGTCTTCTTCTTCTTGGGGGCGGCCTCGGGAAGCCTCCTGCTTCCGCGATCCGGGTCTTCCAGTGATGCGGCCTGAAAGGCTCGCTCCAGGGAGCACACTGCGTCTCTTTCTTCGCAGGGCACCGTGATGACTCCGCCACTTCCTGGCATCTTGAGGACGTTGTAGCCGTGGTGGGTTACGACCATGAACTTGGCCAGCGCTGGGTACCCGAGGATGGCGTTGTACGGCAGGCGAATGTGGGCGACGTCGAAGTCGATGAGCTCGGTGCGGTAGTTGTCGCGTGCCCCGAAGGTGACAGGGAGGCGGACCTGCCCAATCGGGACTGTGGAGCCGTCGGTGACTCCGGAGAAGGGCTTGGTTGGCTGAAGCTGATTGTAGGGCACTTGGAGATTGTTGAACGTTTCCATGGACAGGACGTTGAGCCCTGCCCCGCCATCGATGAGGGTCCTGGTTACTAGCACATTGCTGATGATTGGGGAACAAAGCATCGGGAGGACTCCGGCTGTGGCCGTGTACTTGAGCTGATCCGCTGAGCTGAACGTGATGGTGCATGCCGACCACTTGAGAGGGCGCGTGGCCTTGAGCTTGGGGAGGACTGCATTCACTTCGCGGGTGAACTGCTTGAAGATGCACTGAGAGGCTGGGGCTTGAGCTCCGCCCAGGATGCAGGCGATCGCACGTGGTTCCTGGAAGCCCCCAGCCCCCTCGTCCTGATGACAGTACTCATTTCTCCTTGGCTGCGGCGGCAGCGGAGGGAGGCCTGCATTCCCTTGCGGGCAATCCTCGCGAGGCTGGTCCCTCCAGCCTCCCTCGCGAGGCGGGTCCTGCCAGCGATCCTCGAGAGGTTGGTCGCGCCACCCTTGGCATGGGCCGCGGTCTTCCAAGCGTCCTGCGTTCCTTCCTCCTCCTCGGCCGTAGCCCCGGTCGCTGCGGTCTAGACGTCGGCCGACCCTTCCTTCACGCATGGCCCGGAGCTCTTGGCATTCATTGGTGTTGTGGGTGTGGAGGTCGTGGTACACGCAGTACCGACTGCCCTTGGAGGATTCGGGCTGATCTCTGCCCCGCTTGGTGTCTGGCTCTGCCACGAGCACGGCAACCCCTTGCGCTTCACGTCCTTGGCCTTAGGCTTCTTCTCTTCTGGGTCTGCGGCAGGCAGCTCGAAGAGGGAGAGGCGCCCTTCCTCAGCCCTGGCGCACTTGGTCGCCAAGTTGAACAGCTCCAAGGAGGTGCACAGGTCTTCATGCATCGCCAGCTCCTCCTTCATCTTGACGCCGCGCACGCCGTCGGAGAAGGCTGAGATGATGGCCTCCTCTGTTACTTTGGGGATCTTGAGGCGCATGTTGTTGAAGCGCTGGATGTACTTCTGCAGGGTTTCCCCGCCGTAGCAAGTAGCAACCAGGGGAAACCCTGCAGAAGTACATCCAGCGCTTCAACAACATGCGCCTCAAGATTCCTAGGGTGACGGAGGAGGCCATCATCTCAGCCTTCTCCGACGGTATGCGCGATGTCAAGATGAAGGAGGAGTTGGCGATGCATGAAGACCTGTGCACCTCCTTGGAGCTGTTCAACTTGGCGACCAAGTGCGCCAGGGCTGAGGAGGGGCGCCTCTCCCTCCTCGAGCTGCCTACCGCGGACCCCGAAGAGAAGAAGCCCAAGGCCAAGGACGTGAAGCGCAAGGGAGCTGCCGTACTCGTGGCCGAGCCAGACACCAAGCGGGGCAGAGATTAACCCGAATCCTCTAAGGGCAGTCGGTACTGCGTGTACCACGACCTCCACACCCACAACACCAATGAATGCCAAGAGCTCCGGGCCGTGCGCGAAGGAACGGTCGGCAGACATCCCGACCGCAGCGACCGGGGCTATGTCCAAGGAGGAGGAAGGAATGCAGGACGTTGGGAAGTCCGCGGCCCGCGCCAAGGGTGGCGCGACCAACCTCGTGAGGATCGCTGGTAGGACCCGCCTCGCGAGGGAGGCTGGAGGGATCAGCCTCACGAGGATCGCCTGCAAGGGAACGCGGGCCTCCCTCCGCTGCCGCCGCACCCAAGGAGAAATGAAGACCGTCATCAGGACGAGGGGGCTGGGGGCTTCCAGGAACCACGCGCAATCGCCTGCATCCTGGGCGGAGCTCAAGCCACAGCCTCTCAGCGCATCTTCAAGCAGTTCGCCCGCGAAGTGAATGCAGTCCTTCCCAAGCTCGAGGCCACGCTCCCTCTCAGGTGGTCGGCATGCGTCATCATGTTCAGCTCAGCGGATCATCTCAAGTGCGCGGCCACAACCGGAGACCTCCCGATGCTTTGTTCCCCAATCATCAGCAACGTGCTAGTCACCAAGACGCTCATCGACAGCGGGGCAGGGCTCAACATCCTGTCTGTGGAAACGTTCAACAATCTTCAAGTGCCCTACAGTCAGCTTCAGCCAACCAAGCCCTTCTCCGGAGTCACAGACGGCTCCACGGCCCCGATAGGACATGTCCGCCTTCCTGTCACCTTCGGGGCACGCGACAACTACCGCACCAAGCTCATCGACTTCGACGTCACCCACATTCGCCTGCCGTACAACGCCATCCTCGGGTACCCGGTGCTGGCCAAGTTCATGGTCGTAACCCACCACGGCTACAACATCCTCAAGATGCCAGGAAGCGGCGGGGTCATCACGATGCCCTGCGAAGAGAGAGACGCAGTGTGCTCCCTGGAGCGAGCCTTTCAGGCCGCATCACTGGAAGACCCAGACCGCGACAGTAGGAGGCCTCCCGAGGCCGCCCCCAAGAAGAAGAAGACATAGTCCGGCCCGGCCCCTCAGGAGGTAGGCCCCTCAGGGCCCGCGCCTGCTCAGGGGGAGCCTCCTTCCATCGCGTAGGCAAGCGCGCCCGGCGCCCTCCTCGGGCAGGGCTCGGGGGCTATCCCCTGGAGGGCCGCCGACCTCGCCAAGGTCACGAGGGTGGCGCTTGGGCACCATATGGAGGCGTGCTTTGAAGCACGTTCCCTCAAGAAGGAGCAAGGCAAGGAGGGCCGAACCCTCAGGAGTTCGTCAGTAAGGCCATTCGGGAGTTATAGAAGTCAAGGGTCATGAGAGGCAGCCACCGCCTACCCGCCGTGGCCCCCCATCCAGGCGAGGATGGTGGGCTGCGCGTCTGCATCGACATACCGGGGCTCAACCGAGCCGCGTCTCAAGAGCGCCCCTGGCCCTCGCGAGTGGGACGTTGCGAGGGTCCGCCCCACAGCTACGTGTGCATGCCTTACGGCTTGCCGAACGCGGCTGCTGCACACCAGCGTCTCATGAGGGCCATCTTGGAGGCTCAAGAGGTCAGGCATGCCGCAGCCCTAGCAGAGATGGAGATGGCCCGCGAGGAGCCGCCAGCGCCTCCGGAGCCTCCTGAGGCCCCTGGGCCTGGGGGCTTGTGAGGATCGGCTCCCGCAGCCCACCGGGTCTGCTACACCAACACCCCTTCGTCCCCAACATCATCAGGTGACATCTTTTAAGTTCAATTTCTGGCTGGGAGCGCCCTCAGGGCCGCATTATTCCCAGGCCGTGTGGGTCCGTCCCTGCGGCATGTATCCTTTTTATTTCATGTCCTTAGCTTACCTTATTGGGGGCGCCCCCCGGGCTGCATCATCCCCAAGCCGCTCGGGCCTGACCCAGCGGCATGTACCCTTCTTGCGTTTATCTTAGGGCTATGCTTTCGATCCACCATGCTTGTTATTTGGTGCCTTTCTCTCCTGGGTGTCGGAATCTTGGGCGTTAAAGGGGGGGTGCCCGAGCATCGCAACTCCGGGCTCCTACCGGCTCTCCGGCCCTCACCCTTTGGTCTTGTCCATGGCATCGCGACCTGGCATGCCAGAGACGGCTGAGACCAGCCTGAGAGCCGGGACCCGAGGACGTAGAGTTTCGACACCTAACCCGGCTTGCGCGTTAAAGGGGGAGGGTGCCTGAGCATCGCGACTCAGGGCTCCTACCGGCTCTCCGGCCCTCACCCTCTGGTCTTGTCCATGGCATCGCGACCTGGCATGCCAGCGACGGCTGAGACCAGCCCGAGAGCCGGGACCCGAGGACGTAGAGTTTCGTCCTCTAACCCAGCTTGCGCGTTAAAGGGGGGGTGCCTGAGCATCGTGACTCAGGGCTCCTACCGGCTCTCTGGCCCTCACCCTCTGGTCTTGTCCATGGCATCGCGACCTGGCATGCCAGCGACGGCTGAGACTAGCCCGAGAGCCGGGACCCGAAGACGTAGAGCACCGGCATCTGGCCAAATTTGTAGGAACACATTCGAAGATAAGGCCCAAAGCCAGGTGCAACCCGCCTTGAGGTAGGGCCCCGTGAGTCCCGCGCTGGCTCACGGGTACCCCAATACACCTCACAAGGCCTTTCATGCCCTTCCACAGCAACTAACGGCTGATTGTCGATTGTCGAGACAAACCCTCGTTCCTTCTGTGATGAGCCTGCAGGGTCCCTCCAAGGAGCGTCGCCAAGCAACCTCACATCGGCCAAGGCACAGATCTAGCGCCGCACCAGGAAGCGTTTTTCTGACCCTCGAGATAAGTCACTTTCCGGAAGCATTGGTTATCGCAGCACCGCCCCCGCACCAAGTGTAATCCCGTGTTAGCAACGTCGCTCTCCTTTCTCACCGAATGATGGCTGCTTGAGCGCTAAGGGGGACCTCATGAGCATCGCGACTCAGGGGCTCTTACCGGACCTCGCGCCGCTCACCTCCTGGCCTTGACCACGGCATCGCGACCTGGCATACCAGCGACGGCTGAACCCGCCTTAGGACTGGGACCTGTCGGCGCAGAGCACCAAGCCCTCGCGAGGTCTGGAAGGAGGAAACTAAGCTAAAACGGAATAAGCATCTCGCACCGCTTCACAATAAGGATCATATTGACAGACGGAGCTATAAACTTCTTACAAGCCCTCGTGGGGTATATTCTTGGCCCCTCGCAGGAACAAAAGGCACAAATCCTAAGGAGACCTAACTACAGGGGCATCACGGCAGACACCATCATCAACAGTGGGCCGCCCAGCACCGACGCCAACGCCATCCAGATCAGAGGCGGCGACGGCCTGACGAGCCCGCCCTGCTCCAGGAACGGCGCAGGCTCGAGGGCTCGTAGCTGTCATCGCTCGTCTCCGGAGTCGCAAAGAGCTCGGCGGAGTCACTGGATCCTCCGGCGCCTCCATCGCCTGAGGAGCGGCCAAGGGAGCGGTCGGCCGGCCTCTGTCTCGCCGCAGCAGGGTCCCGACCGCCTCTCCCGGGGCAGCACTCCAGCCGGCGACCCTCCGCATTGAAGACCTTGAAGGACATCACCAAAGCACCATTGTACTCCAGATGGATCGTGAGGGCGCCCCTCGTCTTGCAGACCCGGGCGACCTCGCCCCAGCCTCGAGTCATGAAGACCTCACCCGGGGCAACGACCGTGACCTCTGCCCCGGTCGCGAGGGTGCCGCAGCCGGCGTGCTGCAGCCAAAGCCCGAGGGGTTCCCCCCACAGGACGACGGAGGTGAAGAAAGAGGGGAGACGAATCCAAGACTTAGGAGGCGTGGCGGCGTGAAGCACGAACTCTCGGCAGGAGCCCTCGACGTGGACTCCAGGGGGGAAGACGCACACTTTCGTGACCCGCCGGCGTCGTCGACGGTGCCGCTCGTGGCGTTCGGCGTCGACTCCTTTAGGCCCGCCAATGTGCGCGTACAAGGGAAGAGGGAACCCAGGCGGTGGCCGCTCACACCAGGGTCTTGACACTTCCTGGCGAGTGCCCTCGCCCTGACACTAGAGGGCCTTCCGCTTCTTCGGGGGAAGCGGGTCAGGATCCTCTTGGGGAGCTTTTCCCTTCTCTTCCGCGGAGAACCGGCGGATCGGAGCCATTGCAGCAAGACGGAGCAAGGCCCAGGAAGGAGGAGAAGCAGAGGGATAGACCGGAAGGGCGCGCGCTGTTCCGTACTTATATCCAGCAAAGGCCAACCATCAACCTCCACGATCACAGGTAATCATGACCCACTTTGCATGTAGGGACTTGTCGAATCCGTGCGGTTACCAAGGCGTCGTGGGAAGCAGAGGCGCCCATGTCCAATCAACCGCCACGCGGCGCCCAAGGCCACAGGCTGTTAGGGCCCGCGACGCTTCGCACTTGCCCTTTCGCCTCTCTGCTTGGCCAAGTTCGGGCGCGTCGTGGGCCCGGGGGCTACTGTCAGTGTTCTGGGAACGGGGGTCCCCAGACTTGCCTGCCTGCGGCCTGCGGCATGGCTCAAAGGAGGCCCAGCGCAACCCATCTTCATCAACACAAGCTCAAGACCCTCGCGAGGGGCCAAGCCTTGCGGGGCGGACGACCAGAAGCTTCCTCAGGCACGACCTCATCAGGCTGGCTCATGAGGAGGCGGAGAGTTCAAGGCGGGGTACCTCGCGAGGTGCCCATGATGCAAGCCATGATGACCAAGGGCGCCAGTCGGGCGCCAGCCCGCGCAATGTCCTCCTTTCCTCTTTGGTGCAAAGGGGGCAAGCGCAGGCGAGAGCATCAAGCAAAGGCATCCATTTCGGTGCAACAATACCAAGACCAGCCCAACGGCCGGAAGGAAGTCATTGTGGAGCCCAAGCCGGCGTCACCACCAGAGCCTTTGACAGGCGAGGACCAACTTTAGTCAGGATAAGTGTACCCGCTGTTCCCCTTCAAAATGGCCAATTGTTGGCGCCCTTCCCGCTCAAATATTTGGGAAGAGGCCCAGGGCCTTTGCCTATAAATAGGACTAGCCACCCCCAGGGTAGAGGCAATCTGGACCTGACCTAGCAATCGGGATCCTCACCAAGAAACCAGTAGATAGAGCGATTGAACTCCTCCCAGCAGTTCATTGCACCAGCCAAGAACAGTCCCTCGCGAGGCTGTTCTACCTTGTATTGTTCATCATCAAGCCCAAGAGGCAATCCACCACACCACACACTGGAGTAAGGTATTACACCACAATGGTGGCCTGAACCAGTATAAATCTTGTGTCTCTTGTGCTGTTCAGTTTGGTAGTTTAGGCCCTAGCGATTCGGCGAGGAGTGAGCCGGTAGAGGGTTGAATCTCCGCGCACCCCAGTGTTCGAACCTCAAGGGTCTGCCGGAACCCCAAATCCGACAACCTAGACTCATTAGATGGGTTCTCTTGCTCCAGGAATTTGACTTGCATATTATTGATAGAAAGGGAGCTGAGAACCCCGTTGCAGACAACTTGTCTAGGTTAGAGAATGTTCTTGATGACCCACTGCCTATTAATGATAGCTTTCCTGATGAACAATTAGTGGTTGTCAATGCTTCTCGTACTGCTCCTTGGTATGCTGATTATGCTAATTACATTGTTGCTAAATATATACCGCCTAGTTTCACATACCAGCAAAAGAAAAAGTTCTTTTATGATTTAAGGCATTACTTCTGGGATGATCCACACCTTTATAAAGAAGTAGTAGATGGTATTATTAGACGTTGTGTGCCTGAGCATGAACATGAACAAATCCTACGCAAGTGTCACTCTGAATCCTATGGAGGACACCATGCTGGAGATAGAACTGCACACAAGGTACTACAATCTGGTTTTTATTGGCCTACTCTTTTCAAAGATGCTCGTAAGTTTGTCGAATCTTGTGATGAATCGCAAAGAATAGGTAACACTAGTAGACGTCAAGAAATGCCTATGAATTATTCTCTTGTTATTGAATGGTTTGATGTTTGGGGCTTTGATTATATGGGACCTTTTCCTGCCTCCAATGGTTATACACATATTTTAGTTGCTGTTGATTACATTACTAAGTGGGTAGAAGCTATTCCAACTAGTAGTGCTGATCATAACACTTCTATTAAAATGCTTAAAGAAGTTATTTTTCCGAGGTTTGGAATCCCTAGATATCTTATGACTGATGGTGCTTTACACTTTATTCATGGTGCTTTCCGTAAGATGCTCGCTAAGTATGATGTCAATCATAGAATCGCATCTCCTTATCACCCGCAGTCTAGTGGTCAAGTAGAGTTGAGCAATAGAGAGCTCAAATTAATTTTGCAAAAGACTGTGAATAGATCTAGAAAGAATTGGTCCAAAAAACTTGATGATGCATTATGGGCCTATAGAACTGCATACAAAAATCCTATGGGTATGTCTCCATATAAGATGGTTTATGGAAAAGCATGTCATTTACCTCTTGAACTTGAACATAACGCCTATTGGGCTATTAAAGAGCTCAATTATGACTTCAAACTTGCTGGGGAGAAGAGGTTGTTTGATATTAGCTCACTTCATGAATGGAGAACCCAAGCATATGAGAATGCCAAGCTTTTCAAAGAAAAAGTCAAACGCTGGCATGATAAGAGGATACAAAAGCGTGAGTTTAACGTAGGAGATTATGTGTTATTGTTCAACTCTCGTTTAAGATTTTTTGCAGGAAAACTTGTCTCAAAATGGGAAGGTCCCTATGTTATCGAGGAGGTCTATCATTCTCGTGCTATAAAAATCAACAACTTCGAAGGCACAAATCCGAGGGTGGTAAACGGTCAAAGAATTAAACATTATATTTCAGGTAATCCTATCAATGTTGAAACTAATATTATTGAAACCATAACCCCTGAGGAATACATAAGAGACACTTTCTAGAATGTTCCAGACTCCGAAAAGGCATAGGTATGTGGTACGGTAAGTAAACCGACTCCAAAACAACTCTAATGGCAATTTTTATCAGTTTTGGATTATTTAAGAATTTTAGGAAGAAAGAAGTAGTCCGAAAGGGACACGAGGCTCCCACGAGAGAGGAGGCCGCGCCCCCCCTATAGGGCACGCCCCCTGTCTCGTGGGCACCTCGTGTGCCTCCCGGAATCCGTTTTCTTGTATGTTACGTATTTTGGTCGGTAAAAATTCATTATATATACTCCCGAAGGTTTTGACCACCGTATCACGCAAATATCCTCTGTTTTTCGTTTTGAGCTATTTCCGTTGCATATTTAGAGCACCATGACTTCTCCCTCCTCCAACAACGAAGACAAGGATGCTTGGCTATTGAAGATAGAGTTGAAAAGAGAGGAACCAGAAGATATCAACAAGGTTGAAGGGATCAAGAAGGCCATGGAGGCTCAAGCTCCGGTGGTGAAAGAAGAAGACACCTATCAACCTTTACCTAACCATTTCACTCCAACAGAGATTGAGGCTTTCAAGATGATTGAGTTAGCCCGCATACATAACAAGTACCTCACAGCGGAGAATATTTTGTTGAAAGATCATATTGCTGGGCTCAAGGGCATTATCCGCAAGTTGGAGGAGCTTTTATGCTCGATGTGCGATTATCCACCGTCATCATCACCACCTCCATCACCTCCGAAGAAATAATCACATGGGTATGGGCACTCCCCTTGGCAACTGCCCCGCTTGGGGGAGGTGCCCCGGTATTGTATCACCATCATACTCCTATTTTTACCGCTTTATTCAGTTCGATCCTTTTAGTAGTATCTTAATCTATTAGTTTGAAGTTTTGATATCAAGTAATTTTGAGTTTTTCATTGTGATCTCTTTATGTAATCGAGTCCGTGTGCTATCTATAATAAAGATTAGTATTGAGTCAAGGGCTTTGCTATGTTGCTATGATCTTGAGAAAGTAGAAAGAACAAAAGAGTTCATATTGATCTTATGGATAGTGATAACTTCACACATAGAAAGTATGAGGCATAAAAATTGTTGAGAGTTGATGAACGTAGCCTTGGTCATCGTTGCAATTAATAAGAAGTGATAAGGAAAGAGGGGTTCACATATAAATATATTATCTTAGACATCTTTTATGATTGTGAAGCACTCATTAAGTATGACATGCTAAAAGAGTTGACGTTGGACAAGGAAGACAACGTAATGGTTTATGTTTTCCGACATCTCAGTTAAAGTATATTGTCACTGACCTTTCCAAACATGCATGTTGAGCTTGCCTTTCCCTCTCATGCTAGCCAAATTTCTTGCAACAAGTAGAGATACTACTTGTGCTTCCCAATATCCTTAAACCCAGTTTTGCAATGAGAGTCCACCATACTTACCTATGGATTGAGTAAGATCCTTCAAGTAAGTTGTCATCGGTGCAAGCAATAAAAACTGCTCTCTAAATATGTATTACTTATTAGTGCAGAGAAAATAAGCTTTGTACGAACCTGTTGTGGAAGTAATAAAGGTCCACATACAAGGGGCAATATAAAGTGACGTTCTTTTGCATTAAGATTCCGTGCATCAACCCTAAATGCGCATGACAACCTCTGCTTCCCTCCGCGAAGGGCCTACCTTTACTTTATGTTTTTACTTTATGCTTGAGTCAAGGTGATTCTCACCTTTCCCTTTTTATTTTTATCCTTTGGCAAGATCTTCGTGTTTGAAAGATCTTGATATATATATCCAATTGGATGTAAGTTGGCATAGGCTATTATTGTTGACATAACCACAAGTTGGGAGGCAACACAATAAGCCCCTATCTTTCTCAGTGTCCGGCTGAAACTCTATAACCACAAGTATTGCGTGAGTGTTAACAATTATAGGGGACTACAAGATAGTTGAGTATGTGAGCATGCTGAAAAGCTCTATTATTGACTCTTTCTGATGTTACGATAAATTGCAATTGCTTCAATGACTGAGATTATAGTATGTTAGTTCCCAATGAAGCTTTTGAACAATACTTGACACTGTGAATTGCTTATTACTTGAACATAGGAAATCATATGACAAAATCCATATATGTTGCTGTTATTAGAATGATCATGATGCCCTCATGTCCGTATTTTATTTTTATCGACACCTTTATCTCTAAACATGTGGACATATTTTTCAATTTCGGCTTCCGCTTGAGGACAAGCAAGGTCTAAGCTTGGGGGAGTTGATATGTCCATTTTGCATCATGTTTTCATATCAATATTTATTGAATTATGGGCTGTTATTACACATTATATCTCAATACTTATGTCTATTCTCTCTTATTTTACAAGGTTTACCATGAAGAGGGGGAATGCCGGCAGTTGGAATTCTGGCTAGAAAAGGAGCAAACGTTGCAAACCTATTCTGCACAACTCCAAAAGACCTGAGACTCCACGAAACAACTTTTTGGATTTTATAAGAATTTATGGGCAAAAGAAATAGGCCAGGGGGCCCACACCCTGTCCAGGAGACAGGGGGGCGCGCCCCCCTGTAGGGTGCGGCCCCTATCTCCTGGGCCCCCTGGTGGGCTTCCGGCGTCCATCTTCTGCTATATGAAGGGTTTTGTCCTGGAAAAAATCGTGGGCAAGCTTACGGGACGAAACTCTGCCGCCACGAGGCGGAACCTTGGCGGAATCAATCTAGGGCTCTGCCGGAGCTATTCTGCCGGGGACACTTCCCTCCGGGAGGGGGGAATCATCACCAACGTCATCACCAACGATCCTCTCATCGGTAGGGGGTCAATCTCCATCAACATCTTCACCAGCACCATCTCCTCTCAAAATCCTAGTTCATCTCTTGTATCCAATCTTGTATCAAAACCACAAATTGGTACCTGTGGGTTGCTAGTAGTGTTGATTACTCCTTGTAGTTGATGCTATTTGGTTTACTTGGTGGAAGATCATATGTTCAGATCCTTTATGCATATTATTAACCCTCTGATTATGAACATGAATATGCTTTGTGAGTAGTTATGTTTGTTCCTGAGGACATGGGTCATGTGAATTTGGTATTCGTTCGATATTTTGATGAGATGTATGTTGTCTCTCCTCTAGTGGTGTTATGTGAACGTCGACTACATGACTCTTCACCATTATTTGGGCCTAGAGGAAGGCATAGGGAAGTAATAAGTAGATGATGGGTTGCTAGAGTGACAGAATCTTAAACCCTAGTTTATGCGTTGCTTCGTTAGGGGTTGATATGGACCCATATGTTTAATGTTGTGGTTAGGTTTACCTTAATACTCCTTTTTGTAGTTGCGGATGCTTTCAATAGGGGTTAATCATAAGTGTGATGCTTGTCCATGTTAGGGCAGTACCCAAATGCCGGTCTACCCACATATCGAATTATCAAAGTACCGAACGCGAATCTTACAAACGTGATGAAAACTAGCTTGACGATAATTCCCAATGTGTCCTCGGGAGCTCCTTCTTCATTATTAGAATTTTTCCAGGCTTACCCTTTGCTACATAAAGGATTGGGCCACCTTGCTGCACTTTATTTACTTTATTTACTTTTTGCTTGTTACTATTTATCTTATCACAAAACTATCTATCACCTACTATTTCAGTGCTTGCAGAGAAAACCTTACTGAAAACCGCTTATCATTTCCTTCTACACCTCGTTGGGTTCGACACTCTTACTTATCGAAAGGACTATGATAGATCCCCTATACTTGTGGGTCATCACTTTGTGATGGGTTCGATTTTACGGTGCTTGATCCCAATGACAGATAGGGAAATGACACGTATGTATTATTGCAATTAAGGATAACAAGATGGGGGTCTATTTCTACATAAATAGATCTTGTCTACGTCATGTCATCGTTCTTATTGCATTACTCCCTTTCTCCATGAACTTAATACACTAGATGCATGTTAGATAGTGGTCGATGTGTGGAGTAATAGTAGTAGATGCAGGCATGTAACCCCCGGATCCTATGCGCCAGGTGTCTTCTAGTTATTCGCCGGTGTTGACATGTCATTGCTTGCGTGTTGCATTTTTCCATGTCATCATCTGCATTTCATCTACATGTTTTTCAAAACTTGCATCCGTTCGGGTTCCCCCGGTTCTCTCCGTTGTCCATTCTGAGCACAGACTCACTTGCACGCGCCCGCGACACTTCCGAAATATTATTTATGAGTGGCATAAAAATGTTATCGGAATGGGGTGAAAGTTAGCGCGCGGTCTTATTATGGTGTAGGTAGACCGCTTGTCAAGTTTCGTCGCATTCGGAGTTTGTTTGATAGCCCAACCGTCATTCGTAGCGGCACCGTAGTCGGTTTAATCGTTAGACGTTTTTCGGTATCCGGAAACCATGCCGGGCCGCACTTCTTCCCCTCTCTTCTCAGCCCGAGGCCTTCTACACAACCCACCTGCAGCCCACTAACCCACCTAGGACCAGCTAACCTCCCCCTCTCGCTGGAGCCGTCCGATCAAGATCAAACGGCTCGAAACGGCCTCAAACCCACCAAACCCTAGCCCCTACCCTATTTAAACACACCCACATGCCATTTTGGCCTTCTCCTTCCTCCTCCTCGAAATCTACGCCCCCAATCATCAACCAGCCGCCTCCCACCTCCTCTCCTCGAAATCCGGCGTCGGCCAACCCCTCCAGCGCCACTTGGCCGCTCCCCCGCCACCCACCGCCGCCAGTGCCGCCGCTCTGGCCAACCAGAGCGCGCCACGCGGGGCTCCCCCGCGCCTTCCAGCCGCGCGGCCCGCCCAGGCCCGCGTGGAGCCCGCCGAGCCCATCTGGGCCCGGTTCATGCCGCCCACGCCCCTCTGCGATAGCCTCCTGCTTCACTCCCGATCTCCAGGGAGGAGCTCCACGCCGCCCCGTCACCGCCGCGCCGACCGGCGAGTGCGCCGCTGGGCCTTGCCGGAGCAAGGTCGCACCATCCCGCCTCCTTCTCCTTCCCTCCTCTGCTCTCCCTCTCACATAGTCGCTCCTCGTGCTCCCTATAGGAGCTCCCCGATGGCCATGGCGCCTGAAGACCGCCGCCCTACTTCTGCTCGTCGCCAGCCATCCGGACTCCGAGGACCCCTTCCGCCACCGGATCCGGAGGCCTCATGCCTGGATCCACCCATTCCTGGCCTTCCCGACACCCACCGGAGCCCCACGCCCGCCCACCATCGCCGTTGACTTCCACCGGAGTAGTCCTGTAAGAGGAATGGAGCTCCCCCGATCTGGATCCCCTTTTCGCGTGGGTAATTTTTCACCAAGTCCCCGGATCTGCAACTTTATCATGCCATGTTCATTGCATCACAACTTTCCGCTTGTAGCTCCATTTTGCGTGTATAATATATAAAAATGTTCATCATGAGATGCTCCTCATTTCATACCATTGTGCCATGCTTGTTTGATACCATATTGATGTCATTATCATCGTTGCAAGAGTGCTATATGATGTTAACTGCTGTCTGTTAACAGAACTTGGTGATTTGTCTTTTTGTTGCATTTTGTGTGTGCATCCTATGAGCTGGATGTCTACATGAGTTTTGAGATACATCATGCCATATTTACAGTGGTGGAATCCATGTATTTTTGTGTGCCTTATAGTGAGTGCATCAAGCTCGTGAAGTAGGGTACTTGCTGTTACTGTTTTGTTAGGCTGGATCTGTTGTATCATGATGCTATGTAAACCTGCTTCTACAAATCATTCTACGCATAATCTGGAGATGTTCACTAAGGATGTTCTAGTATACATGTCATTCTCTATCCATACGTCGCCTTGTTTGCATTTATAGCCTGCTGTAGCTTGTTGTAATCTTGCTCTCAAAGTTGCTAAATAATGTTGCTGTCAGCCTGTTAACATGAAGTTCAGTTTTGCTATGTGTTTTCCTAGTGATCCATGCACCCTATGACCATGCTATTGCCATGTTTAGCTTTAAAATTATGTCATCTTACTGTTGTTTGACTTCACATACCATGAAATGCTTGTGGAGAGTGGTACAAGCTCTCCAACATGCCTACTTATCGTTGTTCCTGCCATGTACTATTATTCTGAATCTGTCATATCACTTGCCATGTTTGTATGGATGCTACCATCTATCTACAACAAACATAGGCAAGAAAAATACTATCAGGTACTAAGTTCATGATAAATTTAAGTTCAATTAATCATATTACTTAAGAACTCCCGCTTAGACAGACATCTCTCTAGTCATCTAAGTGATCACGTGATCCAAATCAACTAAACCATGTCTGATCATCACGTGAGATGGAGTAGTTTCAATGGTGAACATCACTATGTTGATCATATCTACTATATGATTCACGTTTGACCTTTCGGTCTCCGTGTTCCGAGGCCATATCTGTATATGCTAGGCTCGTCAAGTTTAACCTGAGTATTCTACGTGTGCAACTGTTTTGCACCTGTTGTATTTGAACGTAGAGCCTATCACACCCGATCATCACGTGGTGTCTCAGCACGAAGAACTTTCACAACGGTGCATACTCAGGGAGAACAGTTCTTGATAATTAGTGAGAGATCATCTTTAAATGCTACCGTCAATCAAAGCAAGATAAGATGCATAAAGGATAAACATCACATGCAATCAATATAAGAGATATGATATGGCCATCATCATCTAGTGCTTGTGATCTCCATCTCCGAAGCACCGTCGTGATCACCGGCGCGACACCTTGATCTCCATCGTAGCATCATTGTTGTTTATGCCATCTATTGCTTCTACGACTATCGCTACTGCTTAGTGATAAAGTAAAGCAATTACAGGGCATTTGCATTTCATACAATAAAGCGACAACCATATGGCTCCTGCCAGTTGCCAATAACTTCGGTTACAAAACATGATCATCTCATACAATAAAATATGGCATCATGTCTTGACCATATCACATCACAACATGCCCTGTAAAAACAAGTTAGACGTCCTCTACTTTGTTGTTGCAAATTTTACGTGGCTGTTACGGGCTGAGCAAGAACCGTTCTTACCTACGCATCAAAACCACAACGATAGTTCGTCAAGTTAGTGTTGTTTTAACCTTCGCAAGGACGGGGCGTAGCCACACTCGGTTCAACTAAAGTGAGAGAGACAAACACCCGCCAGTCACCTTTAAGCAACGAGTGCTCGTAATGGTGAAACCAGTCTCGCATAAGCGTACGCGTAATGTCGGTCCGGGCCACTTCATCTCACAATACCGCTGAACGAAAGTATGACATGCTGGTAAGCAGTATGACTTGTATCGCCCACAACTCACTTGTGTTCTACTCGTGCATATGACATCTACGCATAAAACCAGGCTCTGATACCACTGTTGGGGAACATAGTAATTTCAAAAAAGTTCCTACGCACATGATGCATAGCAACAAGAGGGGAGAGTGTTGTCCACGTACCCTCGTAGACCGAAAGCGGAAACGTTAGAACAATGCAGTTGATGTAGTCGTACGTCTTCACGGCCCGATCGATCAAGCACGGACACTACGACACCTTCGAGTTCTAGCACACTTTCAGCTCGATGACGATCCCTGGACTCCGATCCAGCAGGGTGTCAGGGAAGAGTTCCGTCAGCATGACGGCGTGGTGACGATCTTGATGTTCTATCGTCGCAGGGCTTTGCCTAAGAACCGCTACAACATTATCGAGGACTATGGTGGAGGGGGGCAACACACACGGCAAAGAGATCAAGAGATCAATTTTTGTCTCTTAGAGGTGCCCACTGCCCCCGTATATAAAGGAGCCAAGGGGGAGGGGGCGGCCGGCCAAGGAGGGCACGCCAAGGGGGAGTCCTACTCCCATCGGGGGGAAGGAGGAGGGAGAGGGGAAGGAAGGGGGGGGGGCGCCGCCCCCTCTCCTTGTCCTATTCGGACTAGGGGAGGGAGGGGGCGTGGCCAGACCTTGCCTCCTCTCTTCCTCTCCACTAGGGCCCATGTAGGCCCATTAAGCCCCCCAGGGGGTTCCGGTAACCTCCCGGTTCTCCGGTAAAATCCCGATTTCACCCGGAACACTTCCGACATCCAAATATAGGCTTCCAATATATCAATCTTAATGTCTCGACCATTTCGAGACTCCTCGTCATGTCCATAATCTCATTTGGGACTCCGAACAAACTTCGGTACATCAAAACTCATAAACTCATAATGTAACTGTCATCGAAACCTTAAGCGTGCAGACCCTACGGGTTCGAGAACTATGTAGACATGACCTAGAACTATTTCCGGTCAATAACCAATAGCGGAACCTAGATGCTCATATTGGCTCCTACATATTCTACGAAGATCTTTATCGGTCAAACCGAATAACAACATACGTTGTTCCCTTTGTCATCGGTATGTTACTTGCCCGAGATTTGATCGTCGGTATCCAATACCTAGTTCAATCTTGTTACCGGCAAGTCTCTTTACTTGTTATGTAATTCATCATTCCGTAACTAACTCATTAGCTACATTGCTTGCAAGGCTTATAGTGATGTGCATTACCGAGATGGCCCAGAGATACCTCTCCGACAATCGGAGTGACAAAACCTAATCTTGAAATACGCCAACTCAACATGTACCTTTGGAGACACATGTAGAGCTCCTTTATAATCACCCAGTTACGTTGTGACGTTTGGTAGCACACAAAGTGTTCCTCTGGTAAACGGGAGTTGCATAATCTCATAGTTATAGGAACTTGTATAAGTCATGAAGAAAGCAATAGCAACATACTAAACGATCAAGTGCTAAGCTAATGGAATAGGTCAAGTCAATCACATCATTCTCCTAATTATGTGGTCCCATTAATCAGATGACAACACATGTCTATGGTTAGGAAACATAACCATCTTTGATTAATGAGCTAGTCAAGTAGAGGCATACTAGTGACATTAAGTTTGTCTATGTATTCACACATGTATCATGTTTCCGGTTAATACAATTATAGCATGAATAATAAACATTTATCATGATATGAGGAAATAAATAATAACTTTATTATTGCCTCTAGGGCATATTTCCTTGAGCTTGGTCATGTGTTAAGCAAAGTGCCCTCGGGGAAAGACGAAGGGAAGAACAGAGAAGCAGAACTTCACACATTGCGCATCCAAACAGGGGGAATTGCTACCTCCCCCAAGGAGGATAGTCGGGGAGGGGAATCTAAGGCCTCCTCCCCTCGTGGGAAGAAGAGGGTCGCCTCTGAAGACTTGGAGATGGAGGTGCCCAGACAAGGGGAAAAAGCTTCACCAGGGGGCCCTGCCCCGAAGGGCGTCCTCACCGTGCCATGCCCGCCAACGGGCTAGCCCTCAGCCAAGCTGTAAGTTAATCGTAAATACAAAGGTACTACTTCCTTCTTTGAGAACAATAACCAGGATCCATTCTTTGCAGTCCGGCTAGCAGCTCTTCTCAACGGAGTTCGTCTTCGGGGGATCTCCTTCCGGAGATGATGGAGAGTGAGACCCCACCAACCTCTTCGCCTCATGGGGCGGGCAACTCCGAGGTGTCGTCACGGAGGAGTCCAGATCTACCGAAGCCAGAAGCTAATACTTCGGCCGCCCTGAGCCCAGAGCGTTCGGCTCCCACGGGGGGCGATAAGAAGGGTCCGACACAGTTTGGCGTCCGGCCGGACACACTAACGGGCCTTCTGGAGCGAGCTGCTCTCTCGGAGGAGCACCGTTCATTAATGAGCACGGTGCTCGAGAAGATTTCATCCGCCACAAGTGGGTTGAATGAAGCCTTTACGAGCCTGCTCAGAGGCTTTGAGGTACGAAAAATACATAATTTTTGACCGTGACGCACACGCTAGGTGTGCTCCATATGGATAGTAGCCCTTGAGACTCTGGTTGCTAGCCCTAGGCGGCAAACGGAGAATCACATTGTTAAGGAATGATCGCGCTGTATTTATGCACATGTGTCTAAGGATCCGGCAGCCGACCGGTCTTTGAAGTTGCCGAACTAAGGAGGCAGATTGGAGCTATTGATGCCGATATCACGCTGGTGAACGAGTGGCTTAACGAGTCACAAGGTATGTGCTCTGCTTTCCTTATTATGTTTTGTACGAAAAATTGAGAGGAGCATAATATTAATGCGATATGCATGGACTGCAGACGGTGCTGCTGCAGTCGTGGTTCTAAGACTGACAGTAGAAAGGGGGGTAGGTATGGAGAGGCAAGATCTCAGCTATGGCGAAGGTGTACACACGGGTTTTATGAGTTCAGGCCCTTCTCAGAGGAAGTAACAGCCCTACGCCTCGGTGCCCGGAGCCGGTCGATTGGATTATGTGTGTGGTATTATAGGGGGTGCCAACCCTTGTCCCAGAGGAGGGGGGTGGCTTATATAGAGTGCGCCAGGACCCCTGCCCACCTCCATTACAAGGGGCTTAATGTACAAAAAGTAAGGGGCGTTACTGGTAACGCCAGCCTTAAGTGCTGTTAATGCTTATAAAGACTAAGGAGTGAACGTCCGACCGTTGCAGGTCCTTCTGACTCTTGGTCTTCGATATGGTCGAGTGACTCTTCATATGGTCGAGTAACGGTAGCGGGGAGGACTTCTGAGTGATGTGGTCGTCGAGTGGATTGCACTCGACGTGTTCGACTGATGCTCCCCTGTCGTCTGTTGGTCCTTTTATCTTCCAGGGTAGTGACCTTGGGTAGGGCATATAGGTCAGGCCTATGACCCTACCCCAGGTCTGTATCCTCATCAGTAGCCCCCGAATGGATTAAGGTATGAGTGAAAAGTAGGTCGAAGTTGAATTGGCTCCGAGCTTCGTGTCTTCACGAGTGTCTTCTGCAAGACTGAACTCCCGTGTCGGTACTTCGGAGTCGACTTAGTCGCCTTGATCCATTCAGTGAGCTGTCGATTGAACTGGTGACCTCATGTGTCGAGTGCTGTGTTGGAGCGCGGGATCTTGGGCGCGATTGTCTGCAGTGTATCCCGGATTTCGCAGGATACGAAATTTCATGGAAGCACGCGGGGTGGAGAGCGCCAAAACGGGCGGTCTGGATAAGTAGCGATGCCTCGATTACCGCACCGCCTTTTTCGCCACGTACGCTGCGCGCAACAGTTGCGGGATTTCACGGGATTGCCTGGTCCAACGAGTCAAACACTCAGAGGTGGCCCTTTATAACGCGACGGGTCCGAGGCGCTGGCACTGTGCACGCATGTTCCTTCTTCTTTCTCCTCTGCTTCTCCACCACGCCCAACACCTCCGCTCTCGACGCTGCTGCTCCCCAGCCATGGTGAAGGACAAGACGGTGGCGCTAGAGAGTGCTAAGAAGGCGACGAGGGCGGCGAAAGGCAAGCAGAACCGCGGGTCGTCGTCATGTGCGGGGCTGCCGTCGGGCTGGATCTAGTGCGATTGGATCTGGTCTTCGGTCCGGCAGGAGGATCTAGCCGAACTGGAGGAGTCCGGATTGATCGCCAAGGGAGCGGCAAGGCTGCTGAAGTGGGAGATGGAACTGCAACCTCGACCGGGTGGGTGCATTCTGCTCACCACCCTCGTCGACCGGGGTTTCTCGCTCCCTCCGCATCCTTTCTTCTGGGGATTCTTGAACTTCTTTGGCGCTCAGCTCCACCATTTTTCTCCCAACACCATCACATATTTAGCTGTGTTTGTATTGATGTGCGAGAACTTCTTAGGGTGTCGATCGCATTGGGTTCTTTTCAAACACATCTTCACCATTTGTTCCCAGTCGGTAAAAAAGACGAAGTCGAGTGACTCGAAAACCCACGTCATCCAGATGTGTGGGGGTTTACGTATCCAAAAGAGGAATAGGAGTGCCTTTCCCGCCATGACTCTCCCTGAATCTGTTAGATGCTGGCAGTCGACCTGGTTCTACTGCCAGGACGTCGCAGCTCCAGGTCAGTCGACTGGTCTTCCCCCCTTCTCGTTTGACCGTGTTCAGACTCCTGCCCCACTGAAAGTAACCGCTAATGAGACCATGGAGACGAGGATGTTGGTGGATAGAGTGGTCCAGCTCATGAACGATGGTGTTACCGGCATGGACTTGTTGGAAGTGTTCCTTAGTCGACGCATCCAGCCTCTCCAGGCCCGCGATCACCCGATGTGGTTGTATTCCGAACCGGACGACACTGCTCGGATCCATCCAGAAGAAGTGCAGTCTGAAACCGTAGCTTTGTGGCTGAGGAGCATTATAGGCAACCAGGACAACCCCAGAGGATTCAGGAGAGTTTTCCCCTTCAGTAACGGAAACCCGCCCGACAAGGTATACTTTTTGTTCCGACTGCTTCCCGCTCACGCTCCGACTGTACTTGATGTTGACTGGCTCTCGCTCGGCCGATTTGTTCTACAGGTATTCACTGAGATGCATTCGATGCCCAATGGTGAACAAGCTTTGGAGCAGGGCCAGGAGGGGAAGGACAGTGCAGAGGAGAGTGGTGAGTGGGAGTCTCCGGGAGAAGAGGAGGAGGAGGAGAGCGAGGAGTCGAACGAGGAGGAAGAAGTCAACTCGCCGCCGCGCTTCGAACGTCGATCCGAATAACAGCATGATCCGGCTAGCGAGCGTGGAAAAAGCGTGGGCCCGAGTGTCAATACTCAAAAGCGCACTCGGACGTCGACTCCGGAGCCGACGAAGAAGGTGGCCAAGCAGCCTAAAGTTGCTCCTCCCAAGGCCTGGAAGACATTGCCACGAATTAAGATGGACATCGCCATTGCTTCGGGGTGAGTATCTCGTTTGCATTTTTGTAGGTCGGCTGAAGATTTTCTTGTCCTGACCGACCAATTCATGTGTCTTTCCAGTCCCACCTCTGCTGCCACTGACATGGACATTGACAATGCGCCAGGAGATGAAGAGGCCACCTCACGAGTCGGTAAGTCCGATCGACCAAGCTTCGTTAAGTTGAGAAGATCGTCAATCAGCAGAATTTCTGACATTTCTCTCTTTCTGTAGTTCCGCAAGAAGTTGTTGTGCTTCTTGATGAAAAGGAAGAAGAAGAGCCTCTACATGAGAGGAGGAAGAAGAGTGGAGGGTCTGTCAGGAGGAGGCTTGAAATCCAAGTCCCTCAGTCGACGCTAGCACTTGAGGCAGTGGTCGAATGTTCTGAAGGGCCGGTTCTGACCAATGTCACATTTGCCAACCCGCCGATGACTGATCGTCCATCAGGATCGACTGCACAGACTCCTGCTGCACCAGTGCAACTCCACTTGTCCGACCCGGTAACTTCTTCGACCACCTTGGAGCCGTCACTCTTTGCTACATATCAAACTCCAGATGACTCGCCGGGCGCTGCTAGGGAAGCTCTTCGTCAGGTGAACCTTGTCATGGAGCAGGTGAACGTGATGCATGAGGCTAGTCAGGTAGCTTACAACGCCAGCACTGCTCTTCAGACCAATGTTCAGGTCAGCAAAACTTCGACTGAACTTCTGAGTGTTGTCTTTATATCTGATCACCCAGTGGGTGTTCCTTTGTTTAGAATTTAGGAAATCTCCAACTCTGCTCGCCTCGAGCTGAGTCTCAGTAAACTATTCGAATCAGTGGGGGCACGCCGACTGCACCCACTGGGTGTAGTCCCCGAGACCACGGTCGACTGCTGGCAGTCGACTGAGGTCTAATGATGTATCTCTCTCTCTCTCTCTCTCTCTCTCTCTCTCTCTCTCTCTTTGAACTCACGCTGGGCAACCCTTGATGAGTATTGATCTGATTCAGTGGGGGCATGCTAAGTGCACCCACTGGGTGTAGTCCCCGAGACTACTGTTGAATATTTGATTCGGTAGTAGTCTTAGAGTGATTTTTCTCCGTCACTGTCTCTTGTTTCTGTCGACTGACATGTCTCTCTTGCTGGCTGCAGAGGTCTTGTGATCTTGGAGCTCGGCTCGCCGAATTAAAGAAGAAGCATATCAGCGTTGAACTTGACCTTGAACTCGCGAAGAAGAATCTCAAGACTGCTCAAGAAGAAACGACCATCATGGGAGGTAATCATTTGGCTGTTTTGTCTGCTTTGTAGTCTGCACTCCGTACTGGTTTTTCTTTCAGTCTCTTTGAACCGAGTGGTTTCACACAAGCAAATGTGCGTAGTGAAAATCGCCAACTTCAGTCTCGTCAAAAGAGTGTTGTTTCTTTAGAGAGGATGAAGGAGGCTTTGGAGAAGAAGGACCTGGACCTTGCCGCTGCTCAGAAGGAAGCACGTGAGAAGATGAAGCTTGCGGACCAGAAGCTGGCTTCAGTCGGCAAATTGGAGGACGAGAAAGCGAAGTTGAAGGCCACCATCTCGGAAGCTAATCAGGAAGTCGAGCAGCTCAGGAAGGACAAGGAGAACCTGACCACAAAAGTCGGTGGCCTCAGAGCCAAGACAGACAAGCTGGAGTCTTATTTGGAACAACTTGCTTCAACACTTGTTCTGAAGCTTGAAGGTATGTTCATTCAACTAATCAATTCGTTGCTAACTAAACTTCGTTGTTATGCTGTCAACTCATCATTTTTCGCGATGGGACAGAACTGTGTCAGGACTTTGAAGCTGAAACTGGGCGGGTCGAGACGGGTCTCGACTCCATCAATTGTCCTATGAAAGATGACATTGCAATAAATCTGCTGCGATTGGAGTCGCGCTTAGATGATGCGGTTGCTTATCTGGCTCGGCTGAAGGCGGTGATGACCCAAGTGGACACTGAACTTTGGCCTTGGGCGGAGCTGTCTCAGGACCTCGAGTCACTGATGACTCGACTTAATCAGATTCCAGGCCGAGTGCAAGAGTGGAAAAAATCTTCTGCTCGCTGTGGTGCTGACGTCGCCTTATCGTTGGTCCGAGTGCACTGCAAGGAGGCTAAAGAAGACAACCTGGCTGCTCTCAAGGTAGCAAATACTAAGAAGCACTCCTTCTAGACCTTCATGGACACCTTCCTCGAGGCAGCCACTTGCATCGCCGACAGCGTCGACCTCGACAGCTTCAGCGATCCGGCCAATCCTTCTCCCGCCGAGTGATTGTAAAAACATAATGCTTCACCTTTATTTGCCTCGGAATGCCGAGTGATTTTGTAACCGTTAAAACTCCTTCGGGCCTGATGCCCGAGCACTTTAATCTGCGGTTAAGAATCTTTGGATTTATCGTCTCATATATTGTGTTTGTCTTCGAACGAAATTCGTTTTTCTCTCGGATTGTTGTCTATTTACTTGATGCAGCTTCTGGAGAAGAATAACCAGTCGACCGATCGGATGATCCTTGAGCAGCATTGATCAGTTCATCAGCAAGGCACTCAGTAATGGTCTTGACGTTCCTGTCAACCGATTGGACGATCTTTGAGCAACATTGATCAGCTCATCAGCAAGGCACTCAACAATGGTCTTGACGTTCCTGTCAACCGATTGGGCGATCCTTGAGTAGCATTGATCAGCTCATCAGCAAGGCACTCAGCAATGGTCTTGATGTTCCTGTCAACTGATTGGGCAATCCTTGAGCGGCATTGATCAGCTCATCAGCAAGGCACTCATCAATGGTCTTGACGTTCCTTTCAACCATTGGAGAGGCCTTTGACAATGCACACAATCTCGTCCTTCTTCTTGATGGTGTAGCCTTCGGGGTGGTGGGGGGAGGGGCAGAACTTGCAAACTTAGGCGAGTACCGGACTGCAGCTAAGCCCCCGAGTGGGAGCATTGCTCCTCACTCGGTAGGATTTTTCAAACTTAGGCGAGTACTGGACTGCAGCTAAGCCCTCGAGTGGGAGGATTACTCACCACTCAGTAGGATTTTTCAAACTTAGGCGAGTACTGGACTGCAGCTAAGCCCCAGAGTGGGAGGATTGCTCATCACTCGATAGGATTTTTCGAACTTAGGCGAGTACTGTACTGCAGCTAAGCCTCTGAGTGGGAGGATTGCTCATCACTCGGTAGGATTTTTCAAACTTAGGCGAGTACTAGACTACAGCTAAG
>NC_041385.1:429629647-429669751 GCF_002162155.2 Triticum dicoccoides | reverse complement strand
TTACTTAGGCGAGTACTGTACTGCAGCTAAGCCTCTGAGTGAGAGGCAGACTCACCACTCGGCAGGATTCTTTTTTATTACTTAGGCGAGTACGGGACTGCAGCTAAGCCTCCGAGTGAGGGGCAGGCTCAACACTTGGCAGGATTTTTATATTACTTAGGCGAAACGGATTCGCAGCTAAGCCCCCGAGTGAGAGACAGGCTCACCACTCGGCAGGATTTTATTACTTAAGCGAAACGGATTCACGGCTAAGCCCCCAAGTGAGAGACAGACTCACCACTCGACAGGGTTTTTAAAACATAAAAAATGAACAAAAATCATTCGGAAGACTGTAAAATCATGTCTTTTGATAATCAAACTAAAAGTGTACTTCTTATTACATCTCATCAGTTCTAAATACTTAAGAGTAAAAAGGACGGAGCAAATCCACATTCCAGGCGCGTGGCTCATCTTTATTTTGCTCGAGTTGAAGAGACGGTATGCTCCATTTTGGAGCACTTTGGTGACGACGAGAGGGCCTTCCCAAGCATGAGTGAGCTTGTGAGGTCTCTGCTGGTCCACTCGAAGAACCAGGTCTCCTTCTTGAAATGCCCAACCTCTCACATTTCTAGCGTGAAATCGACGCAAGTCTTGCTGATAAATGGTCGAACGGATCAAAGCCATCTCTCTTTCTTCTTCTAGGAGATCGACTACATCTTGCCGAGCCTGCTCTGCGTCTTCCTCTGAGAAGAGTTCGACTCGAGGTGCGTTGTGGAGAAAATCACTAGGGAGCACGGCTTTGGCTTCGTAGACTAAGAAGAATGGAGTCCTTCCAGTCGACCAGTTAGGGGTTGTCCTCAATCCCCAAAGTACTAACGGGAGCTCGTTGACCCAAGCCCCTGCTGCATGTTTCAGGTCACGCATCAACCGGGGTTTCAGTCCTTTGAGAATCAATCCATTTGCCCGCTCGGCCTGCCCATTCGACTGAGGATGAGCGACCGAAGCGTAGTCGACTCTCGTGCCTTGGGAGGCACAAAAGGTTTTGAATTCTTCAGAATCGAAGTTCGAGCCATTATCCGTGATGATGCTATGCGGGACGCCATATCTGAATATCAGTTCTCTGATGAAACTCACAGCTGTACTTTCTTCAAGGTTTTTAATGGGCTTGGCTTCGATCCATTTGGTGAACTTGTCGACTGCCACCAGCACATGAGTAAATCCACTCCTGCCAGTCCTCAGAGGTCCAACCATGTCCAGTCCCCAGACGGCAAAAGGCCAGACAAGTGGAATTGTTTTCAGAGCTGACACAGGTTTATGAGACATGTTGGAGTAAAACTAACAGCCTTCACACTTGTCCACTATTTCCTTAGCCATCTTGTTGGCCTGCGGCCAGTAAAATCCGGCTTGGTATGCTTTGGCCATGATGGTCCGAGAGGACGTGTGGTGACCACAGGTTCCCGAGTGAAGATCATTGAGGATCACTTGGCCTTCCTCTAGCGTGATGCACTTCTGGCAGACTCTAGTTGCACTTTCTCCTAACAACTGCCCCTTTATCACAGTGAAGGCCTTAGATCGCTGGACAATCTGTTGAGCCTCTTCTTCATCCTCCGGAAGTTCTTTCCTAAGAATGTATGGAATGTACGGCACTGTCCAGTCGGGAGTAATGACCAAAACGTCCATGATCAAGTCGACCACGGCTGGGATTTCGACTTCGGTCGGATCCGTGGCACTCTTGGGCTGTGGCAACTCTTCAGTGAAAGGATCCTCCTGAACTGAAGGTGAATGAATATGTTCTTACAACACATTGCGGGGAATGGCCTCTCTCTTTGAACCTATCTTCGCCAACTCATCTGCAGCTTGATTTTCCAATCGGGGTACATGGTGAAGCTCCAACCCTTCAAACTTCTTTTCCAGCTTCCTAATAGCATTGCAATAGCCGGTCATGGCTGGAATTCTGACATCCCATTCCTTCATCACCTGATTCACCACTAAATCTGAGTTGTCGTATACCATGAGGCGACAGACACTGAGTGAAACGGCCATACGCAACCAGTATAAAAGTGCTTCATATTCTGCCTCGTTATTGGAGGAATCAAAATGAATCTGGAGAACATAGTTAAGCTTGTCTCCATGGGGGGACACCAATACTACCCCAACACCTGATCCGTTTAACATCTTGGAGCCATCGAAGAACATAGTCCAATGTTTCGAGTGAACTTGAGTCGGTAGTTGCTGCTCAATCCATTCGGCAAGGAAATCCGCGATTGCTTGGCACTTGATAGCTTTCTTTGCCTCAAACTTGATGTCCAGTGGAAGGAGTTCAATCGCCCATTTTGCCACTCGACCAGTTGCATCTCTATTATTCAGAATCTCAGACAACTATGCATCACTGACGACCGTAATAGAGTGATCAGAGAAGTAATGTGCAACCTTCTTCATGGTCATGTATATTCCATAGACAAGCTTCTGATAATGAGGATATCGTTGCTTGGATGGAGTCAAAACTTCAGAGAGATAATAAACTGGGCGTTGAACCTTGTAAGCTTTTCCTTCTTCTACAATCTCGACCGTGAGTACTGTGCTCACAACTTGTCCAGTGGCTACAATATAAAGCAGTAAAGGCTCTTTGCTGATTGGCGCAACAAGCACCAGATGGGTGGAAAGCAGGGTTTTGAGTTCTGCAAACGCTGCATCAGCTTCCTCAGTCCACTCGAACTTATCAGATTTCTTCATCAGTCGGTAAAGAGGCAATGCCTTTTCACCGAGACGAGAAATGAATCGACTCAAGGCGGCCAAGCAACCAGTCAATTTTTGAACGTCATGCACTCACACAGGGCGTTTCATTTGGACGATGGTATCAACTTTCTCTGGATTGGCATCGATCCCTCGTTCGGAAATGAGAAAACGGAGATCCTTTCCTCCGGGAACTCCGAACGTGCATTTTGACGGATTAAGCTTGATATCGTACCTCCTTGGGTTGGCAAAGGTTTCCGCAAGGTCAGTTAATAGGTCGGAACCCTTGCGAGACTTGACCACGATGTCATCCATGTACGCCTCCACATTCCGACTGATTTGGGTGAGCAGGCACTTCTGGATCATCCTCATGAATGTGGCTCTGACATTTTTATGACCGAATGGCATGGTGACATAGCAAAAGCACTCGAACGGGGAGATGAAGGCTGTATTTATTTCATCGGGGCCATATAGTCGGATCTGATGATACCCAGAATATGCATCTAGAAAAGACAAGCGCTCACACCCCGCAGTCGAGTCAACAATCTGATCGATACGGGGGAGAGGGAAGTGATCTTTCGGGCAGGCCCGATTGATATGCTTGAAATCAATGCACATACGAAGTGAATCATCCTTCTTGGGGACCATGACGACATTGGCAAGCCACTCGGAGTGGTAGATCTCTCGGATGAACTCTGCTGCTAGCAGCCGAGCCACTTCTTCACCAATTGCTTTCCTCTTCTGCACGGAGGACCGCCAAAGGTGCTCTTTGACGGGGTTTTCCTTGGGGTCGACACGCAAATGGTGCTCAACCAGTCCTCTGGTACACCTGGCATGTCAGAGGGTTTCCATGCAAAGATGTCCTAGTTCGAAGAAACTGGATGAGCGCTTCTTCCTATTTGTTGTCGAGCGTTGTTGATATATGAGTCGGCGCGGCATTGGGATCGGTCGGATGAATATGAATCGGCTTCATTTCACCAGACGACTGAAATGCAGAATCGGTGGCTGGCTTCTTGGTTCGGAGCAAATCACTTGGATCTACATTCTTCTGATACTCCTGAAGTTCAACAGCTGCCACCTGCGCATCGGCAATTTTGGAACCCTTCTGGAAGCATTCCTCCGCCTTTTGCCGATTGCCAGTAACTGTGATCACATCCTTGGGGCTAGGCATCTTCAACTTGAGATATACGTAACACGGCCGAGCCATGAAACGTGTGTATGCAGGCCTCCCCAGAATGGCATGATATGCACTGTGGAAATCCACGACTTCAAATGTCAACTTTTCTTTACGGTAATGCTTGGAATCACCGAAAACCACGTCGAGAGTGATCTGGCCGAGTGATTCGGCTTTCTTTCCGGGGATAATACCGTGTAAGCTCATATTGCTCTCACTAAGCTTGGACATCAGGATGCCCATCCCCTTCAAGGTTTCAGCATACAGAATATTCAGACCGCTACCACCATCCATCAGCACTTTAGTTAGTCGAGTGCCACCGACCACTGGGTCGACCACCAGCGCTTGCCTCCCGGGGGTGGCTACACGAGCAGGATGGTCTGACTGGTCGAATGCGATGGATGTCTGGGACCATTTCAGGTACGTGGTCATCATCGCCGGAGCAACCATATTCACCTCTCTGTTGATAACCTTCAACCTGGGTAAACCTGTCAAAATCGGCGGATCTTGGGTAGGGGGTCCCGATCTGTGCGTCTAGGCTGATGGTAACAGGAAGCAAGGGACACAATGTTTACCCAGGTTCAGGCCCTCTCTATGGAGGTAAAACCCTACTTCCTGCTTGATTAATATTGAAGATATGTGTAGTACAAGAGTAGATCTACCACGAGATCGTAGAGGCTAAACCCTAAGAGCTAGCCTATGATGGTATGATTGTAATTGTGATCGGCCTTCTAAGGACCAACCTCTCTGGTTTATATAGACACCGGAGAGGGCTAGGGTTTACATGGAGTCGGTTACAAGGAAGGAAACATAATATTTGGATCGCCAAGCTTGCCTCCCACACAAAGGAGAGTCCCATCTGGACACGGGCCGAAGTCTTGAGTCTTGTATCTTCACGCTTCAATAGTCCGGACGTTGTACACAGTCTGGTTGTCCGGATACCCCCTAATCTAGGACTCCCTCAGTAGCCCCTGAACCAGGCTTCAATGACGATGAGTCCGGTGCGCCGTCTTGTCTTCGGCATTGCAGGGCGGGTTCCTTCTCCGAATACTCCAAAGTAATTATCGAACACTTGAATCGTGTCCGGATCCACAAAATGATCTTCAGATGCCACCGTAGAGAGAATGATATTTCACAAATGCAATCTGCTGACAACTTTTTAGACAACGCGACGTGTCATCACTGTCGGGTCATTATTCAAACCGTTTTCCTACAACCAGCCACAACGCATATTGCGAGGCGGTTTCCTTGACATGTCTTGTCAAAGCAGAGATCGTGTCCCCTTATCACGGGATTCTCATTAATACGGGTATGGGTAATCCCACCACTCCATCAACCATGGTGCTTGGGAAGCAAGCCATTCCTAACAGGCAAGTGGGGAGGCGCACCGCTTTCGTCGCCTCTATAAAGGGATAAGATTTCCCCATTTTTACCCACGCCTTCTTCCTCTTTTGCCCACTCTTGCCCCCTCGAGCTCCAGCGCCCAAGCCCAAGTCTTCTCCGCACAGCTAAACATGTACGGAGCAGGAGGCAAGTGGGTGGCTTCCACCATCAAGGAGAAGCATATTGCAAATCTTCGAGCGGTCGGATACTTGGCCGCAGACATAGCGCACCAGCCACCGGACGTCGGGCAGGTCATTCCGACCCTAGGACCCCACGAGAGGGTCATGTTTGTCGCCCACTTCGTCCGTGGACTGGGATTTCCACTTCATCCCTTCGTCCGCGGGCTCATGTTCTACTATGGGCTAGATTTCCATGATCTAGCCCCGAATTTTGTCCTCAACATCTCGGGGTTCATCGTCGTATGCGAGGCCTTCCTCCGCATCCAGCTTCACTTTGGCCTGTGGCTGCAAATCTTCTGCGTGAAGCCGAAGATTGTAAGCGGCCAACAAGCGGAGTGCGGAGGGGCCATGGTGGGCAAGATGCCTAACGTCACCTGGCTGGATGGTTCCTTTGCGGAGACCGTAAAAGGGTGGCAATCGGGGTGGTTCTACATCACCGAGCCGCGCGGCGCCAACTGGGCGGCGGCCCCCGAGTTCCTATCTGGAGCCCCCATGCGGCTCACCTCCTGGGAAAGGAAGGTCCTGGCCTAGGGCGAACCTACAGAGCTGACCGGACTTCAAACCTGCATCAAGAGCATGAAGGACAAGAACATCAAGCTTGTCAACGTGATCTAGGTCATGCTCGTTCATCGGATTCTGTCGTGCCAAAGGCGGGCCTTCAATCTATGGGAGTTCGTCCCGGCCGAACACCGGATGCTTTGGAGGCTCTACGACATGATGCTCAAAGGTGCATGGAAGGTTTTGTTCAAGGCCTCCGAAGTACCTCCCCCCACATCCAAGGACCGCGGATTTCATGCCACGCGCCCCCCCGTCCGGTGAGTTTTAGGACTTCCATCGGATTCAGTTCTTTCCAATACATTCATGGGGGAGAGTGTTTGTGCATATTTGATCAGGACTATGTGGAGACAGCAGAGCGGATTGATTGTCCGGCTCCACTGCCAGAAGATCCAGCTAACGCTCTCCTGCCGGAGATGCCAGTCCCGGCGCCCTACAAGGTGCCGGAGAAGAAGGCCAAAAAGAAGGCCCCGGGGACCCGAAAGGGTCTCCGTCGTAAGGTTGTGCCAGACGCCTCGTCCGAAGACGACAAGGCACACTCCTCCCACGAAGGGGAGGAAGAAGAAGAAGAAGCCGCTCCATCCGGAAAGGATGAGGGGCCTGGGGAGGCGGACCATGGGGCCGGAAAAGGCCCTCGGCGCAAGGCCGTCATACCCACGTCGTCTGATGACGACGAGACAGATTCCTCCCACGGAGGCGAGGGGAAGCAAGAAGAAACCCTACCTCCCCGCACTGGGGAGGGGAAAAAGAGGAAAGATGCCCCGGAGGGGGAGGCTGGGACGTCCAAGATGGGAAAGGTGTCCCTTCTGGACTACTCCGCCACGGCCGCTCCCAGCTAGGAGGGGTGGCTGCCCAGGGGGAAGCCCCTAGCGCGATTGTAAGTATCCGCACTTTATCATGATTTTACTTCATAGCCCTTTTTTTATAATGCCGGACATATATGCAGTCCGTCCAGGGCCAATCCCGAGGTATCTTCTTCAGGGTCCCTGAGCGATTCAGAGATGAACTCGCTCCCGACGGCCACTACTCCTCAACCCGTGGATGACACAGAGGTGTTGTCCCAAAGGCTCCCAGAGTGGGGGGAGGTGACTCTAGAGACGCCCCAAGGCGGGATTCCAGATGTCGGACACACGGGATTTAAGATCCACGCGGATCGTGCCGACGAGAGCCACAGTAGGCCGGGCTCTCGGCCGAACACTGTTCCGGAGCCTTCAAAGGTTCCGGACTCAGGCGGGTAGCCCCTCGTTAGGGAGGGCGAGCCGTCTGTGTCGAGGACTTCCGTTGCGCCCGAGGCGCCGAATTGTCTGCTGGAAGCGCTTCGCGGCGCTTCCATGGATGAAGAGCACCGTACTCTTATGAGTGCGGTGATTCAGAAGGTTTCGTCCGCCAAGAGCAGACTAACCGAAGCTTGCACCAGCCTCCTGACAGGCTTTGAGGTAAGTAATAAAAATGTGTGAAATTACCACCCGATAGGTTGTACCCCCTGATACTCTGTTTGGTGTTCGGAAAGAAAATCCAAACAGAGGGTCAATGATAATCCGCAGGAGTCTAATAATGAGTATTTATGTGAATAAGCAGGCTGTGCTGCTTGCCGCTGCTGCCCGCACAGCCAAGGTTGCCAAACTAAAGCGGGACCTGGAGCAGGCGCAGGGAGAGCTCGACCTCACGAAGAGGCAGCTCGAAGAGAACAAAGGTAAGTGATTCCCCGCTCTTATGTATTTAAGGATAGACATAATTTGTTAGTCTAACGCCAAAGCGTCGTGACTATGTAACAGGGGCCACCGCCGAAGTGGCATCCCTGAAGAAAGGGCTGTCCGAGGCCGAAGACAAGGCGGCCTTGGAATGCAAGGAGCGCGAAAAGCAAAGTGCTAGAGTGGGCGAGGTACAGCAAGAGCTCTGGGACCTCGGCAAGAAAGTCTAGTCCATGGAGCATGATCTGAAGGTGAAAGAGGCCGAACTTGTGAAGGCCCTTGTGAGTATGAAGGACGCCAAGGCCGAGGCCGAGAAGGCGCAGCAGGAAATCCAGGAGGCCCAAAAGATAGCGGCGGGTAAGAAATTCTTTATGCAAAGCAAACATGTGGAGGAGGCGTTTCTGTTACTTACCCGAATTCGGAGCTCTCCAGGGGCATTCGCAGATCTGCCATGCAGCGTATCAGATGCCGCGGAGTTCTACCGTGCCCAAGAGGGGAGCTCAATGGAGAAGCTGTTCTGGTCCCAGTATGCTGGGGCCGAACACCTGATGCCTCTGAGTGACCAACTGAAGTAGTTGGTCGAACTCCACAGGTGGGCCGAAGTGGCTATGAAAGATTTCATAGTCCAGATGTGGCCTGGTGAGCCCCTGCCGGCTAGCTACTTCGGCCTGATCAAGCGGATGGTGAATGCCTGTCCGCGGCTCGAAGTCATCAAGCGATCTGTTTGCATTGAGGGTGCCCGCCGGGCCTTTGCTCGCGCGAAGGTGCACCGGGGCAAGCTGGATGCTGAGAAGCTGGTGAAGGACGGTCCGCCAGAGGGCAAGGAGCATCGCCATCCCGAGAAGTACTATGATGGCGTTATGAAGGGCGCTCGTCTCGTGGCCGATGAGTGTACCAAGGACAAGATCTTTGACTAAATGTACCTCTGCTGCTGTTGTAACTTAAAGACGAAGTTACTTGTGCTATGTAGCACTTTTGTTATTTAAAATATTACCTTCTGTGCGGCTGTTTATAAAATTCTGAAAGTAGGCCAGTCGTCGGCTTCCGCCCCCACATAATTAGTACTAGGGTATTCGTGGAAAACCCGGACACTCTTTATCCTAATGTTTGGTCCCTTAAGGAGGTGTCCGGCGCAGTGAACAAGGCAATCAGGCTATGCGGCTTTATAACTTTCACTTAGCCATAGAAGTCTACAATTTTAAATTTCGGCGAAGCCCCTAGAATCCGGAAGGCCGAATTGGGGCGCTATACACGCCTAGATCGGACGAAGCTGATTTATCGCCTAAAGCGGAAAATCTTTAAGGATTTTAAGACCTCTCGAACAGCGACCAGCTCTCGCCACATCATGCCGGTCAGTTTTCGGCTTTCTCTATTGAGGTGCTCGTCTGGAAGAACCGGGACACAATCGCAGTAGTTCTCCCTGTGCTACCTGAGCCGATATAACGGAACGTAAGGTACCAAAACAAGGGAGCCGGGCTAACCGAACTGTAGACCCAAGACATGATTCGGAGCTGATGCATATAGTGCTATAAGTTCGAGGTGCCGCACTGTTGAAAGTGTTCAGACTTGTCTTGCCATATTATGGGGCGCCATAAGAAGCCCTTGGCAAACTGACCGTACCAAGGTGTACGGATGCAATATCAAATAAACATTTATGAGAAAAAAATGCTCAAATAAGAATAATAAGCTGACGCTATATATGATCTCCCATTGATGAATAATACGATTAAGCGGGTGCTTACAATGGATGCATTTAAGCAGAGATAAATAGGACCATTTGACATGTCCTATCAAGAGATAAATAGATAAAACAGGTATAACGATCGTAAATAGATTCCACCTGGGTATTTCCTTCTGTGCACAACGCCTGTTGCCTCCTTGGTTTTCTCTCCTATGTAAGTCCGGCAATCCGACTCTTCTGAGGAGGCTGCACTAAAGAGATGTCCTGAAAGGTAAAAGGGAAAGATTATGAAGGTATGTTGCGGTGATACCGCAATGTTGACTGAGTCACTGATGCGCCTCCGCATGTGCCCATGGTATTTTGAGTGCGTAATTGTTTACGCGTGGCACGAATGTTGCTTTAATGGGGCTTGAGTGGAGGCCGGACTGCTAATTGTGCTCTTGGCGTGCCTGATGATCCTGTTGCGGATTGCTCCGGACTCGCTTGACGGTGCTTGAGGTTGTCGCCGCCTGATTGGTGGTTTGTCGGATGAGGCCGCATTGTACTTCCACTGCCAGGATTGTAGTATGCTCTTCTGTTCGGAGGGAGCGGTCCAAGTTTCTGTTGACTGTTATGACCCCGCGCGGTCCTGGCATCTTGAGCTTGAGGTATGCATAGTGCGGTACCGCATTGAATCTGGAGAATGCGGTTCGTCCGAGCAGTGCGTGGTAACCACTAAGGAAAGGGACGATATTGAAGATTAACTCTTTGCTTCGGAAGTTGTCCGGAGATCCGAAGACCACTTCCAATGTTATAGAGCCCGTACAGCGGGCCTCTACTCCAGGAATTACACCTTTAAAGGTGGTTTTGGTGGGCTTGATCCTTGAAGGGTCAATGCCCATTTTGCGCACTGTGTCCTGATAAAGCAGGTTCAGGCTGCTGCCGCCGTCCATAAGGACTCGCGTGAGGTGGAATCCGTCGATGATTGGGTCTAAGACCAATGCGGCTGAGCCACCGTGATGGATGCTAGTAGGATGATCCCTACGATCAAAGGTGATCGGACAAGCTTACCATGGGTTCAATTTGGGGGCGACTGGCTCCATCACATAGACGTCTCCTAGTGCTCGCTTCCGTTCCCGCTTGGGGATGTGAGTGGCATAGATCATGTTGACCGTTTTCACCTGGGGGGAAATTTCTTCTGTCCCCCCGTGTTCGGACGCCGGGGCTCCTCGTCATCGTCGCTGTGCAGCCCCTTGTCCTTGTTTTCGGTGTTTATTTTGCCGGCCTGTTTGAATACAAAGCAGTCTCTGTTGGTGTGGTCGGCTGGCTTGTCCGGGGTGCCATGAATTTGGCACGAGCGCTCCAGTATACGGTCTAGACTGGACGGTCCCTGATTGTTTCTTTTGAATGGCTTCTTCCACTGACCGGACTTGTATCCGCTGAATCCGGCGTTTACTGTCGTGTCTTCAGTGTTGTCGCCGTTGTTCTGTCGCTTATGTCTGTTGCGTCGTGGCTTGCCGTTATTGTCGCAGACATCCGAAGTGCCGGAATGTGGCATGGTGCCGCTGCGAGCCTACCAGCTGTCCTCGCCCGCGCAAAAGCAGGTCATTAATGTTGTGAGAGCTGCCATGGACTTGGGTTTTTCCTGGCCGAGGTGTTGAGCAAGCCACTCATCACGGATATTATGCTTAAAAGCCGCCAGGGCTTCGGCGTCCGGACAGTTGATACGTCTCCAACGTATCTACTTCTCCAAACACTTTTGCCCTTGTTTTGGACTCTAACTTGCATGATTTGAATGAAACTAACCCGGACTGACGCTGTTTTCAGCAGAACTACCATGATGTTGTTTTATGTGTAGAAAAGAAAAGTTCTCGGAATGTCCTGGAAATCCACGGAGGCACTTTTCATATTTAACAAGAATTTTTGGTGAAAGAATTAGTGCCAGGGGGCCCACGGCCTGTCCACGAGACAGGGGGGCGCACCCCCTAGGCGCGCCCCCCTATCTCATGGGCCCCTGGACACCCTCCGACCTCAACTCCAACTCCATATATTCCGTCTCGGGGAGAAAAAAATCAAGGAGAAAGTTTCATCGCGTTTCACGACACGGAGCCGCCACCAAGCCCTAATCTCTCTCGGGACGGCTGATCTGGAGTCCGTTCGGGGCTCCGGAGAGGGGGATTCGTCGCCGTCGTCATCATCAACCATCCTCCATCACCAATTTCATGATGCTCACCGCCGTGCGTGAGTAATTCCATCGTAGGCTTGCTGGACGGTGATGGGTTGGATGAGATTTACCATGTAATCAAGTTAGTTTTGTTAGGGTTTGATCCCTAGTATCCACTATGTTCTGAGATTGATGTTGCTATGACTTTGCTATGCTTAATGCTTGTCACTAGGGCCCGAGTGCCATGATTTCAGATCTGAACCTATTATTTTTTCATGAATATATGTGTGTTCTTGATCCTATCTTTCAAGTCTATAGTCACCTATTATGTGTTATGATCCGACAACCCCAAAGTGACAATAATCGGGATACTTCTCGGTGATGACCGTAGTTTGAGGAGTTCATGTATTCACTATGTGTTAATGCTTTGGCCCGGTTCTCTATTAAAAGGAGGCCTTAATATCCCTTAGTTTCCGCTAGGACCCCGCTGCAACGGGAGGGTAGGACAAAAGATGTCATGCAAGTTCTTTTCCATAAGCACGTATGACTATTTACGGAATACATGCCTACATTACATTGATGAATTGGAGCTAGTTCTATATCACCCTATGTTATAAGTATTGCATGAGGAATTGCATCCGGCATAATTATCCATCACTGATCCATTGCCTACGAGCTTTTCACATATTGTTCTTTGCTTATTTACTTTTCCATTGCTACTGTTACAACTATGGCGCCGTTGCCGGGGAGCATAGCTCTATTCTCTGAGTCACTTGGGATTTATATCTGTTGATCACTATGAAGAAGTTGAAAGACGATCAAACCACTATTTTGCCCTCAACTACGAGGGGAGGTAAGGAACTGCCATCTAGCCTTGCACTACATTCTCCTTCTGTTATCAGTAGGCTTGCTACACCTAAACCTACTACTGCTATGAATTCTGATATGTCGCATGTCATTGATGATGCCACTTCTGCTATGCATGATGAAACTACTTCTGTGCGTGATACTACTTTGCCATTAGGTGAATTTCTAGATGAACAACTTGCTAGAGTTAGGGGGAATGAAAATATTGAAGAACCTATTATTAATGATAGTAATGATGAAGGTTCCCCCAATGATTATGTATTACCTGTTGTTCCTAAGGGTTATGTTATGAATGAAGCAGCTGCTATGGAAATCCTTGCTTGAAGTGATAGAAATGATCTTAAGAAATTATTAGCTAAATGGAAGCAGCAGTCTCTTAATGCTAGAATGAAACCCGATCCTGCTTTTGCCACTTGACCTATCTGTGTTACTGATAGGAATTATGAATTCTCTGTTGATCCTGATATTATTACTTTAGTTGAATCTGATCCTTTTTATGGCCTTGAATCTGAAACTGTTGTGGCACATCTTACCAAGTTGAATGACATAGCCACCCTATTTACTCATGATGAGAAGTCTCGCTATTTATATATTCTTAAGATATTTCCGTTCTCATTAAAGGGTGATGCTAAGACTTGGTATAATTCTCTTGCTCCTGGTTGTGTGCGTAGTCCCCAGGATATTATTTATTACTTCTCTGCTAAATATTTTCCTGCTCACAAGAAACAAGCTGCCTTGCGGGAAATATATAATTTTGTGCAAATAAAAGAAGAGAGTCTCCCACAAGCTTGGGGGAGGCTTCTCCGGTTACTTAATGCTTTGCCCGATCACCCTCTTAAGAAAAACAAAATACTTGATATGTTTTATAATGGACTAACCGATGCTTCCAAGGACTACTTGGATAGTTGTGCTGGTTGTGTTTTCAGGGAAAGAACAGTCGACGAAGCTGAAATACTATTGAATAATATGTTGATAATGAAAATAATTGGACTCTTCCTGAGCCAGTTCCTGAAGTAATTCCTGAACCAATTGAGCCATCTCCTGAGCCTATTCCTAAACCCACTCCGAAGAAGAGAGGTGTTTTATTTCTCAGTCCTGAAGATATGCAAGAAGCAAATAAATCAATGAAAGAAAAAGGTATTAAAGCTGAAGATGTTAAGAATTTACCTCCTATTGAAGAAATACATGGTCTTAATTTACCTCCTGAAGAACCATATTGTCTTGATAACCCGACACAGGTAGTAAAGGTAAATTCTCTCTATAGATATGATAAAGTTGAAATACCCTCTACTAAATTTCATAGCCCATGCTTAGATGAATTTGATGACTTTATGGCTAGACAAGAAAGTTTTAATGCTTATGTTGGTAGAGAGCTAAAGAATAATGCTTTCGAAATAGGACGCGTAGGTGATAATCTGGCTAGAGTTAAAGATGAACTTCACCGTGTTAGCAAATATGCTTCTATGGTTGCTACTCAAGCTGAGCAAGTACTTAAAGCTCAAAATGATTTGCTTGATGAATTAAATAATAAAAATGACTTTGCTGTTAGAGTGGCTACTAGAACTGGTAGAATGACTCAGGAACCTTTGTATCCTGAAGGCCACCCTAAGAGAATCGAGCAACATTCTCAGAGAAATAATTTAGAGGCACCTAGTTCTTCTAAAAAGAAGAAAAAGAAAAACGATAGAACTTTGCATGCTTCTAATGTACCTACTGTAGACACACCTGAGAATCCCAATGATATTTCTATTTCTGATGCTAAAACACAATCAGGTGATGAACATGAACCTAGTGATAATGTTAATGATAATGTTCATGTTGATGCTCAACCTAGCAAAAAGTAGAGATTGAACCTGCTATTGATCTTGATAACCCACAATCAAAGAATCAACGATATGATAAGAGAGATTTTGTTGCTAGGAAGCACGGTAAAGAAAGAGAACCATGGGTTCAGAAACCCATGCCCTTTCCTCCTAAACCATCCAAGTCAAAGGATGATGAGGATTTTGAGCGCTTTGCTGAAATGATTAGACCTATTTTCTTGCGTATGCGCTTAACTGATATGCTTAAAGTAAATCCTTATGCTAAGTATATGAAGGATATCATCACAAATAAAAGAAATATACCGGAAGCTGAAATTTTCACCATGCTTGCTAATTGCACTTTTAAGGGTGGAATACCCAAGAAACTTGGAGATCCGGGTGTACCAACTATACCATGCTCTATTAAAAGAAATTATGTTAGAACTGCTTTATGTGATCTCAGAGCCGGTGTTAGTGTTATGCCTCTCTCTTTATATCATAGACTTGAATTGAATAAGTTGACACCTACTGAAATATCTTTGCAAATGGCTGATAAATCAACTGCTATACCTGTCCGTATTTGTGAGGATGTGCCTGTTGTGGTTGCAAATGTCACTATCTTAACGGACTTTGTTATTCTTGATATTCCTGAGGATGATAGTATGTCTATTATCCTTGGTAGACCTTTTCTTAACACTGCAGGGGCTGTTATTGATTGCAACAAAGGCAATGTCACTTTTCATGTTAATGGTAATGAGCATACGGTACACTTTCCGAGGAAACAATCTCAAGTTCATAGCATCAGTTCTATTGAAAAAGTTCCAACTATCATTTTTGGAGGTTTCGAATTTCCTCTCCCTACTGTCAAGAAAAAGTACGATATTCTTATTGTTGGGGATTTTCATATCCCCGTTGAGGTAACTTAGTGTCATTCGAAATTTCTCCGGTTCCGTGTTATTCGGAATGAGTTTGTTAAGAAGACTTGATCAACCTTGTTAGTGGATTCATTTTGATGATCACGAGATGGATGAAACTAGAAGGCATGACCTTCTGTACCCTCTTTTTACTTTCTGTTATTTAGAATAAATAAAGCAAAAATAGTATTATCCGTCTGTTTTCTGAATTATCCGTGCATTAAAAAATAGTCCGAAAATAAAAGTGCTCCAAATGCCCTGCAAATTTTGTATGATTTTTTCATGAATATTTGAGGATTTTAGGCACTGAAAACACTGCAGGAGGGCCAAGCACCAGGCCACGAGAGAGGAGGGCGCCCCCCTGTAGGGCGCGCCCCCTGTCTCGTGGGCCCCTGGTGGCTCCCCTCCACTTATGCCAGCACCCACACACTTCATCTTCTACCCAAAAAAATCCCCATCCAGCTCAAGCCCGAGTTCTTGCTCGTTTTGGTGCGATTTTCGATCTCTTAGCTCAAAGCTCCATTCACAAAACTGCTTTGGGAGATTGTTGCTTGGTATGTGACTCCTCCATTGGTCCAATTAGTTTTTGTTCTAGTGCTTTATTCATTGCAAATTTTTGCTACATAGGTGACCATGTTCTTGAGCTTGCATGTTAAATTTTTGAGGTCCCAAGCAATTCCAATGCATGATATAGGCTCTAGGCACTTGTAGGAGTAGTTGCTATCAATCTTCTTTAGTTTTATCCACTTTTATTTTGAAGTTACTAAAATTTTAGAAATTTTCAGAAAAAGAAATATGCTTAGAAGAATGTACCAAGGTGGCTCCTCGGCAAAGAAAGGGCCAAGGATTGCTATACGTGAACAAGATGTTAATTTGCCGAGGGACGCAAATGTACGGGCTTGTGAGTGGACATCCGATGATTTTATGATCGAAGCAGGCTTCAAGGAGGAATTTGACGCGTATGTGCGTAATGCCGAGCTGGAGGACTTCTTACAAGATAAGTGTCCTCAGTACTATCAATTGACTGATTCCTTTATGCGGAGGTTCGAATATATTTCTACGTGTAATTCTCCTAGTGTCAGGTTTGATATTTATGATACTTCTTATACCATGGGTTTAGAGGATTTCACAACTGCTTGCAAACTCCCGCAGTGGGGTAATATTAATGATTCTCCCAAATCTGAAGTTAGAGATTTTCTTGCTAGTATTACCGTGGGAGAATCTAGGGACGTAACACAAGCTACCATAGGGAGCATTCATTTTCCTGCTATACATTACTTTGCTCTCTTTATTGGTAGATGCATTAATGGTAAGGACAAAGTATGTCACACGTGTGCTCCTGATCTTTGTGTCCTCAAGAGTGCTGTGTCAGATTATAGAGGTTATAACTTGGGGGCAATAGTTGCACGTAGGTTGCAGAATAATAGTAGAAGGGGAGATTTCTTTGGAGGAATTTATGCAACCCGTGTGGCTAATTTTCTTAATATAGCTCCACGAAAGGAGCTATGTTTGATCATCATTTTCTTGAGAGGAATGAACAATTCCTCCATTATCGACTAACTTATAACAGACGCAACGTCGTCACTGTTACTCTTCCTGCTCCCTAACTTTTTGATTATCAGGCAAAAGGAAGATATGTTGTCACTAGGGAAGAAGCAACTGAATATGAGAGGGGAATGGAGGCAGCTCGCCAGCACACTACTGCTCAGGAGGTGGTCGCCTCTTCATCTCAGTACTACCACAGTTTCACTTATGGATACCAGCCAGGCGGTCATTGGTATTAGACCAAATTAGGCCAAAAGCCTAAGCTTGGGGGAGTACGTATTTCTCACCAACTTTACATTCATGTTCACACACTAGTCGTCGGTGCTTACACTCTTTCATTGTATTATCCATGTTAGTTTAAATTTCTTTTTCTAGTTTTCTTCTTGTGTGTTTGATAAACTTTAAGAAAAACCAAAAAAATTAGTTAGTTTAAATTCTATGCTTGTAGTAGAAATTAAAATGAAAACCCAAAAAGATTTCTCGTTCTTCTTTTACTTGTTGGGAGCTTTCCCGTGTAAATAGTTTTATTTTCTTTTCTTTCTTTTGGGGGTCGAGAAGACCATATTGAAATTGCTTAGTGGCTCTCATATGCATGATTGTTTATTTAATTTAGAGCCCATATTACTTGTCTTCTCTCTTGAGTTGAATGCTTGCAGATTCCAGCTTAGTCCAATGCACGTGCACTCTTATTATTATACACGTCGTTCGGTCGTGCAAGTGAAAGGCAATAATGATGATTTATGATGGACTTATTGGGATGAGAAAAGCTAGTACGAACTCGACCTCTCTTGTTTTTGTAAATATGATGATTCATCATTCTTGAGTCAGCTATTGTGAAGTAAACATATTTGCAATGACATTTAGAGATTATAGTTGCTTGTGCCATGCTTCATTAGCTATGAGTTATAATGGTTTACCTTGCGTGCCAACATGCTATTAGAATGATTATGATGTGGTATGATGGGATGGTATCCTCCTTTGAATGTATTAAGTGACTCGACTTGGCACATGTTCACGCATGTAGTTGAATCAAATCAACATAGCCTTCATGATATTTATGTTCATGGTAGATTATATCCTACTCATGTTTGTATTCGGTGTAAATTAATTTTAATGCATGTTTACGACTGTTGTCACTCTCTCAGTTAGTCTCTTCCCAGTCTTTTGCTAGCCTTCACCTGTACTAAGCGGGAATACTGCTTGTGCATCCAAACTCCTTAAACCCCAAAGTTGTTCCATATGAGTCCATTATACCTTCCTATATGCGGTATTTACCTGCCGTTCCAAGTAAATTTGTATGTGCCAAACTCCAAACCTTCAAATGAAATTCTGTTTTGTATGCTCGAGCAGCTCATGTTTCAACTAGGGCTGCCTATATCTTCCATGCTAGGTGGGTTATTCTCAAGAGGAGTGGACACCGCTCCTCATTCACGAGAAAGGGTCGGTAACCGGGATGCCCAGTCCCATGATCCAAAAAGATCAAAGCAAATCAAAATAATTAAACAAAACTCCCCCAGGGCTGTTGTATGTTGGAGGCACTCGTTGTTTCGAGCAAGCCATGGATTGATGCTTGTTTGTGGTTGGGGGAGTATAAACCTTTACCATTCTGTTTGGGAACTGCCTATAATGCATGTAGTATGGAAGATACAGCCATCTCATAGTTGCTGCGTTGACAGCAAAAGTATGCCGCTCAAAATGTTATTCACTCTCTATTTTAAAATCGAGCTCTGGCACCTCTACAAATCCCTGCTTCCCTCTGTGAAGGGCCTATCTATCTACTTTTATGTTGAGTCATCATCCCTTCTTATTAAAAAACACCCGCTGGAGAGCACACTGTCATTTTCATTCATTATTATTGGTTTATATTGGGTATGACTTGACTAGATCTCTTTCACCATGAATTACAATGTTTAGTCAGTCCTTTATCCTTAAAGGTGCTCTGCATTTATGTTTTGCGGTCTCAGAAAGGGCTAGCGATATACCATTTTGTTATATCATGTTATGATTATTTTGAGAAAGTGTTGTCATCCGAGTTTTATTATTATGGCTCGCTAGCTGATTATGCTATTGATATGAGTAATTGTGAGACATATGTGTTATTGTGAGTATGGTTAGTTCATAATATTTGCTGAAACTTGAATGCTGGCTTTTCATGTTACAACAACAAGAGCAAACAGAGTTTGTAAAAGTTTTTCTTTATCACTTTCTGTTTATCAACTGAATTGCTTAAGGACAAGCAAAGGTTTAAGCTTGGGGGAGTTGATACGTCTCCAACGTATCTACTTTTCCAAACACTTTTGCCGTTGTTTTGGACTCTAACTTGCATGCTTTGAATGAAACTAACCCGGACTAACGCTGATTTCAGCAGAACTACCATGATGTTGTTTTATGTGTAGAAAAGAAAAGTTCTAGGAATGTCCTGGAAATCCACGGAGGCACTTTTGAGATTTAATAAGAATTTTTGGCGAAAGAATTAGTGCCAGGGGGACCACGGCCTGTCCATGAGACAGGCCCCCCCCAGGGCGCAGCCCCCTATCTCGTGGGCCCCCTGGACACCCTCCAACCTCAACTCCCACTCCATATATTCCCTCTCGGGGAGAAAAAAATCAAGGAGAATGTTTCATCGCGTTTCACGACACGGAGCCGCCGCCAAGCCCTAATCTCTCTTGGGAGGGCTGATCTGGAGTCCATTCGGGGCTCCGGAGAGGGGGATTCGTCGCCGTCGTCATCATCAACCATCCTCCATCACCAATTTCATGATGCTCACCGCCGTGCGTGAGTAATTCCATTGTAGGCTTGCTGGACGGTGATAAGTTGGATGAGATTTACCATGTAATCAAGTTAGTTTTGTTAGGGTTTGATCGCTAGTATCCACTATGTTCTGAGATTGATGTTGCTATGAGTTTGCTATGCTTAATGCTTGTCACTAGGGCCCGAGTGCCATGATTTCAGATCTGAACCTATTAAGTTTTCATGAATATATGTGTGTTCTTGATCCTATCTTGCAAGTATATAGTCACCTATTATGTGTTATGATCCGACAACCCCGAAGTGACAATAACCGGGATACTTCTCGATGATGACCGTAGTTTGAGGAGTTCATGTATTCACTATGTGTTAATGCTTTGGTCTGGTTCTCTATTAAAAGGAGGCCTTAATATCCCTTAGTTTCGCTAGGACCCCGCTGCAACGGGAGGGTAGGACAAAAGATGTCATGCAAGTTCTTTTCCATAAGCACGTATGACTATTTACGGAATACATGCCTACATTACATTGATGAATTGGAGCTAGTTCTATATCACCCTATGTTATAACTATTGCATGAGGAATCGCATCCGGCATAATTATCCACCACTGATCCATTGCCTACGAGATTTTCACATATTGTTCTTCGCTTATTTACTTTTCCGTTGCTACTTGTTACAACTACTACAAAAACCCAAAAACATTTATCTTCACTTTTGCTACCGCTACCTTTATTATCATACCACTTTTGCTACTAAACACTTTGCTACAGATACTAAGTTATCCAGGTGTGGTTGAATTGACAACTCAACTGCTAATACTCAAGAATATTCTTTGGCTCCCCTTGTGTCGAATCAATAAATTTGGGTTGAATAATCTACCCTCGAAAGTTGTTGCGATCCCCTATACTTGTGGGTTATCAACAGTCGACTATTTGGTTCTTTTTAGTTAGGAACCGAGTCCAGAATTTCCTAGCTAACTCTCCGGGCTGTTGAGTAATGTGGCTCAGGTCGTCAGCGTCCGGTGGTCGCACATATGTTCCCTGGAAGTTGTCGAGGAATGTGTCTTCCAGGTTTTCTCAAGTGCCAATGGAATTTGCTGGAAGGCTGTTTAGCCAGTGCCAGGCTGGTCCTTTGAGCTTAAGGGGAAGATATTTGATGGCGTGTAGGTCGTCTCCGCGGGCCATGTGAATGTGGAGAAGGAAATCTTCGATCCATACTGCGGGGTCTGTTGGGCCATCGTATGATTCAATGTTTACGGGTTTGAACCCTTCTGGGAATTCATGATCCATCACTTCATCAGTGAAGCAGAGGAGGTGCGCGGCGCTTCTCTGCCGGGCTATGTGGCGAATTGGTCTGGGTTGCTGTGTTCGGCCCGGCTGGACTTGTTGATGATGTATCCGACGTGACGGTCATCGTCGCGCGTTGGGGCGCGCCCCCGTGATCCGTAGATCGATCTTGGTTGTCCTGCTTTGTTTTCCAGAATATCTTGCAGGTCTTGCATGTTGCCCTGGGCCGTAGTGTATTGGCATGGGGGTGTGGGCTGGTATTCGGGTCGATATCCCGCTTTATCCCGGCCATGGGGTGGCCGGTCAGCCGTTTGGCGCTCGAGTCCGTATTCCTCGGCTGCCAGGACTTCAGTCCATCTGTTTGTGAGCAGGTCTTGATCAGCCTAGAGTTGCTACTGCTTCGTCTTCAGGATCCTCGCAGTGGCAATAAGCCGGCACTTGAAGCGCTCCTGCTCCACGGGATCCTCAGGCACGCCGAACTTGTCGTCACTGAGGCTAATCTCGTCTTCGGAGGGGGGCATATAGTTGTCCTCCTCCGGATATCCATCGGTCGCCTGTTCGCCTGGGCTGACCTGCTCATCTTCCTGTTTGGCCTGCTCAAAGGCGGGCTGGTCAGGGTTGTATTCCTCTTCAGCGCCATCCAGATTGCTTTCATCTCCGGGGCCGGTATTGCTGTGGCGGGGCTTGGAGCGGCGCCGACTACGCCCATGCTTTTCTTTTCTCCCTGAGGGGTTATCCTCCATTGCCACGCCGCCATCGGTTTCCTTCAGAGTGTCCACCATATATATATATATATATATATATATATATATATATATATATATATATATATATATATATATATATATATATATATATCATAGGAAGAGGTGGCCGTCCACCGCCCTGTGAGAGGTGGCTCCTGTAATTCTCCTGCATCGTCGTCCATATCGTCGATGTCTTCGGAGTCGGAGTCAAGCACGTTGGTTAAATCATCGACCGTGGCAATGAAGTGGGTGGTGGGTGGCAGCGAATTCCTTCGTCGCCTGCTTCCCACTCGAGACGGACATAGTTCGGCCCAAAGCCTCCTGGCAAAGAGAGAGACTTTAATGAGTTCAGCATGTAGCCAAAGGGCGAGTGCTGGAAGATGTCCGCAGCGGTAAACTCCATGACCGGAGCCCAGCCTGGCTCGACTGGCTCATAGGTGTGTGGACCAGAGCCAACAACCGGATACGAGTCCGGGGGCCCGGGGTTACAGGCTTCCACAGAGGTGAGACCTGTGTTTGGCTCCACCGCCGATGAGTGTGCGGCCTGCAGGGCGGGGTCCACCCCTCTGTCCTTAGGCACCGCAACTTGCTCCGTATTTAGATCCGAGGCTACTGTAGGGGTGATATCCCAAGCTTTGTCCGACAGCAGGTCTAAGCCGTGCTCGTCATGACTGTTTGGTGCTCCTGGCGCAGGCCCAAATCCGTCGAAGATCAAGTCTCCGTGAATATCCGCTATGTAGTTCAAGTTTCCGAACCTGACCTGGTGACCGGGGGCGTAGCTGTTGATCTGCTCCAGATGGCCAAGCGAATTGGCCCGCAGCGTGAAGCCACCGAACATGAAGATCTGTCCTGGGAGAAAAGTCTCCCCCTGGACCGTGCTGTTGACGATTGAAGGCGCCATCAAGCCCTGCAGCGATGGCACAGAGGAACTCTCAATGAAAGCACCAATGTCGGTGTCAAAACCGGCGGATCTCGGGTAGGGGGTCCTGATCTGTGCGTCTAGGCTGATGGTAACAGGAAGCAAGGGACACAATGTTTACCCAGGTTCGGGCCCTCTCGATGGAGGTAAAACCCTAATTCCTGCTTGATTAATATTGAAGATATGGGTTGTACAAGAGTAGATCTACCACGAGATCGTAGAGGCTAAACCCTAAGAGCTAGTCTATGATGGTATGATTCTAATTGTGATCGGCCTTCTAAGGACCAACCTCTCCGGTTTATATAGACACCGGAGAGGGCTAGGGTTTACATGGAGTCGGTTACAAGGAAGGAAACATAATATCTGGATCGCCAAGCTTGCCTCCCACGCAAAGGAGAGTCCCATCCGGACACGGGCCGAAGTCTTGAGTCTTGTATATTCACGCTTCAATAGTCTGGACGTTGTACACAGTCCAGCTGTCCGGATACCCCCTAATCCAGGACTCGCTCAACCATTTCAGGTACGTGGTCGTCATCGCCAGAGCAACCATATTCACCTCTCTGTTGATAACCTTCAACCAACTCTTGCTCTCAACATCACCGAAAATCATGAGAGTGGAATTGACCTTGGGATAACCATCGTCTTCCTCTTCGTCTTCATCTCTGTCCGACTCTTTCTCCTTCTCATTGGGCTGTTTCTGTCGGAACTGTTGGATCAGGAGTCGACATTGTCGATTGGTATGTTTTGGGTAAATCAGATTACCTTCTTCAGCTTTCTTCGTGTGGATGTGACACGGCAAATCCAGCACATCATTTCCTGCCTGATCCTTTACCTTCTTAGGGGGATAGGGCCCCTTAGGTTTTCCCTTAAACTTTCCTTGAGCCACTGCTGCAATCTCACCGGATGCCGCTGGCTCGGCTTTGCGCTTCTATTTTCGATTGGAGTTACCCCCACCGGCCTCTTGGCCGACTGGTTTACTCTTCCCGCTACGGAGTAGATCCTCTTCTTCTCCGTTAGCGTACTAGGTGGCTATCTCCATCATCCGGGTCAGAGTCATATCCCCAGTCCGACCAAATTTCAGAACCAACTCTTGGTACTTGACGCCTTCCTTGAAAGCGCACACCGCCTGATGCTCTGATACATTCTCAACTATGTGATGCAAAGTGGTCCACCTCTGAATGAATTCCCTCAAAGTCTCATTCGGCTTCTGCACACAATGCTGCAACTCGGGCAATCCTGCTGGCCGCTTGCACGTGCCCTCAAAGGTTCTTACAAACACCCGAGATAGCTCCTCCCAACCATGTATACTTCCTGGAGTCAACTGAGTCAACCAAGCTCGGGCCGACCCTTCCAACATAAGAGGGAGATGTTTCATTGCGATCTCATCGTTTCCGCCTCCAATTTGCACAGCCACTCGGTAATATTCAAGCCAAGTTTCAGGCTTGGATTCTCTAGTGAACTTACTGACTCCTTTTGCCAACCTGAAGTTGGGAGGAATCACTGCTGCCCTGATGGCTCTGCTGAAACACTCCGGGCCTGAAACATGCAATCTGCTGCCACTCGGACGATCTCTGCCAGGGTCTTCTCTATGCGCTCTGTTCCGGTCAACCAGGCCTTGGACGAGAATGGATCTCGCATCGAAGCCCGACTCTCTTGGGTCGACTGGAGCTCTGCGCTTGCCCCTGTGATGGCGTCTGTCATCGTTCTGCCGAGGCACGTATGACGCACTCCTCGGAGGAGGTGTAGGCACTGGACGACGATTGTCATGGTCGAACTAACGATCATACTGCCCACGGTCTTCATGTCGCAGGGGTGATCTTGGGCTATGGGCCGACTGGACTGTATCCGCTACCACGGATCTGCTATGGATCCTATTCCGCGACTGAGACACTGCAGAATTCTGCTCTCCCGCTGCTTGGAGAAAGGCCCGGATCTGCTCCAACCCTCGGCCAGCCTTGGACTGGGAAGGTTGGATCGACTCAATTCAGGCCGCAGCTGTGAGGTTCTGAATCAGAGTACGGTATACCTTAGGTGGAGGCGAGAAAAGTTGCCGTCGACTGGATTCAGGGACCCACTCCCGAGCCCGCTCGTCGAGAGCGTGCTGCAGGTTCTCCAGTCGAGTGCGCTTAGCCAAATTAGCCAAGCGCGCCTCCTCCAAGGCCCGAGCCTCGGGAGTTTCTCCAACGATGGGCATGTGGAGTGCATCCATGTTGCGCCGACGAAGTTCCTCTCTCTGCTGCAAAGAAAGAGGTTCGGGACGATACTCCTCATGGACCCGTGACGGATCTCCACCAGCATCTTCACAATCCTCACGGTGAAAGCCAGGTGGGCCATGCGGACCATCGACCATCAGGACTTCAGCCGCAGGATCGCTGCTATCGCACTCGGATGCAGTCTCCACGGAGCCAGTCGACAGATCAAACAAGTCGTGGAGAGTTTCGTCGGGCACGATTGCCGCAACCTGATGGGAGGCCGAACGCCGAGCCACCACATACTTCACCCACCGCTTAAGCCTCGATCGACCGGATCACTTGCAGCGATGGACAACAGGTAGGGAAGATATCATCGGAGCCGACTGATACTGGGTTGACGGCTGCCGAAGAATGACGTCGCGAACGCAGGCGCGGAAGTGCGTCGCCCCTCGGACAGGGAGCGCCTGAATGTCGAGCGGAGCTTCCGAAAGCCATGCCGAGTCGTCGGCAACGAAAACGAGCGCACCGAGATGGATCTCGCGACCCTCAGCCAACTCACCACCGGAAACCATTATGATGATCGGAAAAACTTGCAACTTCAGCAATAAGTCGCTAAGACACCTGCGCCACGGTGGGCGCCAACTGTCGTGGTTCTAAGACTGACAGTAGAAAGGGGGTAGGTATGGAGAGGCAAGATCTCAGCTATGGCGAAGGTGTACACACGGGTTTTACGAGTTCAGGCCGTTCTCGGAGGAAGTAACAGCCCTACGTCTCGGCGCCCGGAGGCGGTCGATTGGATTATGTGTGTGATATTACAGGGGGTGCCAACCCTTGTCCCAGAGGAGGGGGTGGCTTATATAGAGTGCGCCGGGACCCCTGCCCACCTCCATTACAAGGGGCTTAATGTACATAAAGTAAGGGGCGTTACTGGTAATGCCAGCCTTAAGTGCTGTTAATGCTTATAAAGACTAAGGAGTGAACGTCCGACCGTTGCGGGTCCTTCTGACTCTTGGTCTTTGATATGGTCGAGTGACTCTTCATATGGTCGAGTGACGGTAGTGGGGAGGACTTCCGAGTGATGTGGTTGTCGAGTGGATTGCACTCGATGTGTTCGACTGAGCTCCCCTGTCGTCTGTTGGTCCTTTTATCTTCCAGGGTAGTGACCTTGGGTAGGGCGTATAGGTCAGGCCCATGAGCCTACCCCAGGTCTGTATCCTCATCAGCTGTCGTGGAATCCCTAAGGGAAGAACTTTCCCTGGCCAAGGAACATGCCCGGGCTAGCAATGCGGCTGCCCTAAAGGCGGCCGAAGAGTTGAGAGCCGAACAGGCTACTCATCGCCGAAGTGAAGACAAAGTAGCCGAAACGGCTGTGGAACTAAAAAACACCACCAACGGGTATGAGCTTCTTGAAAAAGAAAATCAGGTGAATAAGGCTGACCTGAAGAAAGCCCTTGATGCGGCCAAGGAGACGCGTTCCGACATTAGGGATGTGCGGGAGGAGCTTCGACAGGCCGGAGAAATCGTGGCTGGAAATCCTATTTGTTGTGGATGAAGTTTTTGGATCCAAAGTATGCTCCTCTGGACCGATGCTGGAGCCCTGCAGACGCGTATGCGGATTTGGCGAAGAGTACGGCTGATGCGGCCAAGTTTTTCAAGGATCAAAAAGTTAATGAAGTGGATAAGTTGTTCTGGTCGCAATTCAGTGCTCCGACGCGCCCATTGCCATTGAGTGAGAGGATGGCTGCTGTGGCTGAGCTCCATAGGCTGTCCGGCCTGGCAATGCGGTCTGTAATTGACCACCTATGGCCGAAGGAGCCTAAGACGGACAATTATTTTGGTTTAGTGCAACAATTCCTTGGTGCCGTATCGCGGATCGATTCCATGAAGAGGTCGGCGTGCATAGAGGGTGCACGGATGGCTCTTGCCCGCGTTAAAGCATATTGGACAGACATGGAGGCCACCATCGTTGCAACCCAGAATCCGGCAGGAAGCCAGGATCCGGCCGGGCACTACTTGGAGTAGGTAACAGAAGGTGCTCGCTTGATAGAGGCTCAGTGTTCGAAGAATGTCATGTTCGAGTGACAAATCGTTTCATTGTAAAAACAATTTTATTGTAACTATGGGGGCTATGTTTATACTTTTCGCCCGAAAGTGCTATTGTGCCTCATGTGTGGTGTTTTATGTATATGTGCAATCTGAGAGTTAGCAGTCGTTGTCTTCAGCCCCCACACATACAATGCGGGGGTGTTCGCGAAAAATATGAGTAATCACACTTGATCCAACGTCTTGGTCCATTAAGGAGGTGATCGCACGTCGAACCGGACTATATAGCTGTAACACTTTCACTTAGCCATAGGAGTTTGACGGTGGGGCTACTATGTAGCCCCTGGTACCTTTGCATGCATCCAAATACGGGCACATGTGTATATGACCGGGAAACGGTCCTTCGTTAATGCGGAGGAACCCTAAAGGTTCTGATAAGTCTTCAAGTGGTTGAACAGTCTCTCACTATATCATGGCAGTTAGTTTTCGGCTTTCTCTACTGACGTGCTTATCCGGAATAACCAGGGCACAATCACAGTAGTTCTCCTTTGGCCGCCTTAGCCGATAAGACTGGAGTGTAAGGTGGCAAACCCAGGAGCCGGGCAAACCCAACATTTGACCAAAGACATGATTCGGAGCTGATGCATATAAGGCCAAACTCGCGACGCCGAACACTACCGAAGGTATTCAGACTTTATAACATATACCGGGCTGAGTAACGCCCTTTATTATGAACCCTATATTCCTAGGTACGTGCATTAGTCTGTCGTGGCGAAATGCCAATAACGGCAGTATCCTCTGTGGGTGTAGTACCTATGGGATGTGTAAGCAACAAGACACAATAAAGAAGGTTTACACAGGGGCTTAATATAAAGAGAAACCTTTGAGCGGGGCCCTGCTGCACGTCTGCGCCTTTGTCCCCGTTGTGCCGTGTCCTGGGAGGGTGTCGCATGAATGGTGTCTGTAAAAAGAAAAACTCATGTAGAAGAGTATGACGTAAGCGTGCGAAAAGTTGCCTATCACTAATGGATAGTAAAAGTGTAAGATATTGGCCTGTTAATAAGGTCAGGCCGAGAATTGGGCTTTATTAATTATCTATAGCCCCTGGTGTCCTCTATGGGATTACATGTGTGGAGCCTAGATTAGGTTTATCTGGGCTGCCAGACTCGTCTAACCGTGTCCGTGGTCTTAATGACCAGTCATGCTTTTTGGTATTAGAGGCCGCTTAGAGTCCGGCTGCTGGAGCCGTCGCGTATTCTTCCATGCGTAAGGAACACTCTGTTTTTCCGTTAACGGTGATGATGCCACGTGGACCGGGCATCTTGAGTTTAAGGTAGGCGTAGTGTGGTACTGCGTTGAAGCGGGTGAAGGCCGTTCTCCCAAGCAATGGATGATAGCCGCTTTGGAGGGGGGCGATGGTGAAGAGGAGTTCTTCGATTCTGGAGTTGCCTGGGGAACCGAATGTTACCTCTAGCACGAGGGAGCCCCTGCAATGGGCTTCAACGCCTGGTGTCGGTGTCAAAACTGGCAGATCTCGGGTAGGGGGTCCTGAACTGTGCATCTAGGCGAATGGTAACAGGAGACAAGGGACATGATGTTTTTACCCAGGTTCGGGCCCTCTCGATGGAGGTAAAACCCTACTCCTGCTTGATTGATATTGATGATATGGGTAGTACAAGAGTAGATCTACCACGAGATCAGAGAGGCTAAACCCTAGAAGCTAGCCTATGGTATGATTGTTGTTCGTCCCACGGACTAAAACCCTCCGGTTTATATAGGCACCGAAGAGGGTTAGGGTTACACAGAGTCGGTTACAATGGTAGGAGATATACATATCCGTATCGCCAAGCTTGCCTTCCACGCCAAGGAAAGTCCCATCCGGACACGGGACGAAGTCTTAAATCTTGTATCTTCATAGTCCAGGAGTCCGGCCAAAGGCTATAGTCCGACCATCCGGACACCCCCTAATCTAGGACTCCCTCAGTAGCCCCTGAACCAGGCTTCAATGACGACGAGTCCGGCGCGCATATTGTCTTTGGCATTGCAAGGTGGGTTCCTCCTCCGAATACTTCATAGAACATTTTGAACACAAGGATAGTGTCCGGCTCTGCAAAATAAGTTCCACATACCACCGTAGAGAGAATAATATTTACACAAATTCAATCTGCTGACGTATTTTGTGGCGTGACATCACACCACGGCCAAGCCTTTATTCGAATCATTTTTACTGTCCCACCTCAGCGCGTTTAGCGAGGCGGTTTCCTTGGCATGTCTTGTCAAAGCAGAGATCGTGTCCCCTTATTCCAGGATTCTCATCAATACGGGCGTGGGCAACCCAACCGTGCCAGTGATTATGGCGCTTGGGAGATAAGCGAGTTTTATCAGGCTGGTGGGGACGCATAGCTTCGTCCATCCATATAAGGGGATAAGGATCCACCTTTTTACCTACGCCTTCTTCCTCCTTTGCTTATCCATTTCCGCGTACTCGAGCTCCAGCGCCCAAGTCCCCACATCTCGCCCCAACCTTCCCCAGCCATGTCTAGAGTGGGAGGCAAGTGGATGGCCTCCTCCGTCACGAAGGGGCACATCAAGAGGCTGCGGAAGGCCGGATACTTGTCCAGCGACATCGCGCATCGGCTCCTCGACAAGGGGCAGCTCATCCCGACCCCCAGGCCCCATGAGAGGGTAGTGTTCCTCACCCACTTCCTCCGCGGACTAGGTTTTCCACTTCACCCATTTGTCCGGGGGCTCATGTTCTACTACAGCCTGGATTTCCATGATCTGGCCCCGAATTTCATGCTCAACATCTGGGCGTTCATCGTCGTGTGCGAGACCTTCCTCTGCATCCAGCCCCACTTCGGCTTATGGCTGAAGACCTTCAATGTCAAGCCAAAGGTAGTGGGCGGCCGCCAAGCGGAGTGAGGAGGCACCATGGTGGGCAAGATGCCCAACATCCTATGGCTCGAGGGCTCCTTCCTGGAGACTATAAAGGGGTGGCAATAGGGGTGGTTCTACATCACCGAGCCACGTGACCCTAAATGGATAGCGGCCCTCGAATTCCGATCTGGCTTCCCTACAAGGCTCACCTCTTGGAAAGAGACGGGCCTATCATGGGGTAATTCGGAGGAGCTGACCGGACTCCAATCCTGCGTCAAAACCTTGGTGAACAAGAAGCTCAAGCTCATCAATGTAGTCCAGGTCATGCTCATCCGCCGGATCCTCCCGTGCCAACCACGGGCCTTTAACTTGTGGGAGTTTGATCCAGCACAGCACCAAACCTTGAGCAGGCTCTTCGACACTACATACGAAGATGCCTGGAAGGTGCTGTTCAAGGGCGCCGAGGCTCCCGCATCCGCTACCGAATATCGCGGATTTAGCTCGCAGCGTCAAGCCGGCGAGGTAAGCTATTTTACACTTTACAGGACACTTGTTTTTCATAGTTTAACTCTATGCGGGATCTAAACTCCCTTTACCTTTGACGGGCCTGGCAAAAGACGTCCGGGCAGGTTAACTGTCCGGCTCCCTTGCCAGAAGACCCAACGGACGCCCAATTAACGGGGCTGCTGGTTCCGCGCCTTACGTGGTGCCAGAGAAGAAGGCCAAGAAGAAGGCCACGGGAACTCGAAGGAGTTCCCGGCGCCAGGTGTTGTCGGACTCATCGTCCAATGACTCCGAGGCAGACTCCTCCCGCGAAGACAAGGAGGAGGAAAAAGAGGCCTCTCCCCTAGAGGGGGAAGAGAAGAAAAGGAAGGCCGCCCCAACTTGGGAGGCCGGAGGGTCCAAGAAGGGAAGGACCCTTCCTCCGGACTACTCCACCAACGCCACCGACGGCGAAGAGGAGTGGCCACCGAGGGCTAAGACCCTAGCGAGATCGTAAGTGTCCGGATACCAGAATAACTCATGGCATTTCATTTGTCACACAGAATCTTGTAACGCCGAACATAACCCTGCAACCCTCCCAAGGACGGGCTCGACACTTCAACGAGCGGCTCCCTGGCTTCGTCGGACGCAAATAGCACTTCACTTCCGGCCGCCTCCTCTCCTCGCGCTACGGATGATGCCGAGGTGGGGTCCCAAAAGGGGCCCAGCCAGGAGGAGGGGGTCCCGGAGGCGCCCAAGGCAACCTCCCGGACCCTGGGCACAAGGGGGATTAAACCCCAGAGGGCTCTAAGTCCGGCCCTGGACCGGACTCAGCACCAGAACCTTCAGTGGTTCCGGTGTCCGGCAGGCGGCCCCTTCGTAAGAAGGGCGAGATTGCGACACCGGTGACCTCCGTCCTACCAGAGGCACCGGATAATTTGCTGGAGGCGCTTGACGGCGCCTCCATCAACGAGGAGCACCGCACTGTTATGAGTGTGGTGATCCAGAAAGTTCAGTCTGCCAAGAGCAGGCTGACTGAAGCCTGTGCCAGCCTTCTAACAGGCTTTGAGGTATGTATTTAAGATATGTAAAAATATTACCGCATAGAAAGTAGCCCCTGATGCTCAGTTTGGTGTTCGGAAAGAAGAGCCGAACTGAGGATCTAAAAAGATGTATGTGGGAGTCTAACATAAGTATGTCAATATGGGGAATGCAGGCTGCGCTGCTGACCTCCGCCGCACTGACTGCGGAGGTCAATGCATTGAAGCAGAGCCTCGGGCGGTCCAAGAACGAGCTTGGCCTTGCCAAAAAGCAGCTCGAGGACAAGGAAGGTAAGTAATACCTTATGGAAATATATAAAAGATGTGGTTGCAAAAAATGGCAGGAATAACATGAGAATTGCAGGGGCCACAAACGAGGTGGCGACCCTGAAGGAGGCGGTGTCCAAGGCCGAAAGCAACGCAGCCACGGAGCACACTGAGCGAGAGAAGCAGGAGGCGCGGGTGGCGGAGGTGCGGCAAGAGCTCCAGGCTCTCGTGGAAAAACACGAGAGTTTGGAGCGTGACTCTAAGATTCGAGAGTCCGAGCTCACCTTGGCTCTTGAGAGCGCCAATGCCGCTAAGGCCGAAGCCCAGAAAGCCCTCCAGGAAATTGAGGCAATGAAGAAGATAGCAGCGGGTAAGGCATTCTTCATGCAAAGCAAGCACGTGAAAGTGAATTACTTGTTACTTACCCGAATCCGAAGCTCTCCAGGAGCACTCACAAATCTGCCCCGCAGTGTGTCCGACGCTGCCGCATTCTACCGAGCCGAGGAGGGGAGCTCGACGGAGAAGGTGTTCTGGTCTCAGTATGCTAAGCCGGACACCCGGTGCCCTTGAGCGACCAGCTGAAGCAGCTGGTCGAGCTCCATAAGGTGGCCGAACAGGCCAGGAAGGGCCTCATAGTTCGGCTATGTCCTAAGGAAGCCATGCCTGGGAGCTATTTCGGGCTGGTGAGGCGGCTGGTGGATGCCTGCCATGGATTGAAGTCGTCAAGTGCTCCGTCTGTATAGAAGGTGCCCGTAGGACCCTTGCCCGTGCTAAAGTGCACTGGGGCAAGATGGACGCCGAGAAGCTTGTGACGGATGCTCCACCGTCGGGCAGGGAGTATCGCAAGCCCGAAATGTATTATGCGGGTGTCCTGAAGGGTGCCCGCCTTATAGCGGGTGAATGCTCCAAAGATGTAATTTTCGAGTAAACTCGCATTTGTTATCCTGTACGCTTGAAAACTTGTTCATATGCGCTAAGTAACGCTTGTGAATTTAAAATATTACCTTTTGTGCAGCCGTTTATTAAATTTGAGAGATGGCGAGTCGTCGGCTTCTGCCCCCATGCCACTAGTGCTGGGGTGTTCGGAATAAACTTGAGCGCTCTTTTTCCCATTCTTGGGTCCTTCAAGGGAGGCGCTCAACGCAATGAACGAGGCAACCGGACTATAATACTTGAACACTCTCACTTAGCCATAGAATTCTATAATTTTAAATTTTGACGAAGCCCCTAGTATTCGGAAGACCGAGTTCGGGGCGCTATCCACGCCTAGGCCGGACAAAGCCGACTCCTCACTCTAAGCGGCATAAGTCTTTAGGGACTCGAAAACCTCTCAAAAAGCGACCGGCTCTTGCCCTATCATGACGGTCAGTTGTAGCTTTCTCCAATGAGGTGCTTAACCCAGCTCAACCGGGGCACAATTGCAGTGGTTCTCCCAGCGCTACCTTAGCCGATATAACGGAATGTAAGGTACCAAAACATGGGAGCTTGGCAAACCCAACTATTGACCCAAGACATGATTCGGAGCTGATGCATATAATGCTATAAGTTCGGGGTGCCGCACTTGTGGAAGTGTTCGGACTTATCACACCATATTTTGGGGTACTTAAGCCCCTGGTGTATTCGGCCGTACCAAAGCGTACGGATGCAACATGTCATAAGTGAACATATATAGATAAAAAAAGGAATGCAATGATAGTCAAAAGCTGTGCATTGTTTATTAAAAAAGCTGGGGTAAAAGCAGAACGATACAAATAGTGCGATAAGCAAGGGACGGGACTATTTGACATGTCCCCCTCCAGGAGCGAGCTGCGGGATGATATGTAAAACAAGTATACTGCTTGTTATAGAGACCACCTGGACACTCGATGTAGCTTTCTGCTTCCCTGGCTGTTGCATCGTATGTTCAGCGATTCTACTGCCGGACAGGGATTCTTGATAAAAGAGTCCTGAAAATAATAAAAAAGAATTGCACAATCGGGAGCCCCTGGTGCGGTTGAGTCGCATTTTGGGCCTGCCGTGGTCGTGCCCCTCCCCCTATGCCCATGGTATTTCCAGAGCGTAATTATGTATGCGTAGTACTGGTTTTGCAATTTCGCGAGGGCTGGGGTTGGGGCCGCATTGCTACGCGTGCTCGGGACGTGCCAGGAGGTCTTGTTGTAGGTTACTCCGGGCGCGTTTGACGGTGTCCGGACGTTTAATAGCCGGACTCGAGAATTGCCTTGAGAGGCTGCTTTGTACTTCCGCCGCGAGAGCCGCCGTATGCTCCTCCATTCGGAGAGAGCGTTCGGTGTTTTCGTTGACCGTAATGACTCCTCGAGGGCCTGGCATCTTGAGCTTGAGATATGCGTAGTGCGGCACCGCATTGAACTTTGCAAATGTGGTTCGTCCGAGCAGTGCGTGATAGCCGCTGCGGAACAGGACTATGTCGAAGATTAACTCCTCGCTTCGGAAGTTATCCGGGGATCCGAAGACCACTTCAAGTGTAACTGAGCCTGTACAGTTGGCCTCTACACCTGGTATGACGCCTTTAAAGGTCGTCTTTGTGGGTTTAATCCTTGAGGGGTCTATGCCCATTTTGCGCATTGTATCCTGATAAAGCAGGTTCAGGTTGCTGCCGCTGTCCATCAGGACTCCAGTGAGGTGAAATCCGTCAACGATTGGGTCTAGAACCAATGCGGCGAATCACCATGGCGGATGCTAGTGGTGTGGTCCCTTCGATCAAAAGTGATCGGGCAAGAGGACCATAGATTGAACTTTGGGGCGACTAGCTCCATCGCATATACGTCCCTTAGTGCATGCTTCCGCTCCCTTTTGGGTATGTGGGTTGCGTATATCATGTTCACCGTATGCACTTGTAGGGGGAAGCCCTTCTATCCTCTATTGTTCGGCGGCCGGGGCTCCTCCTCGTCATCGCTATGCAGCCCCTTGTCATTGTTTTCGGCGTTTAACTTGCCTGCCTGCTTGAACACCCAACAATCCCTGTTGGTGTGGTTGGCTGGTTTTTCGGGGGTGCCGTGTATCTGGCAGGATCGATCGAGTATTCGGTCCAAATTGGACGGGCCCGGAGTATTTCTTTTGAATGGCTTTTTCCGCTGACCGGGTTTGGAGCCTCTGAATCCGGCATTGACTGCCATGTCCTCAGCATTATCGCCGTTGATGCGGTGCTTGTGCTTGTTGCGACGCGACCTGCCGTTGCTGTCCTTGGTATCCGAATTACCAGGGCTCTTGGTCATGTTGTTACTACAAGCTAGCCAGCTGTCCTCTCCCGTGCAAAAGCGGGTCATGAGTGTTCTGAGGGCTGCCATGGATTTTGGCTTTTCCTGTCCTAGGTGCCGGGCAAGCCACTCGTCGCGGATGTTATGTTTGAAGGCTGCAAGGGCCTCTGCATCCGGACAATTGACGATTTGATTTTTCTTGGTTAGGAACCGTGTCTAGAATTTTCTGGCCGATTCCTCTGGCTGCTGAATTATGTGGCTTAGGTCATCAGCGTCTGGTGGTCGCACATAGGTGCCCTGGAAGTTGTCGAGGAATGCGGCTTCCAAGTCTTCCCAACAACCGATTGACTCCACTGGCAAGCTGTTAAGCCAAAGCCGAGCTGGTCCTTTAAGCTTGAGTGGGAGGTATTTGATGGCATGTAGATCATCACCACGGGCCATGTGGATATGAAGGAGATAGTCCTCGATCCAAACCGCAGGATCCGTTGTGCCATCGTATGATTCAATGTTTACGGGTTTGAAACCCTCAGGGATTTGATGATCCATCACTTCATCTGTGAAGCATAGTGGGTGTGCGGCGCCTCTGTATTGGGCTATATCACGACGCAGCTCAAATGAGCTTTGTCTACTGTGTTCGGCCCGGCCGGAGTTGCCATATCCGGAGTGACGGTTATCATCACGTATCGTGGGGCGCCCACGCGATCCGTAGATCAATCTTGTTTGCCTTGCCTTGTCCTCCAATATATCCCGCAGGTTTGGCGCATTTCCCCGTGCCTTGGTACTTTTTGAGCGATGCTGGGGTGCGGCTTGAGTGGAGGGCCGAGAGGCCTCTCTGTCGCGGCCGCGAGGTGGCCGGTCGGCCGCATCATGCGCTGGTGATGTAGGTTTGGGTGCTTCCTCCTCTAATCGGGGTAGCAGCCTATGTTTTGGGTAGCTCTTGGAGGGGCGTTCGAGTTCATACTGTTCGGCCGCGAGGACTTCAGTCCATCTGTCAGCTAGCAAGTCTTGGTGAGCTCTAAGCTGTTGCTGCTTTTTCTTTAGGCTGTTTGCCGTGGCCATAAGCCTGCGTTTGAAACGCTCCTATTCAACGGGATCCTCAGGCACAACAAATTCGTCGTCGTCGAGGCTTTCCTCGTCTTCGAAGGGAGGCATGTAATTATCGTCCTCTACCTCTCTGTCTACCGCTCTCTCATGAGGGTTGGCTTCTCCATCCTCCTGCGCTGAATCCTGCTGGAGGGGGTTGTCTTCGGCACTATCTGGGGTGTTATTGTCTCCGGTGCCAGAATCGCCGTTTTTACTGTGGCGGGATTTAGAGCGGCGCCGCTGACGCCGGCGCTTAGGCAGTTTCTTGGAGGGGTCATCCTCCGTTATTCCATCGCCATTCCCATCTTTTGGGATGTCCATCATGTATATGTCGTATGACAAGGTGGACTTCCAGTGCCCTGTAGGCGCTGGTTCTTGGTCATCTCCTACATCGTCGTCCATACCGTCGATGTCTTCGGAGTCGAAGTCGAGCATGTTGGTTAAATCATCGACAGTGGCTACGAAGTGGGTGGTGGGTGGGATTTGAATTTCTTCGTCGTCCGCATCCCAGCCTTCCAGACCATAGTCCGGACAGGGCTCTCCTGATAAAGAGAGAGACTTTAGTGAACTCAGGATGTCGCCAAAGGGCGAGTGCTGAAAGATGTCCGTGGCGGTGAATTCCATGACCGGCGCCCAATCGGATTCGATTGGCAGGGGCGCGGAAGGTTCCGAGTCCGGAGAGGAGTCCGGCACCTTGGAGTTACGAGCCTTGCAAAGGACAATGATGGTGTTTGGCTCAATCGCCGTAGAGATTGCAGCCCCCGAGGCGGTGTCCAGAAACCCGTCCTCGATCGGCACAGTCGGCTCCGAGCTAAGGGTCGGAGCGGACACTGGTGCGGTCTCCAGGGCACTGTTCAGCGGCAGAGCTAGATCATGCCCATCGTGACAGTGCGGCGCGCTTGGCTGTGGCTCAAAACCGTCGAAGATCAAGTCTCCACGGACGTCAGCCGTGTAGTTCAAACTTCCAAATCTGACCTGATGGCCAGGGGCGTAGCTTTCAATCTGCTCCAGATGGCCAAGCGAATTGGCCCGCAGTGCAAAGCCGCCGAATATGAAGATCTGTCCAGATAGAAAAGTCTCACCCTGGACCGCATCGTTGTTGATGATCGGAGGAGCCATCGGGCCTAAACATGACGACATAGAGGAACTCTTAGTGAAAGCACCAATGTCGGTGTCAAAACAGGCGGATCTCGGGTAGGGGGTCCCGAACTGTGCGTCTAGGCGGATGGTAACAGGAGACAAGGGACCTGATGTTTTTACCCAGGTTCGGGCCCTCTCGATGGAGGTAAAACCCTACTCCTACTTGATTGATATTGATGATATGGGTAGTACAAGAGTAGATCTACCACGAGATCAGAGAGGCTAAACCCTAGAAGCTAGCCTATGGTATGATTGTTGTTCGTCCCACGGACTAAAACCCTCCGGTTTATATAGGCACCAAAGAGGGTTAGGGTTACACAGAGTCGGTTACAATGGTAGGAGATCTACATATCCGTATCGCCAAGCTTGCCTTCCACGACAAGGAAAGTCCCATCGTGACACAGGAAGAAGTCTTCAATCTTGTATCTTCATAGTCCAGGAGTCCGGCCAAAGGCTATAGTCCGACCATCCGGACACCCCCTAATCCAGGACTCCCTCACCTGGTATCACCCCTTCAAAGGTGGTGTTACTTTAGCTGATTCTGGATGGGTCTATCCCCATCCTGCGGACAGTGTCCTGGTATATTAGATTAATACTACTGCCGCCGTCCATGTGGACGTGAGTGAGATGGTATCTGTCGATTATTGGGTCGAGCACCAAGGCAGCTGATCCTCTATGTCGAATACTAGTCAGATAGTCCCTGTGATCGAAAGTGATCGGGCAGGCCGGCCAGTGGTTAAGTTTGGGTGCGATGGGCTCTATAGCGTATGCGTCTCTGAGCGCGTGTTCGCACCTTCTCGTGGGTATGTGAGTCGTGTGGATCATGTTTACTGTTTTTACCTCTGGTGGGAATTTTTTCTGTCCCCTAGTGTTCGGCTGGCGAGGCTCATCCTCGTCTTCACTTGGTGTTTCCCTTCCCTTGTGTTCGGCATTTAATTTGACAGCCTGCTTAAAGACCCATCATTCTCTGTGAGTGTTGTTCGTAGGTTTTTTGGGGGTGCCATGGATTTGGCACAGTCTGTCCAGGACTTTGTTCTGGCTGGACGGTCCTTTTTTGCCGCCTTTAAGTGGCTTCTTTTGTTGACCGGGTCGAGAGCCCCTGAATCCGGCGTTGACCGTAGTGTTGTCCGGACTTTCTTCCTTGTTTTGACGTTTGTTTTTATTGCGCCATGGCTTCCCGTTGCCATCCCTGACTTCGGATGTACTTGGGTCGCTGGTGCATCTACGGGCCAACCAGCCGTCTTCAACCGTGCAAAAGCGGGTCATAAGGCTTGTTAGGGCTGCCATTGTCCTCGGCTTTTCTTGGACGAGGTGTCTGGCGAGCCACTCGTCCCGGATACTGTGCTTGAAGGCCACTAGGGCTTCGGCATCCGGACAGTCGACAATTTGATTCTTCTTAGTGAGGAATCTGTTCCAAAGCTTGTGGGCGGACTCTCCGAGATGTTGAATTATGTGACTTAAATCGTCCGCATCCGGAGGTCGGACATAGTCCCTTGAAAATTGGCCCTAAAAGCATCCTCGAGTTCCTCCCAACTTCCGATTGAATTTTCGGGGAGGCTTTTCAACCAGTGCCGAGCTGGTCCCTTCAACTTGAGGGGAAGATATTTGATGGCATGGAGGTCATCCCCCCGAGCCATGTGGATATGCAGGATGAAATCCTCAATCCAGACCCCGGGGTCTGTTGTTCCGTCATCTGCCTCTATGTTCACGGGTTTAAAACCCTGTGCAAATTCATGGTCCAGTACCTCTTCGGTGAAGCACAGAGGGTGAGGAACCCCTATGTATCTGGATGCATTGTGGCATGCCGTCGGCTGTTGTTGTGTCCGGTGCTGATTCCGAACTGGTATCCGATCAGTCTGATCATTTTGGTGACCATAATCCTGCGCCGGGGCGTGTCCTCTAGATCCATAGATGGACCTGGTCGCGCCGGCCTTTTTATCTAGGAGCCCACGTAAATCATGTGTGGCATCAGTAGCTGCTCTATTGCGGTTACGGAGTGGTTTGTTCGGCCTACTGGCCGTATTGTTCTTCGGTGGAACGGCCTCGTCGTCGAATTCTGGTAGCAGCTTCCGCTTTGGATAACTCTTTGTTTGGCGATCGTCACCGTACTTTTCTTCAGTGTCTAGCACTTTATTCCATTTGCGATTGAGCGTTTCCTGTGCGGCCTTAAGCCTTTGCTTCTGCTTCTTTAGACTTCTCGCAGTGGCCATAAGCCTTCTGTGGAGGTTATCTTGGTCCAAACGTGTTTCCGGGATGATGAATGCATCGTCATTTAGACTGTGCTCTTGTCCCGGGGCAGTTTGATGAGTTCGTCCCTCGGGATCACTGTGATCGGGTGTCTGCTCCGGGCTGTGTTCAGCGTGACCTGGCTCATCCTACTCCATTGTTGGGTCCGTATGGTCTTTGTTGCCCTCGGAGTTAACTGGGGTGTCGATCTTTCTAGCGCTATTATCGCTATTTTTATTATTGCTGGACTTGGAGCGGCGTCTGCGCCGTCATTTTGGCTTTTGTCCGGCGGTTTTATCCTCCGGTTTGTCGCCGTCGTCCTCCTTAGGCGTATCAACCATGTATATATCGTATGACGAGGTGGCAGTCCAGCGCCCCGTTGGTGGTGGTTCTGAATCGTCTCCTGCGCCGACGTTCATACCATCGGTATCTTCGAAGTCGAAGTCAAGCATGTCTGATACATCGTCGATAGTGGCTATAAACTGGGTGGTGGGTGGGCAACGAATTTCTTCATCGCCTTCTTCCCCCTTGAGCCGGACATAGTTCGGCCAAGAGTCTCCTGACAAAGAGAGAGACTTTAATGACTTCAGCATGTCGTCGAAGGGCGAGTACTGGAAGATATCCGCAGCGGTGAACTCCATTACCGGAGGCCAACCAGATTCGGTGGGCGGACTGGAACCTACAGCCGAACACGAGTCCGGGGGTCCGGTGTCATAGGCTTCCTCGGGGATGAAGTCTGTGTTCGGCTCTACCGCCGATGAGTGTGCGGCCTCAGGGGCGGGTTCCATCCACCCATCCTCGAAAGACATGACCAGCCCCGGATTTAGGCCCGGAGCTCCTGCAGGTGCGATATCCCGAGTATTCTCAGACAGCAGGTCTAAGCCGTGCTCATCGTGAATGTTCGGCGCTCCTGGCGTGGGCCCGAATCCGCCGAAGATCAAGTCTCCGCGAATATTGGCCGTGTAGTTCAAGTTTGCGAATCTGATCTGATGGCCAGGGGCGTAGCTGTTAATCTGCTCCAGATGGACAAGCGAATTGGCCCGCAATGCGAAGCTGCCGAACACGAAGGTCTGTCCGGGAGAAAAGTGTCACCCTGGACTATGTTGTTGTTGTTGATTGAAGGAGCCATCAAGCCTTGCAGCAACGACCTAGAAGAACTCTCAATGAAAGCACCAATGTCGGTGTCAAAACCGG
>NC_041385.1:429564055-429629250 GCF_002162155.2 Triticum dicoccoides | reverse complement strand
GGGGGGGGGGGTCCCGATCTGTGTGTCTAAGGCTAATGGTAACAGGAGGCAAGGGATACGATGTTTTACCCAGGTTCCGGCCCTCTTGATGGAGGTAAAACCCTACTTCCTGCTTCATTGATATTGATGATATGAGTGTTACAAGAGTTGATCTACCACGAGATCGTAGAGGCTAAACCCTAGAAGCTAGCCTATGATGATTATGATTGTGTCTCTAAGGACTAAACCCTCCGGTTTATATAGACACCGGAGGGGGCTAGGGTTTACACAGAGTCGGTTACAAAGAAGGAAATATAATATCCGGATCGCCAAGCTTGTCTTCCACGCAAAGGAGAGTCCCATCCGGACACGGGACAAAGTCTTGAGTCTTGTACCTTCACGGTCCAACAGTCTGGCCAAAGTATATAGTTCGGCTGTCCGGATACCCCCTAATCTAGGACTCCCTCAGTCTCCATGACGAGGAGGGAGTAGTTCACCCTCGAGGCTAGGGGTATGTACAAGTAGCTATGTGTTTGATCTCTCTCTCTCTCTCTCTCTCTCTCTCGTGTTCTTAATTTGGCACAATTTTGATGTACCGTGAGCTTTGTTAATATAGTTGGATCATATGGTGTTTCTCCCTCTCTATGTTGTTTTGATGACCTAAGTTTTGACCTTTGAGGTGTCACTACTGTCGGATTGAATACTTTTATGAATTTGAAGACACTTTATGTATGTCTTGCATATGAATACCCGTGGTGAAAATGGGGTATTATATTGATTCACTTGATATATGTCTTCGCACTCAACTCGCGGATTCCTGAGGTGATATTGGGGAAATGTATGCATAGGGGTTGATGCACTTTTCGTCCTACTTTCTCCGGTAGAAATCTTGGGGCGCTCTTTCAAGTTCTTTGTTTTGGACTGAATATTATGAATCTGAAGTTGTTTGATGCGTATTGTATAATTAACTCACGGATACTTGTGGTGACATTAGAGTATTTAGGTGATATTAGAGTTGGTTGATGCGTATCATCTGGTGTTATTCTAGTACGAACTCTAGTGTTGTCTGTGACACTTATAGGAATAGCTCAATAGATTGATCGGAAAGGATAAATTTGAGGTGGTTTCATACCCTACAGACAATTTCTTCTTATGTTCTCCGCTTGATAAGAACTTTGGAGTGATTCTTTGTCGCATGTTGAGGGATTACTATATGATTCAATTATATTAGCACTGTTGAGAGATTGCACTAGTGAAAGTATGAACCCTAGGCCTTGTTTTCAAGCATTGCAATATTGTTTGTGCTCCATTTTATCACTTGATACCTTGTTGTTTTTATATTTTCAGATTACAAAAACCTATATCTACTATCCATACTACACTTGTATCACCATCTCTTTGCCGAACTAGTGCACTTATACAATTTAACATTGTATCAGCGTGTTGGGGACATAAGAAATTTCTTGTATTTGGTTGCAGGGTTGTTTGAGAGAGACCATCTTCATCCTACGCCTCCCACGGATTGAACCTTAGGTCATCGATCCACTTGAGGGAAAATTGCTACTGTCCTACAAAACTCTGCGCTTGGAGGCCCAACACAAGTTTACAAGAACAAGTTGCATAGTAGACATCAGTAGAGAGCGGCCGTGTGCTACTACCTCCGTCTTGGTCTATATAGTCCCCTTTATATTCTGTGCCATACTATGCCCTTAAATTTAACCAACAAAATGTTAATGCATGTGATAAAAATTATATAGTTGGAAACTATGTTCAAATACGAATCCAACTATATAATCTTTGGTGACACGCATTCATATTTTATTAGTTAAATCCTACTTATAAACCATGACAGGGGTATAGTACGTAATTAAACCGCAAACGTTTTTTTGTATTAATCGTATGTGTCCATGGCCTTCCGTCCTCCTCTCGCGCATCTTGTCACCCTGCTGCCGCAGATGACTTACAACGCAAGCTTGCGCAGTGCGCAGGGGGGGGGGGCGTTCTTTTGGCCAAATAGTGGCTCAAAGTGGAGCCAATGAATCGTCGGTGAGCCCATTCCGATGCAACCTTGCAGGTTCCCGCGCAAGCTTCCCGCCCGACTCGGTGAAATGCCCCAAAATCCCAATGCTTACCGACCTGCTATATAAACCCTGACGGTCAGCGAGCCGTGCGTCACATTTTCCCCTCCTTCCCTGTAGCTTATCTCATCTACTTCTCCCACAATCGCCAATGGCACCGGTCCGTCGTCGTCACTCAGCCACTCCGCTGTCATCAGAGGACAGCTCCGGTTGGGAGGCTAAACCGCGGCGTAGTGTAGTGCGCGTGGCATTCCTGTTGGGTGTGCGTAGAACACCCACCACACGCTCCACCGCCGCTGCCCGTCGGCAGCTGTTGCCGGCCGCCGTTGCCACTGCACCACCGTCGAAAGCCAGGGCCATCGCCCGCTCTACCGCCATGGCCCGAAGGCGGGAGGTGGCCGTCGTGGCCGCCATCCTACTGCCGGCCATCACCCGCTCCGCCACCGCGGCCCGAAGGTGGGAGGTGGTGGTCGTGGCCGCCACCCCATCATCGGCCGCCATGGCCGCCATCCCACCACCGACCGCCGGGGTCATCACCCGCTCCGCCACCGCCTCCCAAAGGTGGGAGGCGGAGGTGGAGGCCCGCACGTGCATCAGTGACCTTCACGCTACACCGAGTTCCTGCAGGAGGAGGAGGAGCGCCTCGTCGAGCATGCAAAGAGCCTTACCGCCGCCGTGGCCACGGCACACGCTGCCTCAGAGGCGAGGAATTAGGAGATCTACGAGGAGAACCACCGCTTCGAGTGGGGTTGTCTGGAGCGACAGAGGGTGTTCGAGGTGAGCGTCACTGAAGCCGCAGCAGCAGCAGGCACCGTATTGCAGTTGTCCAACAAGTTGGTAGGCTCCTCCTCCTCTGCCTCTTACTGATCATTGGTTTGTGCAGTAGTCTACAAAACTGTGTCAAACTGTCCTACAACAATCTCCTGATCAGGAGATTGCTGTTTTCCTACAAAACTTTGTGCTTGGAGGACCAACACGAGTCTCAAGAATAAATTGTGTAGTAGACATCAGGGGTTTCTATAGTAGAGTAACTAGAGTGCTTTATCTCCATACCTGCACCATTGGCAGTGTGAATCCGATCGCCACCATTGTATTTGTCGTGCACTTTGAGCTTCTCTAGATCATTGGTGATGTGATCGGTTGCTCCAATGTCCAGTTACTAGTTGGAGTCTGCACCATAGGATCTTGTTGTTGTCGCTGATGTCTTAACTTCAGGTACAAAGTCTTCATTGAACGTGTACCAACAGTCCCATGCAACATTTCCTGCCTTCCCACAAATCTAGCGGGAGGGTTTATTCCCTCTGTTGCCTTGTCCACCGCTGTGTCTGGTCCTGGTCCGCCGCCACCGCTCTGCCACTACGGCCGTGAGTGCCACTGCGGCTGTTGGGTAACACTACATGGAAAACTAAAAAAATTCTATGCATACGCAAGATCTATCCATGGAGATGCATAGCAACGGGAGGGGAGAGTGTGTCTACGTACCGTCGTAGACCATAAGCAGAAGCGTTTAACAACGTGGTTGATGTAGTCGAACTTCTTCGGGTTCCAACCGATCAAGTACCAAACATACGGCACCTCCGAATTCTGCACTGTTCTGCTCGGTGACGTCCTCTGCCTCCTCGATCCATTAAGATGGCGAGATAGTGGATGAGTACTGGCAGCGCGACGGCGTGGTGACGGTGATGATGAAGTGTGATACGTCTCCAATGTATCTATAATTTTTGATTGTTCCATGCTATTATATTACCCGTTTTGGATGTTTATGGGCTTTACTTTACACTTTTATATCATTTTTGGGACTAACCTACTAACCGGAGGCCCAGCCCGAATTGCTATTTTTTTTGTGCCTATTTTAGTGTTTCGAAGAAAAGGAATATCAAACGAAGTCCAAACGGAATGAAACCTTTGGGACCGATCTTTTCAGAACAAACGCAATCCAGGAGACTTGGAGTGGACGTCAAGAAGCAGCCAAGGCGGCCACGAGGCAGGAGGGCGTGCCCTAGGGGGGTGGGCACGCACTCCACCCTCGTGGGCCCCTCGTGGCTCCCCTGATGAGGGAGTCCGGGATTAAGGGGTCCTCGGACAGCCGGACAATATACTTTGGCCGGACTGTTGGACTATGAAGATGCAAGATTGAAGACTTCGTCCCGTGTCCGGATGGGACTCTCCTTTGCGTGGGAAGCAAGCTTGGCAATTCGGATATGTAGATCTCCTTCTCTGTAACCGACTCTGTGTAACCCTAGCCCCCTCTGGTGTCTATATAAACCAGAGGGTTTAGTCTGTAGGACAAGAACAATCATAATCATAGGCTAGCTTCTAGGGTTTAGCTTCTACGATCTCGTGGTAGATCAACTCTTGTAACACTCATATCATCAAGATCAATCAAGCAGGAGCCAGGAAGTAGGGTATTACGTCCATCGAGAGGGCCCGAACCTGGGTAAATCATCGTGCCCCCGCCTCCTGTTACCATTAGCCTTAGACGCACAGTTCGGGACCCCCTACCCGAGATCAGCCGGTTTTGACACCGACATTGGTGCTTTCATTGAGAGTTCCATTGTGTCGTCACGATAAGGCTTGATGGCTCCTTCAATCATCTTGAACGACGCAGTCTAGGGGGAAGTTTTCCTTCTCGGACAGATCTTCGTATTCGGCGGCTTCGTACTGCGGGCCAACTCGCTTGGCCACCTGGAGGAGATTGATAGCTACGCCCCTGGCCATCAGGTCAGGTTTGGAGGCTTGAACTATACAGCCAATATCCGCGGAGACTTGATCTTCGACGGATTCGAGCCCATGTCAGGTACGCCGAACAGTCGCGATGAGCATGACTTAGATCTACCATCAGACAGTGTTCGGGAGATCGCACCTGCGGCGGCCCCGGGAATCGATCCGAAGCAGATCGCGCCATCCGAGGACGGGTGGATGGACCCCGCCACGGAGACCGCACACTCATCGGCGTTGGAGCCGAACGCTGATCCCACCTCCTATGAGGATGGTGTCATCGGACCCTCGAACTCGTCTCCGGCTACAGGATCCAAACCGCGTACATCCGTGCCTATCGAATCTGACTGGGCACCGGTCATGGAGTTCACCTCCGTGGATATTTCTCAGCACTCGCCCTTCGGTGATGTGCTAAATTCATTAAGGTCTCTCTCCTTGTCAAGAGACTCCTGGCCGAATTATGTTCGGCTCGAGTGGGAAGCGGACGACGAAGAAATTTGTTCCCACCCACCACCCACTTAATAGCCACTGTCGATGACTTAACCGACGTGCTTGACTTCAACTTCGAAGACATCGACGGTATGGACGACGATGCAGGAGAAGAACAGGAACCACCGCCTATAGGGCGCTGGACAGCCACCTCATCATATGATATATACATGGTGGACACCCCCAAAGAAAGCAATGGCGATGAGGCAACGGAAGTTAATCCCCTGGAGAAGCAACCTAGGCACCGGCGTCATATGCGGCGCTCCAAGCCCCGCCATAGCAAAAGTAGTGATACCGGCACAAGAGGTGATAACAATTCGGAAGGTGCCGAAGACAAAAACAATCCGGCCCAGCCTGGCTTCGTGCAGGCCGAGCAAGAAGATGGGCAAGCTAGTCCCAAGGAACAGGTAACAGATGGAGAATCAGAGGATGATAATTACATGCCTCTCTCCGAAGACGAAGTGAGCCTTGGCGACGAAGAATTCATCGTGCCTGAGGATCCCGTTGAGAAGGAGCGCTTCAAGTGCCGGCTTATAGCCACTAAAAAAAGCCTAGAAAAAAGCAGCAACAACTTCAAGCTGATCAAGATCTACTAACCGATAGATGGACCAAGGTCCTGGCTGCCGAGGAATACGGACTCGAACGCCCTACCAAAAGTTACCCAAAGCGCAGGTTGCTACCTCAACTCGAGGAGGAGGCATTAAAACCGACACTACCAGCGCATGATGTGGTTGACCGGCCACCACGTGGCCGAGACAAAGCGGCATACCAGCCCGAAGTCTAGCCCGCACTCCGACGCCAAACAAGCAAAAACACGAAGGCCCGAGGCTCCACGCATGACCTGCGAGACAAATCAAAAAACAAAGCAGGATAGCCAAGATCGACCTACGGGTCACGGGGGCGCCCCCAACGCGTGACGATAACCGTCACGCCGGATACAGCAACAAATCTAGCCGAACCGAATACAAGATAGCCCGACACAGAGGCGCCGCACACCCCCAATGCTTCACTGATGAAGTAATGGATCATGAATTCCTAGAAGTGTTTAAACCCGTGAAAATTGAATCATATGATGGTACTACAAACCCCGCGGTATGGATAGAAGATTTCTTCCTCCATATTCACATGGCCCGCGGAGACGATCTACACGCTATCAAGTACCTCCCACTAAAACTCACGGGACCGGCTCGGCATTGGCTGAATAGCTTGCTGGAAAACTCCTCCAGGAGTTGGGAGAACCTGGCAGACGCATTCCTTGACATCTTCTAGGGAACTTATGTGCGACCATCGGATGCTGATGATCTAAGTCACATAACCCAATATCCCAGAGAGTCAGCCCGGACAATTTGGACCCGGTTCCTAACTAAAAAGAACCAAATTGTTGACTGTCCGGATGCCAAAGCCCTAGCGGCCTTTAAACATAACAACCGTGACGAGTGGCTTGCGCGACATCTCGGCCAAGAAAAGCCAAAGTCCGTGGCAGCCCTCACAACACTAATGACCCGCTTTTGTGCGGGCGAGGATAACTGGTTGGCTCGTAGCAACAACACAGCAAGCAATCATGGTACATCAAAAGCCAGGGATTGCAGCGACAAACCACGGCACAACAAACACAAGCGTCGCAAAAACGGTGATAGTGCCGAAGACACGGCAGTCAATGCCGGATTCAGTGGCTCCAAGTTCGGTCAGCGGAAAAAGCCATTCAACAAAAACAATTCAGGCCCGTCCAGTTTGGACTGCATACTCGATCGTCCATGCCAAATATATGGCACCCTAGGAACACCAGCCAATCATACCAACAGAGAATGCTGGGTCTTCAGACAAGCTGGCAGGTCAGGTGCCGAAAACAAGGGGAAGGTGTCTCAAAGCAACGATGACGACGAGGAGCCCCGATCACCGAACACAGGAGGACAGAAGAAATTCCCTTCCCAGGTGAAAATGGTGAATATGATATACGCAACCCATATTCCCAAACGGAAGCGTGCACTAAGGGACGCCTATGCAATGGAGCCAGTCGCCCCAAAGTTCAACCCATGGTCCTCTTGCCCGATCACTTTCGATCGCAGGAACCATCCTACCAGTATTCATCATGGCGGTTTGGCCGCATTGGTCCTCGACCCCATCATTGATGGATTCCACCTCACACGAGTCCTTATGGACGGTGGCAGCAGCCTGAACCTACTCTATCAGGATACAGTGCGCAAAATGGGCATCGACCCCTCAAGGATCAAGCCCACAAAAACCACCTTCAAAGGTGTCATACCAGGTGTAGAGACCTGTTGCACGGGCTCAATCACACTGGAAGTGGTCTTCGGATCTCCGGACAGTGACCGTACCGAAGACTTAGTCTTCGACATTGTCCCCTTTCGCAGTGACTATCAGGCATTGGTCGGACGAACCGCGTTCGCTTGATTCAACGCGGTGCCACATTATGCCTACCGTAAACTCAAGATGCCAGGTCCGCGCGGCGTCATCATGGTTAATGGCAGGGCCGAACTCCCCCTCACCGCCGAAGTGTCTATGGCTGCTTTAATAGCAAGAGCAACAGATGGCACCTTTCAGTCGAACTTCGAGTCAACGGCCAAGATATCGGACACCGCCAAAGGAGTCCGAACAACTGCGTGGCAGGATAGCCCGGCTCGCCTGGAGCTTAATTAAAAACACTCTGGAAAAAGTTAAGACAAGCCACATACCGCGGGTCAACCGCTCCATGGCGCAAAACCATTTCTTGCATTTTCTTTGCAGGTTCACCTTTGCGTAGGCCGGGATGGATGGCGTAGAAACAGTTCGAGCACGTAAGGGAATCTCTAGATATTCCCCTCTATGATCATCCGACTACACTCCGGATCCACATACAACTTCCTCCATCCTGGTCGCAGTAGGTTCCACAGTCATATTTCTTTTTATCACATTGCATGTACTCATACGCATTGACGTATTATTCAAATACAACTTGTGGATTTATATGATGCTCATCTGCTGCTATTTCTTATTAAAACTCTTTTGTTAAAAGGCAGCTACTTATCGCGATATGCCTTAATATGCCAAGGGCTTCATTATATCCATACTACGGCAAAAAAGTCCGAACACCTTCATAGCAGTTCGGCACCCAGAACTTATAGCATTATATGCACTAGCTCCGAATCATGACCTGGGTCAATAGTTAGGTTTGCCAGGCTCCTATGTTTTGGTACCTTACGTTCCGCTATATCGGCTAAGGTAGCACAGGGAAAACTATTGCGATTGTGTCTCGGTTCTTCCGGACGAGCACCTCAGTAGAGAAAGCTGAAAACTGACTGTCATGATGCAGTGAGAGCTGGTCCGCTGTTCGAGAGGTTCTAAAATCTTTAAGGATTTCTTATGCATAATGCCATAACCAATGCAGCGTGCGATGGATCGGCTTTTCTTCCAATCAGGCGCTTATGGATCCCCTCGTGCGGTTTTCCGAACACCAGGGGCTGCGCCTACCTTCCTTTTAAAACTCCTATGACTAAGTGAGAGTGATAAAGCCCTATAGTCCGATTGCCTGGTTCGCTGTGCTGAACACCTCCTTCATGGACCCAAAACTGGGATAAAGAGTGCTCAAGTTTATGCCGAACACCCCCGTACTTACTACGTGGGGGCAGAAGCCGACGACTGGCCAACTCTCAGGATTAGTATACCAAACGGCCGCACAGGAGGAAAAACTTTCAAACGACAAGCAATAAATAATAGAAACGACCTTGTTCAAACATTACAAAGGACAAACATGACCATATTCATGGAAATATAATGTCCTTGGTGCATTGCTTCGCCGCAAGGCAGGCTCCTTTCAAGACACCTTCATAATACACCTCGGGCTTGCGGTTCTCCTTTCCCTCCGGCGGTCCCTCGATCATCAGCTTTTCCGCATCCATCTTCCCCCAATGCACCTTTGCGCGGGCGAAGGCCATTCGCGCACCTTCTATGCAGACCGACCGCTTGATGACTTCGAGTCGAGGGAAGGCACTCACAAGCCGCTTCACGAGTCCGAAGTAACTGCTCAGAATTGGCTCGGCGGGCCACAACCGGATAACCAAATCCTTCATGGCTAGCTTAGCCGCCTTATGCAGTTCGACTAGCTGCTTCAGTTGATCGGAGAAAGGCACCGGATAATTCGGCACCAGATACTGCATCCAGAAGAGCTTATCCGCAGTATTCCTCTCTTCAGCTCGGTAGAATTGGGTGGCATCAGATATGCTGCGCGGAAGCTCTGCAAATACCCCTAGAGAAATCAGAATTTAAACTCCCAACTTGATTTTCTCTTTTCATATACTCGCTTTGTACAGAAAAAGCCTTACCAGAGGCAATCTTCCTCGCCTCCTGGATTTCCTTCAGAGCACCTTGGGCTTCCCCCCAGGCATCACTAGCGGCTTGGCGAGCCTGGGAGAGTTCGGATTCCTTCCCTAATAAACTCTGCTCCAAGGTCTCGCATTTCTTCACGGCCTCTTGAAGCTCTCGCTCAGCCTCAATAACTCTGGCCTCGTGCTTCTCTCGAAGAGCCTGCACTGCGGCTGCCTTCATCTCGGCTTCGGCCACAGCCTTTTTAAGAGCCTCAATTTCGTCTGTCGCCCCTAGAGCACATTATAAAAATATTTTCATCATGCACACTTATTGATTTGCGCTAAACAAACAAGGTTTCTATATACCTTGGTTATCCTCTAGCTGTTTCTGCACTCGGCCAAGTTCACCTTCAGCCCACTCCAGACTATGCCTCAGTCCGGATACTTCCGCAGCATGAGAGGCGGCAGACGCTACAGACGCCTTCTTATTAAAAAGAGATAGATGTCATCAAGTAAGTCTCCTGTGAACATACATTTGATCCTCTGTCCGGTTCTTTCTATCACCGAACAGTGTATTAGGGGCTGCTATCTATACTATGACACTCTTCCAAACCTCATAAAACATACCTCAAAGCCTCTCATGAGGCTGATACAGGATTCATTCAGTCCACTCTCGGCGGACTGAATCTTCTCAATCACCGCACCCATAAGGGCATGATGCTCATCAACGTGGGAAGCGCTCCTCAGCGCCGCTAACAAAGCATCCGACACCTCTGGTTGGACAGAGGTTGCCGGTGGAACAGACACCCCCCTCAGCTAATAGAGGTCGCTTGTCTGATTCTGAGGCCTTATTGATCTCCAGTATCGTGTCCTGCTAGGGGACGGATTCAAGACGACCCCCGCCGTCGACATCCATGGGAGCCTTCTCCCCCGTGTGTCCGGACCCTGTAGTTTGGCCTCCTGGCTCCTCCTTTGCAATCCCCCCCCCCCTCCGTGGCCTGGGTCCTTCTGGGACAAAACCTTGGTGTCATTCATATGTTTGGGGGAGGGGGCCTTCGGGGGTGTCCCGCTCTCCATAGCGTCCGAACCCAGCAAATCCTCCGACGAGGATTGTTTGGCGTGGGACCTCGCAGGACTGTAAGAAGTATGGCTCAGATTAAAATGTTATGCCATGACAAGTCTGGACGCATAAGCATATTCGGATTTTATACTCATGAGTTCACCAGGAGATGGGCCCTGGGATCCCACTCCAGACTACTATCAGCGGTGGCAGTGGACTCCTCTGGAAGGGGAGTTTTTCCCCTTTTAGGCGACTCATCCTCCAAGGATGTGGAGGCCGTCCTTTTCTTTCTTCCCCCCGCGGGGGGATTCGTCTCCCTCCTCACCCTCGTCCTCTTCGGAGGAAGAATGGGCATTGGAGTCTTCGGATTTTGTGTCCGAAGCACCACGGCGACGGAGGCCGCCCCTGGTCTTCTTGGCTTCCTTTTCGGCCTTCTTCTTCGGTGCCTTGTAAGGCGCCGGGACCGGCATCTTCATCAGAAGTGGGCCGGCCGATTCTTCTGGCAACGGGGCTGGACAATAGATCCGCCTCGCCTTCTTCGCCCAGCCCTAGGAGATTGATGGGAAACACGTTAAGCATTTTCCTAAGGATATGCAAATAAAACATATGAATTGTCAATGTACAGTTACTTACCAAACTTGCAGGGCAGGACAGTTGGTACCCGTGGTCCTCGGTGGAGTCCGGCCACGATTTGCCGGACTTAAAAAGCACCTTCCAGGTGTCCTTATGCATGGAGCCAAAGAGCTCTAGCAGGGTCTAGTGCTTGGTCTAGTCGAACTCCCATAGATTGCAAGCCCGGTGTTGACAAGGTAGAATTCGGCGAACTAGCATCACCTGGACTACATTGAAGAGCTTGATGTTCTTGTCTTCCATATCTTGGACGCGCGTCTGGAGCACCGATGGTTTGTCAGACGAAGCCCAGTTCAGCCCCTTCTTGGGCCAGGACGTAAGTCATAGAGGGGCTCTGGATCTGAATTCTGGAGCGGCGGCCCACTCCTTGCCGCGCGGCTTAGTGATATAAAACCACTATTGTTGCCACTCCTTGACGGAACCATTGAAGGTACTTGTTGGCCATGTAACGTTGGGCAACTTGCTCACCATGGCGCCTCCGCATTCGGCATGCTTGCCGCTCACTACCTTGGGCTTCACGTGAAAAACCTTCAGCCATAAGCCAAAGTGTGGCGGGATGCAGAGAAAGGCCTCACACACGACGATGAATGTCGAGATGTTGAGGAAGGAATTGGGGGATAGATCATGAAAATCAATCCCGTAATAATACATGATGCCGCGAATGAATGGGTGAAGGGGAAACCCTAGCCCGTGGACAAAATGAGGGAGGAATACCACCCTCTCGTGGGGTTCTGGAGTGGGGATGATCTGTCCCACCGTCGGGAGACGGTGTCCAATTCTCTTGGCTAAGTACCTGGCCCCCCGAAGCTTTTTGATATCCCTCTCCCGGACGATAGAGGCCATCCACTTGCCTCCTACTCCGGATCCGGACATTTCCGAGAATCCTTTTTGGGTAGAGAAGATGAGCGCTTGGGCACTAGGGCTCGGGCGAAAAGGAATGGATGAGAAGAGGAAGAAGAAGGTGTGGGTGAAAAAGGGAGTTCTTATCCCCTTATAAAGGAAGCAGAGATCCTGCGCCTCCCCACTTTACCGTTAAAATCGCTTATTCCCCGAGCGCCACGATTGATGGCACGGTTGGGTTACCCACACCCGTATTGATGAGAATCCCGTGATAAGGGGACACGATCTCTGCTTCGACAAGAGGTGCCGATAAAACTGCCTCGCGATATGTGCAGTGGCGGGTTGTGGAAAACGGTTCGAATAATGATCACACCGTGGCGTGATGTCACATTATGAAAAGTTGTCAGCAGATTAGATTTGTGGAATATTGTGCTCTCTACGGTGGTGTGTGGATTTTGTTTTGCAGAGACAGACACGATTCTTGTGTTCAAAATCTTCTATGGAGTATTCGGAGAAGGAACCCGCCTTGCAATGCCGAAGACAATCTGCGCGCCGGACTCATTGTCATTGAAGCCTGGTTCAGGGGCTACTGAGGGAGTCCGGGATTAAGGGGTCTGATAGCACATTTATGCATATAGTATTTTTAGCCTTTTTGAGTCACAAATTAAACATATGATCACAGTAATCACTCATAAAGTATTCATTCCTACAGAAATATTCCTATTATGATATTTTTACAACACTTATTCATTTTTTGCAGGACTGGTGTGTTTAGGCACCCAAATTTTGTCAAAAGTGCTTCCAACACTAAAGCGGTGATCAACTTGGAGAAGAGTTCAGTTCTGGAGGGGGCAAAACCAAAAAGAACCAGAGGAGCTGGGGTCTGGCGCGACACACCAGACGTGGTGTCTGACTCCACGCATGGCTGGCTCCTCCAGCGGCTGATCACAACACCAGCTTGAAAGGGAGAGGAGAGATACCAGACCACACGAACGAAGAAAAATAGATCAGGAAGACTCCTTTCTCTCGCCCTCCTCGCTACTCACCCACCACCAGATTGAGGGGAACTAGGAGAAGAACCAGATCGAAGGAGAGAGAGGGAGAAGAGGGTGCCGGGAGACTAGCGGTGGCGCTCGATCCACCACGAAGCTGCCCCGATCTGACAGGCGATCCACCGCTCCTCTCCAACGATGACACTGACCTGCTGCACTTCCTCGTCTCCAACCTCAAGATCGACCGCCGCTACCCAGCTCCAATTCCTGCTGCTGCAACCTCCCTCACCGACGATCTCTGCCACTCCTTCTCTCCTCTTCCTTGCTGCTAAGAGGGAGAGGATCGACCAGAGGTCAGGGCCGTCGGGTCTTCTGGTGCTCCACGCAAGATTGTCTCCAACGTTCTTCTGCAGCTACTCTTCTTCGCCTGCAACATCTACAGTTTCAAATCAAAGACCATCAAGACACATAGGCTCTAAACCTCTCTCTTCTCTTGTTCCTGTGCTCTGAATATATGCACTATTGGGTCTTAAATTGACTCTGTTACCTATGCACCTTTGCTGAACCCTCATGTATCCTTGCTGAATTATTGTGACCCTTTGCCGGATATTAAGTTAGTAGTTATTCTCCTGTGAGCTGCTATTACTTTAATTGGTTGCATGAGTTGTGTGTGATGTCTGAACCATCTTACATGTGCTAGTGTTACTTGTCTGTTTAATTACAAGAAAACCACTAAAAAAAGAGAAAGTCCTTTTTCTCAATCCTTTACCTTTGCTGCATATTATTTTGGTTTACCTTGTTCCAATGGCTGCTTGTTGTCACTACGGTCTGATTCATCTGTTCAGTTGTTTTGAATGTTTCGAATGTGTGCTTCGAAGTTCTAGATCCCTGAGGAGAACACGGCATCCGTAGTTTGGGGCGTAAAAACCCCACTATACTTTCAATTGATCATTTTTGCGCCGTTACCGGGGATCAATCTTGAGGTTGATCTTGAGGTTGGAGACGAGGAAGTGCAGCAGATCGGCGTCGTCGTTGGAGAGGAGCGATGGATCGCCGGTCAGATCGGGGTAGCTTAGTGGTGGATCAGGCGCCACCGCCAGTCTCCCGGCACCCTCTTCTCCCTCTCTCTCCTTCGATCTGGTTCTTCTTCTGGTTCCCCTTGATCTGGTGGTGGGTGAGTTGCGAGGAGGGCGAGAGAAAGGAGTCTTCCGGATCTGTTTTTCTTCGTTGGTGTGGTCTGGTCTCTCTCCTCTCCCTTTCCAGCTGGTGTTGTGATCAGCCGCTGGAGAAGCCAGCCACGCGTGGAGTCAGACACCATGTCTGGTGTGTCGCGCCAGACCCTAGCTCCTCTAGTTCTTTTCGGTTTTGCCCCCTCCAGAACTGAACTCTTCTCCAAGTTGAACCCCGCTTTAGTGTTGGAAGCACTTTTGACAAAATTTGGGTGCCTAAACGCACCAGTCCTACAAAAAATGAATAAATGTTGTAGAAATATCATAATGGGAATATTTCTATAGGAATGAATACTTTATGAGTGATTACTGTGATCATATGTTTAATTTGTGAATCGAAAAGGCTAAAAATACTATATGCATAAATGTGTTGTCAATTTCCCCCACACTCAAATTTTTGCTTGTCCTCAAGTAAAAAAAAATGATGGTGACACAACTCACACTGCCTAGTAAAGATGCACTTTCTGATAGATAGTAATTCCGACAATACTGGAACTAAGCAAATGTACTCTACTGAAGCTAAATTGTGATAAGTAATATTTTATAACACACTATAAATGTTCCAAGTCAATGGCCTTGAGTCAAAGTGAATCCTAATAATCAAGAGCTGGCTCTGTCTTCAGTCCTGAGATAAGCTGGGACCCCAAAATCAATTAGAAAAACAAGTTACTTATTGAATTTAAAGCACAAGTGATGATATTATATCAGTCTCACCAAAGGAACATACCACCGATCCCGAGAACATGGTATACACCTGGCTCGACCAAATTATTAGTATATTTTTTTATTGTCTCCCCAAAGGAACATACCACCGATCCCGAGAACATGGTATACACCTGGTTCGACAAATTATTAGTATATTTTTTTTGTTATTATCTCCCCAAAGGAACATACCACCAATCCAGAGAACATGGTATACACTTGGTTCGACAATAATAGCATTTTTTATATAATTGTTTTTACAGTCCAATCTACCAGATTTCACAAGCCACTGATCCAGGGAACATGACATGCTACCGTAGGTCGATCGGACTTAAATTATTATAATTATTTTATTTAGTTATTTGAAAATTACTTAGCTTAAGTAAAACAGGAGTAATTGAAAGAGGAATCCATAGCTAATGGCACTGTTTTTCACAGACTACAGATCTAGAGATCATAGCTACTACTTAAGTGCCACCAGTTACTTAGCTTAACTTGGGACAGTTAGACACAACACATCAATTCATTAGTAGGTTTCACTTAGACTCACGGCATTCCCATTGAACATTTACATGGAGGTATAAAGTACTCATTATCACAAATTACCATAAGAAGAATACGGCTGCATAGTTTTAGTATTAAGAGAATCAACAATATTCTTGGAGTGAATCCTACTTTGCAGTGAAGAGTAAGGTGTCACAATGCAAAAAGACTTCCAATGCAATTAAATGCCAGTTCTCGTACTAAATTTTCTAAAGGTTGCCTCAAGTGGAACAGAATCACCTCGTATTTGTATACTCTTCTCTCCTACTTTCTTCTCTCCACTCTTCTCTGTTTGTGTTCCCTGTTTGTGCTCCCCTCGCCTTTATTTGCTGAAAAAGAAAGACATAAACACAAAAACTTTTCTATGAAAACTAAATAAGGAAAGTAACTTATTAAAGATTCAGGTTGCCTCCTGAAAAGCGCTTGTTTTAGGTCTTTAGCTCGACCATGTCTCGTCAGTGAAGTCAGGGTCCTGCAGGGATTGACACCTCTTGGGTCCCCTCGCCTTCTTGAATTTCCTCCTCTGGGTCTTGATCTTCGCTTGCATTCTCATCTTCAGAAATAAGAAGTGGATCTCCAGGGATGTAGGGCTTCAGTCTTTGACCGTTTACAAGGAAGTACTTTGCACTTGAATAACACCATTTTTCAGAATCTTCTTCACCTTGCAAGGGCCATACCATCTTGACTTGAATTTACCAGGAAATAAATGAAACCTAGTATCATAGACCAATACCAACTGTCCAAGATGAAATTATTTCCTCAATATATGCTTGTCATGCTAGATCTTGGTCTTTTCTTTGTAAATTCTTGCACTCTCATAAGAGTCAGCTCTCAGTTCTTCCATTTCACAGAGTTGAAGTTTTCTGTATTTTCCTGTTGCATCAAGGTCCATATTGAGTTTCCTTAGTGCCCATTGAGCTTAGTGTTCAAGTTCAACGGGTAGACGGCATGCTTTTCCATATATTAACCTGAATGGTGACATTCCAATTGGTGTTTTATAGGATGTCCTTTATGCCCACAGTGTGTCTGGTAATTTCAGTACCCAGTCAGACCTTGACTTTGATACTACCTTCTCGAGAATGGCCTTTATTTCTCTATTAGACAACTCCACTTGTCCATTTGCTTGCGGGTGATATGGAGTTGTAATTCTATGATTACGAACTCCATATTTTGCTAAGAGAGATTGTAGTTGGGAGTTGTTGAAATGTGTTCCTCCATCACTGATAACAATCCGTGGCACACCAAATCTTGGAAAGATCACTTGCTTGAACAAATTGCAAACTGACTTGGAATCGGCATTGACGGTTGGTACAGCCTCAACCCATTTTAACACATAGTCCACTGCCACCAATATGTATTTGTACCCTTTTGATGATGGGAAGGGTCCAACATAATCAATTCCCCATACATCAAAGAGCTCTACTTCAAGAATTCCTTTTTAAGGCATCTCTTGCCTTTTTGAAATCTTTCCAGTTCTCTGACAAGGATCACAAGCTTCAATATAGGAATGTACATCCTTGAATAAAGTTGTCCAGTAAAATCCCGCTTGCAAAATTTTCACTTGAGTCTTCCTAGTACTTGCATGACCTCCATAAGGGGATGAATGGCAATGATAGATCACACTTTTAGTTTCACCTTCCGGCAAGCATCTTCGAACAATACCATCAGCACAATGTTTGAATAAGTAAGGTTCATCCCAAAAGAAGTGCCTCATATCTGATAAGGATTTCTTCTTCTTTTGATACCCAAAATCTGTAGGGACTTTGTTACAGACCAGATAATTAACTATATCTACATACCATGGTGTATAATTTTGTATACTAGTCACTTGCATAAGATTGCTCCTTGGTAAAACATCATTCATAGGTAAGGAGTCTACTGCATTGTTTTGCAATCTTGACAAGTGATCTGCCACAACATTTTCAGCTCCTTTCTTGTCTTTGATTTCCACATCAAATTCTTGAAGCAAGAGTATCCATCTAATTAACCTTGGCTTGGCTTCTTTCTTGCTGAGTAGATATCTAATTGCAGTGTGGTCTATGTAAACTACACAATGAGACCCTACAAGATATTGCCTAAATTTGTCAAAGGCATACACTACTGCCAACAACTCCTTTTTGGTGGTTGTGTAATTTGCTTGAGCACCATCAAGAGTTTTGCTAGCATAGTATATTGCATGCAAATCTTTTCCTTTTCTTTGTCCCAGTACTGCACCCACAGCAAAGTCACTTGCATCACACATTATCTCAAATGGTAATTCCCAGTCAGGGGGTTGCACTACTGGAGCAGTGACCAATGCTTCCTTGAGCAAGTTGATGGATTTTTCACATTCTGCATCAAATTTGAACTTAACATCAATGTTTAGGAGATTAGTGAGGGGTTTGGCTATCTTGGAGAAATCCTTTATGAATATTCTATAGAACCCAGCATGTCCCAAAAAGCTCCTTACTCCCTTCAAATTTACAGGTGGTGGAAGTTTTGATATTACCTCAACTTTTGCTTGATCAACCTCAATTCCTCTTTCAGATACCAAATGTCCCAAAATAATTCCTTCCTTTACAAGAAACTGACACTTCTCCCAGTTTAAGACTAGATTGTGTTCTGAACACCTATGAAGAACTGCTGCCAAATTATTCAAGCAATCCTCATAACTTTTTCCAACGACTGTAATATCATCTATGAATACCTCCACTTTGATTCCTATCATATCAGAGAATATAGAGAGCATAAACCTTTGAAATGTTGGGGGTGCATTACAAAGTCCATAAGCTAGTCTTTTGTAAGCAAATGTTCCGTATGGGCAAGTGAAAGTTGTTTTATCTTGATCATCCGGATGAATTGGGATTTGCAACAATCCTGAATACCAATCTAAGCAGCAGAAATATTCATGCCCAGCAAGCCTTTCCAACGTTTGGTCAATGAAAGGTAAAGGAAAATGGTCCTTCCTCGTTACTTCATTTAACTTTCTGAAATCATTGACCATTCTCCACCGTGTGACAGTCCTACTAGGAATCATTTGCCCTTGTTCATTTTCAATGACAGTTATTCCTCCTTTCTTGGGCACCATGTGAATGGGACTCACCCACTCACTGTCCGAAATTGGGTATATGATATCAGCAGAGAGCAATTTAAGAATCTCCTTTTTAACAACCTCTTGCAAATGGGGATTCAACCTTCTTTGACTTTCTCTAATTGGTACACTGCTTTCTTTCAAGTAAATCCTATGAGAGCAGACAACAGGATTTATCCCTTTCATATCATCAATTGAATATCCAATAACATCCTTGTACTTTTGCAAAACTGCTTGAAGCCCTTTTATTTGCCTTTCCGTCAACTCCCTATTCACGATAATTGGCCACTGGTTGTCATTGTCTAAGAATGCATACTTCAAACTTTCTGGAAGTTGTTTCATTTCTATTTGCCTTGGTTGCATCTTCTCTAGTGGCCTTGTACTGCTTTCCAATATGCTCACAAGTCTGATTTCTTCATATCTGATTTCACTATTGTCCTCCTCAACTACTTCACAACAATTACTTCCATACCTCTCTTCATAACCTTATTCCACACATTTCTGTAGTGTATCAATTCTGTAGCAGTGCTTTTCTCTTTGCGGAACATGTGTTGCATGCTTCATGTCAAACTCCGCCTTTTCATTTCCAAACCTCGGGCTCAATTTGGCTTCTTGGACATCAATAAGTGCACCAGCTGTGGCCAAAAATGGTCTTCCAAGGATCACAGCCTCACTTTTGTCCTCCATATCTAGCACTACTAAGTCAACTGGATAAGCAAACTTCCCAACTTTGATTGGAACATCCTCAAGAATTCCAACAGTTTCCTATATGTTCTGTCGGCTAACTGAAGAGTTATGGTTGTTGGATTTAATTCTCCCAAGAACATCCTTTTGCTAACTGAATGTGGTAACACACTAACACTTGAGCCCAAGTCACACAGAGCACTGTAAGTTTTGTTTCCAATCACACATGGTACACAAAAGCTTCCTGGATCATCCACTTTTTCAGGCATGGAATTCTGAATTATTGCCCTGCATTCCTTTGATAGAGTCACTACTTCTGGCTCAGACATGCTTCTTTTCTTTGTTATCAACTCCTTGAAATATTTGGCATACATTGGAACATGCAAGACAGCTTCAAGAATAGGAATAGTAATCTGAACTCCCTTCATAGTTTCCAAGAATTTGGCAAATTTCTTGTCATCTTTGGGTTTGTTGAACTGCTCAGGAAAAGGAATGTTGTTGGTTGTTATTTCTTCCTCTAGCAAAGGCTCAGCTCTTGTTTGAAAACCAGGAAATTCGACTTTAGTTTCAATTCGGTTATCAACTTCCTTCTCCTTTAGTTTCTCTAATGATGTTGAAGGTGGAGTTCCGGATGAACTTGGCCTCATAGCAGGAGGGACATATGTCTTCGGAGTAGGCAGTAATGGTCCTGACATAACTCCACTCCTTGTAGTCACTGCATCAACTGAAGATATTGCCCCACAGTGAGCTTTCGGGTTTGGAATTGGTTGCACAGGCAGCCTTGCTTCATTTTCTCCCACCATACTATCCATTTTGCTCACAAGCATCTTAACAATATCCTTTAAGCCATTAACTTCATTTGTCATCTTGCTCATCAATTCCAATTGCATCTTCATGATTTCCTCCATTCCATTTGACTGAACATTTTGTTGTTCATTCTGCCTCGACACTTGAAATTGACTTGGATGATTTGGTGGTCGATTTCCTTGTACTGTCGATCCACTTTCATATGACTGATTGTTCTTGTACAACAAGTTTGGATGGTTCCTCCAAGAAGGATTGTAGCTGTTTGAGAATGGACCTTGACTTTGGGCATAACTTACTTCTGAAACCGATGATCCAATGGCTGAATAGAAGGTACATTCTGTTGAAGGATGACCTGCTTGGCCACATACATCACACATTTGAGGCACACTTACTGAAGCTACAGATGTACCGATGCAATTTGACATGATAGTGTCCATCTTCTTGTTCAAGATGTCAATCTGAGCCGCCATGCTATCATTTGCAGACACATTGTACACACCAGGGTGTGGTGGTGCTATTGCTCTTTCACTTGACCATTGGAAATGATGAGACGCCATACTTTCAATCAATGCAAATGCTTCATCAAGGGTTTTGTTCATGATTCCTCCTCCAGCAGCAGAATCGACAAAAGCTCTAGTCTGAGTGGACAATCCTTTGTAAAAGGTTTGTAACACCAGCCATCTTTCTAAACCATGATGAGGAAACATTCTGATTAAAGAGTTGAATCTTTGCCATGCGTCATACAAACTCTCTCCATCATATTGAGTAAACCTTGTTAACTTGTCGCTGTATTCAGCAGCTTTTGTTGGTGGAATGTATCTCTCAAGAAATGTCTGCAATAAAGTCTCCCAAGTATCCTTCAAATGTTCAGGCAATGAGTGAAGCCATACTCTTGCTCCATCTCCCAGGAAAATGGAAATAGTGACAATCTGATAGCACTCGGTGAAACTCCATTTTGCTTGAGGGTGTTACAATACTCCAAGAAAGTCCTTATATGCTCATGTGGGTCTTCTAAAGCTGTTCCATCAAATCTAGACTGTTGTACCGTGTTAATCAGAGCAGGCTTCAATTCAAAATTGTTCGCCTGAATAATTGGTTGCACCATTTCTCCTGGTATCCCATGATCTCTTGGGATCCACAAATCCCTGAGCAAAGGTGCTGAATCAGGCATCTTTTATTCTTCTTGATCTTGCAAAGTTTCAGCAACTTGAAACCGTGTTTGATTCTCTCTTCTTCTTCTCAATAAAGTCCTTTCAATTTCTGGATCAAATGGCTGTAGAGAAAATTCAGGTTGAAGCATAAGACAATTTCCTGTAAAGTTCCTGAAATTGACACATGCTAGTTTTCTCAAAACTGTAGCCAATGTTAGGAAATGGTTAGTTGCCAGCAATACTACGTAATTGACTTAAAATAAATCCCGATCTGCTTCTACTAATGTGCTAATGAAATTTAGTTCCCCGGCAACGGCACCAAAATGATCAATTGAAAGTATAGTGGGGTTTTTACACCCCAAACTACAGATGTCGTGTTCTCCTCAGGGATCTAGAACTTCGAAGCACACATTCGAAACATTCAAAACAACTGAACAGATGAATCAGACCATAGTGACAACAAGCAGCCACTGGAACAAGGTAAAACAAAATAATATGCAGCAAAGGTAAAGGGTTCAGAAAAAGGACTTTCTCTTTTTTTAGTTGTTTTCTTGTAATCAAACAGACAAGTAACACTAGCACATGGAAGATGGTTCAGACATCACACACAACTCATGCAACCAATTAAAGTAACAGCAGCCCACAGGAGAATAACTACTAACTTAATATCCAGCAAAGGGTCACAATGATTCAGCAAGGATACATGAGGGTTTAGCAAAGGTGCACAGGTAACAGAGTCAATTTAAGACCCAACAGTGCATATATTCAGAGCACAGTAACAAGAGAAGAGAGAGGTTCAGAGCCTATGGGTCTTGATGGTCTTCGATTCGAAACTGTAGATGTTGCAGGCGAAGAAGAGTAGCAGCAGAGGAACGTTGGAGACAATCTTGCGTGGAGCACCAGAAGACCCGAAGCCCCTGGCCTCTGGTCGATCCTCTCCCTCTCAGCAGCGAGGAAGAGGAGAGAAGGAGTGGCAGAGATCGTCGGTGAGGGAGGTCGCAGTAGCAGGAGTTGGAGCTGAGTAGCGGCGGCCGATCTTGAGGTTGGAGACGAGGAAGTGCAGCAGATCGGTGTCGTCGTTGGAGAGGAGCGATGGATCTCTGGTCAAATCGGGGTAGCGTCGTGGTGGATCAGGTGCCACCGCCAGTCTCCCGGCACCCTCTTCTCCCTCTCTCTCTCCTTCGATCCGGTTCTTCTCCTGGTTCCCCTCGATCTGGTGGTGGGTGAGTAGTGAGGAGGGCGAGAGAAAGGAGTCTTCCTGATCTATTTTCTTCGTTGGTGTGGTCTGGTCTCTCTCCTCTCCCTTTCAAGCTGGTGTTGTGATCAGCCGATGGAGGAGCCATCCACGCGTGGAGTCAGACACCACGTCTGGTGTGTCGCGCCAGACCCCAGCTCCTCTGGTTCTTTTCGGTTTTGGCCCCTCCAGAACTGAACTCTTCTCCAAGTTCATCCCCGCTTTAGTGTTGGAAGCACTTTTGACAAAATTTGGGTGCCTAAACGCACCAGTCGTGCAAAAAATGAATAAGTGTAGTAAAAATATCATAATAGGAATATTTCTGTAGGAATGAATACTTTATGAGTGATTACTATGATCATATGTTTAATTTGTGACTCAAAAAGGCTAAAAATACTATATGCATAAATGTGCTATCAGGGTCCTCGGACAGTCGGATTATATACTTTGGTCGGACTGTTGGACTATGAAGATACAAGATTGACGACTTCGTCCCGTGTCCGGATGGGCCTCTCCTTTGCATGGAAGGCAAGTTTGGCAATTCGGATATGTAGATCTCCTTCTCTGTAACCGACTCTGTGTAACCCTAGCCCCCTCCGGTGTCTATATAAACCGGAGGGTTTAGTCCGTAGGACAAGAACTATCATAATCATAGGCTAGCTTCCAGGGTTTACCCTCTATGATCTTGTGGTAGATCAACTCTTGTAACACTCATATCATCAAGATCAATCAAGCAGGAAGTCGGGTATTACTGTTGGGGAACATAGCAGAAATTCAAAATTTTCTACACATCACCAAGATCAATCTATGGAGATACTAGCAACGAGAGAGAGGGGAGTGCATCTTCATACCCTTGAAGATCGCGGTGCGGAAGCGTTACAAGAATGCGGTCGGTGGAGTCATTCACGAACCGATTCAGATCGCGGCCGAATCCGATCTAAGCACCGAAGAACGGGGCCTCCGCGTTCAACACACATGTAGCCCGGTGACGTCTCCCATGCCTTGATCCAGCAAGGAGAGAGGGAGAGGTTGGGGAAGACTCCGTCCAGCAGCAGCACAACGGCGTGGTGGTGATGGAGGAGCGTGGCACTCCAGCAGGGCTTCGCCAAGCACTGTGAGAAACGAGGAGGGAGAAGGGTAGGGCTGCGCCAGGAGAGAGGGAAACTCATGTTCTTGGCAGCCCCAAAAACCCCCACTATATATAGGGGAAGGGGAGAGGGGGGCGGCCCCCTCCAGATCCCATCTAGAGGGGAGGGGCGGCGGCCGGGAGGGGAGGCTTGCCCCCCAAGCAAGGTGGAGGCGCCCCCTCCCCTAGGGTTTTCAACCCTAGGAACCTTGGGCCCTTGGGGAGGGGCGCAGCAGCCCACTAGGGGCTGGTTCCCTCCCATATTCAGCCCATCAAGCCCCCAGGGCAGGTGGCCCCACCCGGTGGACCTCCGGACACCTTTCGGTGGTCCCGGTACAATACCGATAACCCCCAAACTATTCCGGTGACTGAAACTGGACTTCCCATATATAAATCTTTACCTCCGGACCATTCTGGAACTCCTCGTGACGTCCGGGATCTCATCCGAGACTCCAAAAAACATTCAGTAACCACATACAAACATCCTTTATAACCCTGGCATCATCAAACCTTAAGTGTGTAGACCCTACGGGTTCGGGAATCATGCAGACATGACCGAGACAGCTCTCTGGCCAATAACCAACCGCGGGATCTGGATACCCATGTTGGCTCCCACATGTTCCACAATGATCTCATCGGATGAATGATACGTCTCCAATGTATCTACTTTTCTAAACACTTTTGCCCTTGTTTTGGACTCTAACTTGCATGATTTGAATGAAACCAACCCGGACTGATGTTGTTTTCAGCAGAACTGCCATGATGTTGTTTCATGTGTAGAAAAGAAAAGTTCTAGGAATGTCCTGGAAATCCACGGAGGCACTTTTCAGAATTAATAAGAATTTTTGGTGAAAGAATGAAGGCCAGGGGGCCCACGGGTTGTCCACGAGATAGGGGGCGCCCCCGCCCCCCCAGGGCATGCCCTCCTATCTCGTGGGCCCATTGAACGGACTCCAGATCAAGGAGAAAGTTTCATCGTGTTTAACGACACGGAGCCGCCGCCAAGCCCTAATCTCTCTTGGGAGGGCTGATCTGGAGTCCGTTCGGGGCTCCGGAGAGGGGGATTCGTCGCCGTCGTCATCATCAACCATCCTCCATCACCAATTTCATGATGCTCACCGCCATGCATGAGTAACTCCATCGTAGGCTTGCTGGACGGTGATGGGTTGGATGAGATTTACCATGTAATTAAGTTAGTTTTGTTAGGGTTTGATCCCTAGTATCCACTATGTTCTGAGATTGATGTTTCTATGACTTTGCTATGCTTAATGCTTGTCACTAGGGCCCGAGTGCCATGATTTCAGATCTGAACCTATTATGTTTTCATGAATATATGTGTGTTCTTGATCCTATCTTGCAAGTCTACAGTCACCTATTATGTGTTATGATCCGACAACCCCGAAGTGACAATAATCGGGATACTTCTCGGTGATGACCGTAGTTTGAGGAGTTCATGTATTCACTATGTGCTAATGCTTTGTTCCGGTTCTCTATTAAAAGGAGACCTTAATATCCCTTAGTTTCCGTAAGGACCCCGCTGAACACGGGAGGGTAGGACAAAAGATGTCATGCAAGTTCTTTTCCATAAGCACATATGACTATTTACAGAATACATGCCTACATTACATTGATGAACTGGAGCTAGTTCTATATCACCCTATGTTATAACTATTGCATGAAGAATCGCATCCGGCATAATTATCCATCACTGATCCATTGCCTATGAGCTTTTCATATATTGTTCTTCGCTTATTTACTTTTCCGTTGCTACTGTTACAACTACTACAAAAACCCAAAAACATTTACCTTTACTTTTGCTACTGTTACCTTTGTTATCATACCACTTTTGCTACTAAACACTTTGTTGCAGATACTAAGTTATCCAGGTGTGGTTGAATTGACAACGCAACTGCTAATACTCAAGAATATTCTTTGGCTCCCCTTGTGTCGAATCAATAAATTTGGGTTGAATACTCTACCCTCGAAAGTTGTTGCGATCCCCTATACTTGTGGGTTATCAAGACTAATTTCTGGCGCCGTTGTCGGGGAGCATAGCTCTATTCTCTGAGTAATTGGGATTTATATCTATTGATCACTATGAAGAACTTGAAAGATGATCAAACTACTATTTTTCCCTCAACTACGAGGGGAGGTAAGGAACTGCCATCTAGCTCTGCACTAGATTCTCCTTCCGTTATTAGTAGGCTTGCAACACCTAAACCTGCTACTGCTATGAATTCTGATATATCGCATGTTATTGATGATGCCACTTCTGTTATGAATGATGAAACTACTTCTGTGCGTGATACTACTGTGCCACTAGGTGAATTTCTAGATGAACAACTTGCTAGATTTAGGGGGAATGAAAATATTGAAGAACCTATTATTGATGATAGTGATGATGAAGGTCCCCCCAATGATGATGTTTTACCTGTTGTTCCTAAGGTTTATGTTATGCATGAAACAACTGCTATGGAAATTCTTGCTTGCAATGATAGAAATGATCTTAAGAAATTATTAGCTAAATGGAAGCAGCAGTCTCTTAATGCTAGAATGAATCCCGATCCTACTTTTGCTACTTCACCTATCTGTGTTACTGATAAGGATTATGAATTCTCTGTTGATCCTGATATTATTACTTTAGTTGAATCTGATCCTTTTTATGGCCTTGAATCTGAAACTGTTGTGGCACATCTTACCAAGTTGAATGATATAGCCACCCTATTTACTAATGATGAGAAGTATCGCTATTTATATATCCTTAGGATATTTCCGTTCTCATTAAAGGGTGATGCTAAGACTTGGTATAATTCTCTTGCTCCTGGTTGTGTGCGTAGTCCCCAGTCTATGATTTATTACTTCTCTGCTAAATATTTTCCTGCTCATAAGAAACAAGCTGCCTTGCGGGAAATATATATTTTTGTGCAAATCAAAGAAGAGAGTCTCCCACAAGCTTGGGGGAGGCTTCTCCAGTTATTTAATGCTTACCTGATCATCCACTCAATAAAAATGAAATACTTGATATCTTTTATAATGGACTAACCGATGCTTCCAAGGACTACTTGGATAGTTGTGCTGGTTGTGTTTTCAGGGAAAGAACAGTCGACGAAGCTGAAATATTATTGAATAATATGTTGACTAATGAAAATAATTGGACTCTTCCCGAGCCAGTTCCTGAAGTAATTCCTGAACCAATTGAGCCAACTCCTGAGCCTATTCCTAAACCCACTCCGAAGAAGAGAGGTGTTTTATTTCTCAGTCCTGAAGATATGCAAGAGGCAAATAAATCAATGAAAGAAAAAGGTATTAAAGCTGAAGATGTTAAGAATTTACCTCATATGGAAGAAATACATGGTCTTAATTTACCTCCTGAAGAACCACATTGTCTTGATAACCCGACACAGGTAGTAAAGGTAAATTCTCTCTATAGATATGATAAAGTTGAAGTACCGTCTACTAAATTTCATAGCCCATGCTTAGATGAAGTTGATCACATTATGGCTAGACAAGAAAGTTTTAATGCTTATGTTGGTAGAGAGTTAAAGAATAATGCTTTCGAGATAGGACGCGTAGGTGATAATCTGGCAGAGTTAAAGATGAACTTCACCGCGTTAGCAAATATGCTTCTATGGTTGCTACCCAAGCTGAGCAAGTACTTAAAGCTCAAAATGATTTGCTTGAGGAATTAAATAATAAAAATGACTTTGTTGTTAGAGTGGCTACTAGAACTGGTAGAATGACTCAGGAACCTTTGTATCCTGAAGGCCACCCTAAGAGAATCAAGCAAGATTATCAGAGAAATAATTTAGAGGCACCTAGTTCTTCTAAAAAGAAGAAAAAGAAAAATGATAGAACTTTGCATGCTTCTAGTGAACCTACTTTAGACACACCTGAGAATCCCAACGATATTTCTATTTCAGATGCTGAAACACAATCAGGTGATGAACATGAACCTAGTGATAATGTTAATGATAATGTTCATGTTGATGCTCAACCTAGCAAAGACAATGATGTAGAGATTGAACCTGCTGTTGATCTTGATAACCCACAATCAAAGAATCAACGTTATGATAAGAGAGATTTTGTTACTAGGAAGCACGGTAAAGAAAGAGAACCATGGGTTCAGAAACCCATGCCCTTTCCTCCCAAACCATCCAAGTCAAAGGATGATGAGGATTTTGAGCGCTTTGCTGAAATGATTAGACCTATTTTCTTACGTATGCGCTTAACTGATATGCTTAAAGTAAATCCTTATGCTAAGTATATGAAGGATATCATAACAAATAAAAGAAAGACACCGGAAGCTGAAATTTCCACCATGCTTGCTAATTACACTTTTAAGGGTGGAATACCAAAGAAACTTGGAGATCCGGGTGTTCCAACTATACCATGCTCTATTAAAAGAAATTATGTTAGAACTGCTTTATGTGATCTTGGAGCCGGTGTTAGTGTTATGCCTCTCTTTATATCGTAGACTTGAATTGAATAAGTTGACACCTACTGAAATATCTTTGCAAATGGCCGATAAATCAACTGCTATACCTGTCGGTATTTGTGAGGATGTGCCTGTTGTCGTTGCAAATGTCACCATCTTAACGGACTTTGTTATTCTTGATATTCCTGAGGATGATAGTATGTCTATTATCCTTGGTAGACCTTTTCTTAATACTGCAGAGGCTGTTATTGATTGCAACAAAGGCAATTTCACTTTTCATGTTAATGGTAATGAGCATACGGTACACTTTCCGAGGAAACAATCTCAAGTTCATAGCATCAATTCTATTGAAAAAGTTCCAACTATCATTTTTGGAGGTTTTGAATTTCCTCTCCCTACTGTCAAGAAAAAGTATGATATTCTTATTATTGGGGATTTTTCATATCCCCGTTGAGGTAACTTAGTGTTATTCAAAATTTCTCCGGTTCCGTGTTATTCGGAATGAGTTTGTTAACAAGACTTGATCAACCTTGTTAGTGGATTCATTTTGATGATCACGAGATGGATGAAACTAGAAGGCACAACCTTCTGTACCCTCTTTTTACTTTCTGATATTTAGAATAAATAAAGCAAAAATAGTATTATCCGTCTGTTTTCTGAATTATCCGTGCATTAAAAAAATAGTCCAAAAATAAAAGTGCTCCAAATGCCCTGCAAATTTAGTATGATTTTTTCTGGAATATTTGAGGATTTTAGGCACTGAAAACACTGCAAGAGGGGCAAGCACCAGGCCACGAGAGAGGAGGGCGCGCCCCCCTGTAGGGCGCGCCCCCTGTCTCGTGGGCCCCTGGTGGGTCCCCTCCACTTATGCCAGCACCCACACACTTCATCTTCTACCCAAAAAAAATCCCCATCTAGCTCAAGCCCGAGTTCTAGCTCATTTTGCTGCGATTTTTGATCTCTTAGCTCAAAGCTCCATTCGCAAAACTGCTTTGGGAGATTGTTTCTTGGTATGTGACTCCTCCATTGGTCCAAATAGTTTTTGTTCTAGTGCTTTATTCATTGCAAATTTTTGCTGCATAGCTGACCATGTTCTTGAGCTTGCATGTTAAATTTTTGATGTCCCAAGCAATTTCAATGCATGATATAGGCTCTAGGCACTTGTAGGAGTAGTTGCTATCTATCTTGTTTAGTTTTATTCACTTTTATTTTGAAGTTACTAAAATTTCAGAAATTTTAAGAAAATGTTAAGGAGGTTCTTTAAAGGCTCTTCTACCCAAAGCTCTAAGGAAAAACAAGACAAAGAGAAGGAAAAACCCAAGTATAATCTTCCTCGTTTAGCGGAAGTACGATCATGTGAATGGTCGTGTGAGGATTTCTTGAAAGAAGCCGGAATTCATGAAGACTTTTATGCTTTAATCGGGACTACAGGCCTCACCGGTTTCATGAATGACCGAATCGATCATTATCTCTTACTTACCAATACTTTCGTGCAAAAAATTTATTATTATCCTAAGAAGTCACCGCCTGCAGTATCATTTCATTTATATGATGAATTCAGAGAAATGTCTTTACGTGATTTTCGCGTGGTGTGTAGGATACCTTATGAGGGAGAATTAGAGGAACCCCATCGTGAAGATGTGGATGGTTTCGTTAAAACTATTGTTGTAGAAGAGCCAAAGAAGGGCTCTGAGGCAAAAGTCTCTAGCATACACTTTCCTGTTTTACGCTACTTTGCCATATTTGCTAGTAGATGCTTGATTGGTCGTGGGAATAGTGGAAACTTCAGCGTTCCAGATATTATTATTCTTCAACATGCTTTGCTGGGAGACAATACTTTTAGTATGGGTGTCGTCGTTGCTAAACGGCTAGCCCTGAATCGTACAAAAGGCCCCATATTTGGAGGTATCTATGCTGCACGTCTTGCTGAACATTTTCAGATACCCATTAGGCACCTTGAGGAGGAGGAGACAAAATTACCTCCTCACATTTTAGAATACAAGAGCATGGTAGCACACAAGTTTATTGTTGACAACGAAGAGAAGATGCTCTTGTACAGACTTAGATTCAATAAGAAACACTTTGAGTTTATTATTTTGCCTGCACCTCTGTTATTTGACTTGCTTGCAGAAAATCGCATTGTTACACCGGAAGCGGTGAACAACCATCTAGCCCAAGCTTTTACTCCGGAACCTGAACCTGAGCCGGAACCTGAATTGGACCCTTATCGTGCATCATCTGTTCAGTGGGATCCGGAGATGACCAGCCAGTGGTATCCTGATTACACCTCCCACTACACCGGGAGAGTAGCGGCGGTCCTTGGTATTAGACCAACTTAGGCCAAAAGCCTAAGCTTGGGGGAGTACGTATTTCTCACCAACTTTACATTCATGTTGACACACTAGTCGTCAGTGCTCATACTCTTTCATTGTATTATTCATGTTAGTTTAAATTTCTTTTTCTAGTTTTCTTCTTGTGTGTTTGATAAACCTTAAGAAAAACCAAAAAAAATTAGTTAGTTTAATTTTCATTGCTTGTAGAAGAAATTAAAATGAAAACCCAAAAAGATTTCTCGTTCTTCTTTTCCTTGTTGGGAGCTTTCCCGTGTAAATAGTTTTATTTTCTTTTCTTTCTTTTGGGGGTCGAGAAGACTATATTGAAAATGCTTAGTGGCTCTTATATGCATGATTGTTTATTTAATTTAGAGCCCATATTACTTGTCTTCTCTCTTGAGTTGAATGCTTGCAGATTCCAGCTTAGTCCAATGCACATGCACTCATATTATTATACACATCTTTCGGTTGTGCGAGTGAAAGGCAATAATGATGATATATGATGGACTTATTGGCATGAGAAAAGATGGTATGAACTCGACCTCTCTTTTTTTTGTAAATATGATGATTCATCGTTCCTGAGTCAGCTATTATGAAGTAAACATATTTGCAATGACATTTAGAGATTATAGTTGCTTGTGCCATGCTTGATTAGCTATGAGTTATAATGGTTTACCTTGCGTGCCAACATGCTATTAGAAGTGATTATGATGTGGTATGATGGGATGGTATCCTCCTTTAAATGAATTGAGTGACTAGACTTGGCACATGTTCACGCATGTAGTTGAATCAAATCAACATAGCCTTCATGATATTTATGTTCATGGTAGATTATATCCTACTCATGCTTGTACTCGGTGTAAATTAATTTCAATGCATGTTTACGACTGTTGTCGCTCTCTCAGTTGGTCGCTTCCCAGTCTTTTGCTAGCCTTCACCTATACTAAGCGGGAATACTGCTTCTGCATCCAAACTCCTTAAACCCCAAAGTTGTTCCATATGAGTCCACTATACCTTCCTATATGCGGTATTTACCAGCCGTTCCAAGTAAATTTGTATGTGCCAAACTCTAAACCTTCAAATGAAATTCTGTTTTGTATGCTCGAGCAGCTCATGTTTCAACTAGGACTGCCTATATCTTCCATGCTAGGTGGGTTATTCTCACGAGGAGTGGAATCCGCTCCTCATTCACGAGAAAGGGCCGGTAACCGGGATGCCCAATCCCATGATCCAAAATGATCAAAGCAAATCAAAATAATTAAACAAAACTCCCCCAGAGCTGTTGTATGTTGGAGGCACTCGTTGTTTCGAGCAAGCCATGGATTGATGCTTGTTGGTGGTTGGGGGAGTATAAACCTTTATCATTTTGTTTGGGAACTGCCTATAATGCATGTAGTATGGAAGATACAACCATCTCATAGTTGTTGCGTTGACAGCAAAAGTATGCCGCTCAAAATGTTATTCAATCTCTATTTTAAAATCGAGCTCTGGCACCTCTACAAATCCCTGCTTCCCTCTGCAAAGGGCCTGTCTATTTAATTTTATGTTGAGTCATCACCCTTCTTATTAAAAAGTACCCGCTGGAGAGCACACTGTCGTTTGCATTCATTATTATTGGTTTATATTGGGTATGACGTGACTGGATCTCTTTTACCATGAATTACAATGTTTAGTCAGTCCTTGATCTTTAAAGGTGCTCTGCATTTATGTTTTGCGGTCTCAGAAAGGGCTAGCGAGATAACATTTTGTTATATCATGTTATGATTATTTTGAGAAAGTGTTGTCATCCGAGTTTTATTATTATGGCTCACTAGCTGATTATGTTATTGATATGGGTAATTGTGAGACCTATGTGTTATTGTTAGCATGGTTAGTTCATAATATTTGCTGAAACTTGAATGCTGGCTTTTCATGTTACAACAACAAGAGCAAACAGAGTTTGTCAAAGTTTTTCTTTATCACTTTCAGTTTATCAACTGAATTGCTTGAGGACAAGCAAAGGTTTAAGCTTGGGGGAGTTGATATGTCTCCAACGTATCTACTTTTCCAAACACTTTTGCCCTTGTTTTGGACTCTAACTTGCATGATTTGAATGAAACTAACCCGGACTGACGCTGTTTTCAGCAGAACTGCCATGATGTTGTTTCATGTGTAGAAAAGAAAAGTTCTCGGAATGTCCTGGAAATCCACGGAGGCACTTTTCAGAATTAATAAGAATTTTTGCGGAAAGAATGAAGGCCAGGGGCCCACGGGCTGTCCACGAGACAGCCCCCCCCCCCTAGGGCGCGCCCTACTATCTCACGGGCCCCCTGGACACCTCCCGACTCAACTCCAACTCCATATATACCATCGTGGGGAACAAAAAATCAAGGAGAAAGTTTCATCGCGTTTTACGACACGGAGCCGCCGCCAAGCCCTAATCTCTCTCGGGAGGGCTGATCTGGAGTCCGTTCGGGGCTCCGGAGAGGGGGATTCATCGCCGTCATCATCATCAACCATCCTCCATCACCAATTTCATGATGCTCACCGTCGTGCGTGAGTAATTCCATCGTAGGCTTGCTGGACGGTGATGGGTTGGATGAGATTTACCATGTAATTAAGTTAATTTTGTTTGGGTTTGATCCCTAGTATCCACTATGTTCTGAGATTGATGTTGCTATGACTTTGCTATGCTTAATGCTTGTCACTAGGGCCCGAGTGCCATGATTTCAGATCTAAACCTATTATGTTTTCATGAATATAAGTGTGTTCTTGATCCTATCTTGCAAGTCTATAGGCACCTATTATGTGTTATGATCCGACAACCCCAAAGTGACAATAATCGGGATACTTGTCGGTGATGACCGTAGTTTGAGGAGTTCATGTATTCACTATGTGCTAATGCTTTGTTCCGGTTCTCTATTAAAAGGAGGCCTTAATATCCCTTCGTTTCCGTAAGGACCCTGCTGAACACGGGAGGGTAGGACAAAAGATGTCATGCAAGTTCTTTTCCATAAGCACGTATGACTATTTATAGAATACATGCCTACATTACATTGATGAACTGGAGCTAGTTCTATATCACCCTATGTTATAACTATTGCATGAGGAATCACATCTGGCATAATTATCCATCACTGATCCATTGCCTACGAGCTTTTCATATATTGTTCTTCGCTTATTTACTTTTCTGTTGCTACTGTTACAACTACTACAAAAACCCAAAAACATTTACCTTTACTTTTGCTACCGTTACCTTTATTATCATACCACTTTTGCTACTAAACACTTTGCTGCAGATACTAAGTTATCCAGGTGTGGTTCAATTGACAACTCAACTGCTAATACTCAAGAATATTCTTTGGCTCTCGTTGTGTCGAATCAATAAATTTGGGTTGAATACTCTACCCTCGAAAGCTGTTGCGATCCCCTATACTTGTTGGTTATCAATGAACCACGATGTCAAGGATTCAAGCAATCCCGTATAAAATTCCCTTTGTCAATCGGTATGTTACTTGCCCGAGATTCGATCGTCGGTATCCCAATACCTTGTTCAATCTCGTTACCGGCAAGTCACTTTACTCGTTCCGTAATGCATGATCCCGTGACTAACTACTTAGTCACATTGAGCTCATTATGATGATGCATTACCGAGTGGGCCCGGAGATACCTCTCCATCATACGGAGTGAAAAATCCCAGTCTCAATTTGTGCCAACCCAACAGACACTTTCGGAGATACCTGTAGTGCACCTTTATAGCCACCCAGTTATGTTGTGATGTTTGGTACACCCAAAGCACTCCTACGGTATCCTGGAGTTACACAATCTCATGGTCTAAATAAATGATACTTGACATTAGAAAATCTCTTAGCAAACGAACTACACGACCTTGTGCTATGCTTAGGATTGGGTCTTGTCCATCACATCATTCTCCTAATGATGTGATCCCGTTATCAATGACATCCAATGTCCATGGTCAGGAAACCATAACCATCTATTGATCAACGAGCTAGTCAACTAGAGGCTCGCCAGGGACATGTTGTGGTCTATGTATTCACACATGTATTACGGTTTCCAGCTAATACAATTATAGCATGAACAATAGATAATTATCATGAACAAGGAAATACAATAATAACCATTTTATTATTGCCTCTAGGGCATATTTCCAACAGTCTCCCACTTGCACTAGAGTCAATAATCTAGTTCACATCACTATGTGATTGTAATGAATCCAACACCCAATGGGTTTGTTCATATCTCGCTTGTGAGAGAGGTTATTAGTCAATGGGTCTGAATCTTTCAGATCCGTGTGTGCTTTACAAATCTCTATGTCATATCCTAGATGCAGGTACCACACGCTATTTGGAACTATTCCAAATAACTGCTCTACTATACGAATCCAGTTTACTACTCAGAGTCATCCGGATTAGTGTCAAAGTTTGCATCGGCGTAACCCTTTACGACGAACTCTTTTACCACCTCCATTATCGTGAAAATTCCTTAGTCCACTAGTTACTAAGAATAACCTTGACCACTGTGCTATGATCCATTCCTGGATCACACTTGTACCCCTTGACTGACTCATGGCAAGGCACACTTCAGGTGCGGTACACAACATAGCTTATTGTGGAGCCTACGTCTAAAGCATAGGGGACGACCTTCGTCCTTTCTCTCTTCTGCCATGGTCAGGTCTTGAGTCTTACTCAATACTCACACCTTACAGCCAAGAACTCCTTCTTTGCCGATCTATTTTGAACTCCTTCAAAATCTTCTCACGGTATGTGTTCATTTGAAAGTACTATTAAGCATTTTGATCTATCTTATAGATCTTGATGCTCATTGTTCAAGTAGCCTAATCCAGGTTTTCCATTGAAAAACACTTTTCAAATAACCCTATATGCTTTCTAGAAATTCTACAGCATTTCTGATCAACAATATGTTAACAACATATACTCATCAAAAATGATATAGTGCTCCCACTCACTTCTTTGGAAATACAAGTTTCTCATAAACTTTGTATAAACCCAAAATCTTTGATCATCTCATCAAAGCATATATTCCAACTCCGAGATGCTTACTCCAGTCCTTAGAAGGATTAATTGAGCTTTGCATACTTTTTAGCATTTTTCAGGATTGACAAAACCTTCTGGTTGTATCACATACAACCTTTCCTCAAGAAAATCGTTGAGGAAACAATGTTTTGACATCTTATCTGCAAGATTTCATAAATAATGCAGTAACTGCTAATATAATTTGAACAGACTCTTAGCATCGCTACGAGTGAGAAAGTCTCATCGTAGTCAACTCCTTGAACTTGTCGGAAAACATCCTAGCGACAAGTCGAGCTTTCTTAATGGTGACACTTACCATCATTGTTTATCTTCCTTTTAAAATCCATCTGTACTCAACAGCCTTACAACCATCGAGTAGTTCTTCCAAAGTCTATACTTTGTTTTTATACATGGATCCTCTCTCGGATTTTATGGCCTCGAGCCATTCGTCAGAATCCGGGCCCACCATTGCTTCTCCATAGCTCGTAGGTTCATTGTTGTCTAGCAACATGACCTCTAAGACATGATTACATACCACTCTGAAGTAGTACGCATCCTTGTCGACCTATGAGGTTTGGTAGTGACTTGATCTGAAGTTTCACGATCACTATCATCAGCTTCCACTTCAATTGGTGTAGGGGCCATAGGAATAACTTCCTATGCCCTGCTACACACTAGTTGAAGTGATGGTTCAATAACCTCATCAAGTCTCCACCATCCTCCCACTCAATTCTTTCAAGAGAAACTTTTCCTTGAGAAAGGACCTGATTCTAGAAACAATCCCTGTTGCTTCCGGATCTGAGATAGGAGGTATACCCAACTGTTTTGGGTGTCCTATGAAGATGCATTTATCCGCTTTGGGTTTGAGCTTATCAGCCTGAAACTTTTTCACATAAGCGTCGCAGCCCCAAAATTTTAAGAAACGACAACTTAGGTTTCTCCAAACCATAGTTCATACGGTGTCGTCTCAACGGAATTGCGTGGTACCCTATTTAAAGTGAATGCGATTGTCTCTAATGCCTAACCTATAAACGGTAGTGGTAATTCGATAAGAGACATCATGGTATGCACCATATGCAATAGGGTGCAGTTATGATGTTCGAACACACCATCACACTATGGTGTTCTAGGCGGTATTAATTGTGAAACAATTTCCACAATGTCTTAATTGTGTGCCAAACTTGTAACTCAGATATTCATCTCTATGATCATATCATAGACATTTTATCCTCTTGTTACGACGATCTTCAACTTCACTCCGAAATTACTTAAACCTTTCAATAATTCAGATTTGTGTTTCATCAAGTCAATATACTCAGAATCTACTCAAATCATCTGTGAAGTAAGAACATAACGATATCCATTGCGTGCCTCAGCACTCATTAGGCTGCACACATAAAAATGTATTACTCCCAACAAGTTGCTTTCTTGTTCCATCGTACTGAAACCGAGGCTTTTCAGTCATCTTGCCCATGTGGTATGATTTGCATGTCTCAAGTGATTCAAAATCAAGTGAGTCCAAATGATCCATCTGCATGGAGTTTCTTCATGCGTATACACCAATAGACATGGTTCGCATGTCTCAATCTTTTCAAAATGAGTGAGTCCAAAGATCCATCAACATGGAGCTTCTTCATGCATTTTATACCAATATGACTCAAATGGCAGTGCCACAAGTATGTGGTACTATCACTATCTTATATCTTTTGGCATGAACATGTGTATCACTACGATCGAGATTCAATAAACCATTCATTTTAGGGGCAAGACCATTAAAGGTATTATTCAAATAAACATAGTAACTATTATTCTCCTTAAATGAATGACCGTATTGCGATAGACATAATCCAATCATGTCTATGCTCAACGCAAACACCAAATAACAATTATTTAGGTTTAACACCAATGTCGATGGTAGAGGGAGTATGCGATGCTTGATCACATCAAGCTTGGAAACACTTCCAACACATATCGTCATATCACCTTTAGCTAGTCTCCGTTTATTCCGCAGCTTTTATTTCGAGTTACCAACACTTAGCAACCGAACTGGTATCTAATACCTTGGTGCTACTAGGAGTACTAGTAAAGTACACATTAATATAATGTATATCCAATATACTTCTATCGACCTTGCCAGCCTTCTCATCTACCAAGTATCTAGGGTAGTCCTGCTTCAGTGACCGTTCCCCTCATTACAGAAGCACTTAGTCTCGGGTTTGGTTTCAACCTTGGGTTTCTTCACTAGAGCAGCAACTGATTTGCCATTTCATGAAGTATCCCTTCTTGCCTTTGCCCTTCTTGAAACTAGTGGTTTCACTAACCATCAACAATTGATGCTCCTTCTTGATTTCTACTTTCGCGGCGTCAAACATCGCGAATATTTCAAGGATCATCATATCTATCCCTGTTATGTTATAGGTCATCATGAAGCTCTAGCAGCTTGGTGGCAATGACTTTGGATAAACATCACTATCTCATCTGGAAGATTAACTCCTACTCGATTCAAGTGATTGTTGTACTCAGAAAATCTGAGCACAAGCTCAACGATTGAGCTTTTCTCCCTTAGTTTGCAGGCTAAGAAACTCGTCAGAGGTCTTATACCTCTTGACGTGGGCACGAGCCTGAAATCCTAATTTCTGCCCTCGAAACATCTCATATGTTCCGCGATGTTTCGAAATCATCTTCGGTGCCTCAATTCTAAACCGTTTAACATTACTGAACTATCACGTAGTTATCAAAACGTGTATGTCAGATGTTCGCAACATCCACAGACGATGTTCGAGGTTCAGCACACCGAGTGGTGCATTAAGGACATAAGCCTTCTACGCAACAATGAGGACAATCCTCAGTTTACGGACCCAGTCCGCATAATTGCTACTATCAACTTTCAACTAAATTTTCTCTAGGAACATATCTAAAATAGTAGAACTAAAGCGCGAGCTACGATATAACTTGCAAAAACCTTTTGACTATGTTCAGGATAATTAAGTTCATCTTATGAACTCCCACTCAGATAGACATCCCTCTAGTCATCTAAGTGATACATGATCCGAGTCAACTAGGCCGTGTCCGATCATCACGTGAGACGGACTAGTCATCACTGGTGAACATCTTCATGTTGATCGTATCCACTATATGACTCATGTTAGACCATTCAGTCTCTTGTGTTCCGAGGCCATGTCTGTACATGCTAGGCTCGTTAAGTCAACCTAAGTGTTTCGCGTGTGTAAATCTGGCTTACACCCATTGTATGTGAACGTTAGAATCTATCACACCCGATCATCACGTGGTGCTTCCAAACAACGAACTTTCGCAACGGTGCACAGTTAGGGGGAACACTTTCTTGAAATTATTATGAGGGATCATCTTATTTACTACCGTCGTTCTAAGAAAATAAGATGCATAAACATGATAAACATCACATGCAATCAAATAGTGACATGATATGGCCAATATCATTTTGCTCCTTTTGATCTCCATCTTCGGGGCTCCATGATCATCCTCGTCACCGGCATGACACCATGATCTCCATCATCATGATCTCCATCATCGTGTCTCCATGAAGTTGTCTCGCCAACTATTACTTCTACTACTATGGCTAACGGTTTAGCGATGAAGTAAAGTTACATGGCGTTATTCAGTGACACGCAGGTCATACAATAAATAAAGACAACTCCTATGGCTCCTGCCGGTTGTCATACTCATCGACATGTAAGTCGTGATTCCTATTACAAGAATAATGATCAATCTCATACATAACATATATTTCATTCATCACATCCTTCTTGGCCATATCACATCACACGGCATATGCTGCAAAAACAAGTCAGACATCCTCTAATTGTTGTTGCAAGTTTTTACGTGGCTGCTACGGGTTTCTAGCAAGAACGTTTCTTACCTACACCAAAACCACAACATGATATGCCAATTGCTATTTACCCTTCATAAGGACCCTTTTCATCGAATCCGATCCAACTAAAGTGGGAGAGACTAGCACCCGCTAGCCACCTTATGCAACAAGTGCATGTCAGTCGGTGGAACCTGTCTCACGTAAGTGTACGTGTAAGGTCGGTCTGGGCCACTTCATCCCACAATACCATTGAAACAAGATAGGACTAGTAACGGTAAGCATATTGAACAAAATCAACGCCCACAACAACTTGTGTTCTACTTGGGCAAAGAATCTACGCAATACACCTAGCTCCGATACCACTGTTGGGGAATGTAGAAGAAATTCAAAATTTTCTATGCATCACCAAGATCAATCTATGGAGATACTAGCAACGAGAGAGAGGAGAGTGCATCTTCATACCCTTGAAGATCGCGATGCGGAAGTGTTACAAGAACGCGGTCGGTGGAGTCGTTCATAAAGCGATTTAGATCGCGGCCGAATCCGATCTAAGCACCGAAGAACGGTGCCTCCGCGTTCAACACACGTGCAGCTCGGTGATGTCTCCTGTGCCTTGATCCAGTAAGGAGAGAGGGAGAGGTTGGGGAAGACTCCGTCCAGCAGCAGCACAACGGCGTGGTGGTGATGGAGGAGCGTGGCACTCCAGCAGGGCTTCGCCAAGCACTGCGAGAAACGAGGAGGGAGAGGGGCAGGGCTGCGCCAGGAGAGAGGGAAACTCATGATCTTGGCAGCCCCCCAAACCCCCACTATATATAGGGGAAGGGGAGAGGGGGCCGGGCCCCTCCAGATCCCATCTAGAGGGGAGGGGCGGCGGCCAGGAGGGGAGGCTTGCCCCCCAAGCAAGGTGGAGGCGCCCCCTCCCCTAGGGTTTTCAACCCTAGGTGCCTTGGGCCCTTGGGGAGTGGCGCACCAGCCCACTAGGGGCTGGTTCCCTCCCATATTCAGCCCATCAAGCCCCCGGGGCAGGTCGCCCCACCCGGTGGACCTCCGGACACCTTTCGGTGGTCCCGGTACAATACCGATAACCCCCGAACTATTCCGGTGACTGAAACTGGACTTCCCATATATAAATCTTTACCTACGGACCATTCCGGAACTCCTCGTGACGTCCGGGATCTCATCCGGGACTCCGAGCAACATTCGGTAACACATACAAACTTCCTTTATAACCCTAGCGTCATCGAACCTTAAGTGTGTAGACCCTACGGGTTCGAGAATCATGCAGACATGACCAAGACAGCTCTCTGGCCAATAACCAACAGCGGGGTCTGGATACCCATGTTGGCTCCCACTTGTTCCACGATGATCTCATCAGATGAACCATGATGTCAAGGATTCAAGCAATCCCGTATACAATTCCCTTTGTCAATCGGTATGTTACTTGCCCGAGATTCGATCGTTGGTATCCCAATACCTCGTTCAATCTCGTTACCGGCAAGTCACTTTACTCGTTCCGTAATGCATGATCCCGTGACTAACTACTTAGTCACATTGATCTCATTATGATGATGCATTACCGAGTGGGCCCAGAGATACCTCTCCGTCATACGGAGTGACAAATCCCAGTCTCGATTCGTGCCAACCCAATAGACACTTTCGGAGATACCTATAGTGCACCTTTATAGCCATCCAGTTACATTGTGACATTTGGTACACCCAAAGCACTCCTACGGTATCCGAGAGTTACACAATCTCATGGTCTAAGGAAATGATACTTGACATTAGAAAAGCTCTTAGCAAACGAACTACACGATCTTGTGCTATGCTTAGGATTGGGTCTTGTCCATCACATCATTCTCCTAACGATGTGATCCCATTATCAATTACATCCAATGTCCATGGTCAGGAAACCATAAGCATCTATTGATGAGGCTCACCAGGGACATGCTGTGGTCTATGTATTCACACATGTATTATGGTTTCCAGCTAATACAATTATAGCATGAACAATAGACAATTATCATGAACAAGGAAATACAATAATAACCATTTTATTATTGCCTCTAGGGCATATTTCCAACAATTACCTCCATCGAGAGGGCCCGAACCTGGGTAAAACATCGTGTCCCCTGCCTCCTGTTACAATTAGCCTTAGACACACAGTTTGGGACCCCCTACCCGAGATCCGCCGGTTTTGACACCGACACCTGGCCTACCTCCTTCGCCTATATTTACCTCCATACACTGAAAACATCCAGGAGCACCACCAAGAACTATTTCCACCGCCGCAACCTTCTGTATCCGCGAGATCCCATCTTGGAGCTTTCGCTGGCGCTCCGCTGGAGGGGTATTCAAGCATAGAGGGCCTCTACATCATCTCCAAGGCCTCTCCGATGAGTTGTGAGTAGTTTACTACAGACCTTCGGGTCCATAGTTATTAGCTAGATGGCTTCTTGTCTCTCTTTGAACCTCAATACAAAGTTCTCCTCTATCTTCTTGTATTTCTATTTGATGTAACTCTTTTTGCGGTCTGTTTGTCGAGATACGATGAATTGTGGGTTTATGATCAAGTTTATCTATGAGAAATATTTGAATCTCCGCTGAATTCTTTTATGTATGATTGGTTTTTTTTGCAACTCTCTTCGAATTATCAGTTTGGTTTGGCCTACTAGATTGATCTTTCTTGCCATGGGAGAAGTTCTTAGCTTTGGGTTCAATCTTGCGGTGTCCTTTCCCAGTGATAGCAGGGGCAGCAAGGCACATATTGTACTGTTGCCATCGAGGATAAAAGATGGGGTTTATATCATATTGCTTGAGTTTATCCCTCTACATCATGTCATCTTTCTTAATGTGTTACTCTGTTCTTCATGAACTTAATACTCTAGATGCAGGCAAGAGTCGGTCGATGTGTGGAGTAATAGTAGTAGATGCAGAATCGTTTGGGTCTACTTGTCACGGATGTGATGCCTATATACATGATCATGCGTAGATATTCTCATAACTATGCACTTTTCTATCAATTGCTCGACAGTAATTTGTTCACCCACCGTAATACTTATGCTATCTTGAGAGAAGCCACTAGTGAAACCTATGGCCCCCGGTTCTATCTTTTATCATATAAGTTTCCGATCTACTTTTATTTGCATCTTTACTTTCCAATCTATATCATAAAAATACCAAAAATATTTATCTTATCTTATTATCTCTATCAGATCTCACTTTCGCAAGTTACCATGAAGGGATTGACAACCCGTTTATCGTGTTGGTTGCGAGGTTCTTGTTTGTTTGTGTAGGTACGAGGGACTTTTGAGGAGCCTCCTACTGGATTGATACCTTGGTTCTAAAAAACTGAGGGAAATACTTACGCTATTTGTTGCATCACCCTTTCCTCTTCAAGGGAAAATCAACGCAGTGCTCAGGAGGTAGCAAGAAGGATTTCTGGCGCCATTGTCGGGGAGTTCTTTGCTCAAGTCAATACATACCAAGTACCCATCACAAACTCATCTCCCTCGCATTACATTATTTGCATTTTGCCTCTCGTTTTCCTCTCCCCACTTCACCCTTGCCGTTTTATTTGCCCTCTCTTTTCCGTTCGCCTCTTTTTCACTTGCCTCTTGTGTGCCCGTTTGCCCTTATGGCTTTGCCTAAGAATGCTAATCTTCATCTTAGAAGGTTGGAAGAAATTGAATTTAACATTAGAAGCTTTATGACTTTACAATTTGAGCATAATAATTTCTTTAGAAATGAGCTTAAAGAACAAAAAAGCTTTATGGAGTACATGAATAAAGAGCTTGATGATATGTCTAAAGAATTTTATGGTTTGAATTCTCAGATTGCTCGTCTTGAAAAATCTTTAGCCCAAATTTCTGATAAGCAAGCCACCTTAGTTAATAAGATGGTTGCCAAACCTGAAGGGTTAGGGGAAAATAATGATGAAGATCTAAAAGTTATTGATGTGTCTCCTATTAAGTCTTTGTTTTGCAATATGAATCTTGATAATGATGGGACTGGAGATGAGTGAACTTTAGTTAAAAGGCGTCCCAATGATTCAAAGTTTTTAGATCTTGATGCTAAATTTGGTAAAAGTGGGATTGGAGAGGTCAAAACTTTACATAGCAATGAACCCATTATTTTGTATTTCAAGGAATTTAATTATGATAATTGTTCTTTAATAGATTGTATTTCCTTGTTGCAATCGTGTTGAATTGTAAGTCAAAATAAAACTTTACATAGTCAAAATAAAGCTTTTACCAAACATATAGTTGATGCTTTGATGCAATCCTATGATGAAAAACTTGAATTGGAAGTTTCTATCCCTAGAAAACCTTATGATGAGTGGGAACCTACTATTAAAATTAAAATTAAAGAACATGAATGCTATGCTTTGGGTGCTAGTGTTTCCACGATTCCAAAAACTTTATGTGATGCACTAGGTTTCTTTGATTTTGATGATTGCTCTTTAAACTTGCACATTGCGGATTCCACTATTAAGAAACCTATGGGAAGGATTAATGATGTTCTTATTGTTGAAAATAGGAATTATGTGCCCGTAGATTTTATCGTTCTTGATATAGATTGCAATCTTTCATGTCCTATTATTCTTGGTAGACCTTTCCTTAGAACGATTGGTGCAATTATTGATATGAAGGAAGGAAATATTAGATTCCAATTTCCATTAAGGAAAGGCATGGAACAATTTCCTAGAAATAAAATCAAATTACCTTATGAATCTATTATGCAAGCGACTTATGAGTTGAATACCAAATATGGCAATACTTAGATCTATTCTCGCTTTTATGCCTAGCTAGGGGCGTTAAACGATAGCGCTTGTTGGGAGGCAACCCAGTTTTGTTTTTGTTTCTTGCTTTTTGCTTCTGTTTAGTAATAAATAATTGATCTAGCTTCATTTTAGATGTGGTTTTATGTTTTAATTAGTGTTTGTGCCAAGTAGAACCTATAGGATCATCTTGGGTGATAGTTAATTTGATTATGCAGAAAAACAGAAACTTTGCACGCACGATAATAATTTTAGTAAATCATAGAAAAGTGCTTTTCAGTTGATTCTTATTGAAGTAGGTCTATAGACAAATTGCCTAGGACTTCCTATTTTGGTAGGAATTTTAGAGTTCCATAAGTATTCTAAAGTTACAGATTGCTATAGACTATTCTGTTTTTGACAGATTCTGTTTTTCGTGTGTTGTTTGCTTATTTTGATGCATCTATGGCTAGTATCGGGGGGTATGAACCATAGACAAGTTGGAATACAGTAGGCTTAACACCAAAATAAATAAAGAATGAGTTCATTACAGTACCTTATGTGGTGGTTTTTCTTTCTTGCACTAACGGAGCTCATGAGATTTACTATTGAGTTTTGTGTTGTGAAGTTTTCAAGTTTTGGGTAAAGATTTGATGGACTATGGAATAAGGAGTGGCAAGAGCCTAAGCTTGGGTATGCCCATGGCACCCCAAGATAATCCAAGGACAACCAAAAGACTAATCTTGGGGATGCCCCGGAAGGCATCCCCTTTTTCGTCTTCGTCTATTGGTAACTTTACTTGGAGCTATATTTTTATTCACCACATGATATGTGTTTTGCTTGGAGCATCTTGTATGATATGAGTCTTTTCTTTTTAGTTTAGCACAATCATCCATGCTTTACACACCTTTTGGGATAAACACACATGATTTGAAATTTATTAGAATAGTCTATGTGCTTCACTTATATCTTTTGAGCTAGATAGTTTCGCTCTATGTGCTTCACTTATACTTTTTAGAGAACGGCAATGGCTTGATTTTGTAGAAATTATTGATATATCATGCTTCACTTATATTATTTTGAGAGTCTTTTAGAACAACATGGTATTTTCTATGGTTATAAGATTGGTCCTAGAATGATGGGCATCCAAGTTGGGTATAATAAAAACTATCATAGGAAGTGAATTGGATGCTATGATCAATTTGATGCTTGATAATTGTTTTGAGATATAAAGGTGGTAATATTAGAGTCATGCTAGTTGGGTAATTATGAAATTGAGGAATACTTGTGTTGAAGTTGGCAAGCCCCGTAGCATGCATGTATGGTAAAAGTTGTGTAACAAATTTGTTGCATGGGGTGCTCTTTTGATTGCCTTCCTTATGTGTGGAGGTCGGGGGCGCGCGATGGTTAACTCCTACCAACCTCCCCCCTAGGAGCATGCGTAGTAGTACTTTTCTTGAGGGCTAATAAAACATTTGCAATAAGTATATGAGTTCTTTATAATGTTAGTCCATGGATTATACGCACTCTTAGCTTTCCATCATTGCTAGCCTCTTTGGTACCGTGCATTGCCCTTTCTCACCTTGAGAGCTGGTGCAAACTTCACCGGTGCATCCAAACCCCGTGATACGATATGCTCTATCACACATAAACCTCCTTATATCTTCCTCAAAACAGCCACCATAGCTACCTATTATGGCATTTCCATAGCAATTCCAAGATATATTGCCATGCAACATTCCACCATTTCGTTTATGATGACACGCATCATCATTGTCATATTGCCTTGCATGATCATGTAGTTGACATCGAATTTGTGGCAAATCCACCATGCATAATTTTCCATACATGTCACTCTTGATTCATGGCCCATCCCGGTACACCGCTGGAGGCATTCATATAGAGTCATATCTTGTTCTAGTTTCGAGTTGTGATTCATGAGTTGTAAATAAATAGAAGTGTGATGATCATCAATATTAGAGCATTGTCCCTTATAAAAAAAGTCCAAAAAGAAAAAAAGAAAGGCCAAAGAAAAAAAGAAAAAAAAAGAAAGGCCAAAAAAAAGAAAGGCCCAAAAAAGGGGGACAATGTTACTATCCTTTTCCACACTTGTGCTTCAAAGTAGCACCATGTTCTTCATGTTAGGGAGTCTCTTATGTTGTCACTTTCATATACTAGTGGGAATTTTTCATTATAGAACTTGGCTTGTATATTCCAATGATGGGCTTCCTAAAAATGCCCTAGGTCTTCGTGAGCAAGCAAGTTGGATGCACACCCACTTAGTTTCTTTTGTTGAGCTTTCATACATTTGTAGCTCTAGTGCATCCGTTGCATGGCAATCCCTACTCCTCATGTTGACATCAATTGATGGGCATCTCCATAGCCCGTTAATTAACCTTGTCAATGTGAGACTTTCTCCTTTTTTGTCTTCTCCACACAACCTCCATCATCATATTCTCTTCCACCCATAGTGCTATATCCATGGATCACGCTCATGTATTGTGTGAGAGTTGAAAAAAGCTGAAGCGCGTTAAAAAGTATGAACCAATTGCTTGGCTAAAACCGGGGTTGTGCATGATGGGAGTATTTTGTGTGATGAAAATGAAGCATAGCCTAACTATATGATTTTGTAGGGATGAACTTCCTTTAGCCATGTTAGTTTGAGAAGATATGATTGCTTTGTTAGTATGCTTGAAGTATTACTATTTCTTATGTCAATATAAACTTTTATTTTGAATCATTTGGATCTGAATATTCATGCCACAATAAACAAAATTACATTGAGAAATATGCTAGGTAGCATTTCACATCAAAAATTCTATTTTTATCATTTACCTACTCAAGGACGAGCAGGAATTAATCTTGGGGATGCTTGATACGTCTCCAACGTATCTATAATTTTTGATTGTTCCGTGCTATTGTATTACCCGTTTTGGATGTTTATGGGCTTTACTTTACACTTTTATATCATTTTCGGGACTAACCTACTAACTGGAGGCCCAGCCCGAATTATAGTTTTTTGCCTCTTTTGGTGTCTTGAAGAAAAGGAATATCAAACGGAGTCCAAACGGAATGAAACCTTTGGGAACGATCTTTTTGGAACAAACGCAATCCAGGAGACTTGGAGTGGACGTCAAGAAGCAGTCGAGGTGGCCACAAGGCAGGAGGGCGCGCCCCACCCTCGTGGTCCCCTCGTGGCTCTCCTGACCTACCTCCTTCGCCTATATATAGCCCCATACCCTGAAAACATCCAGGAGCACCACGAAAAACTATTTCCACCGCTGCAACCTTATGTATCCGCGAGATCCCATCTTGGAACCTTTGTCGGCGCTCCATCGGAGGTGGAATCGACCATGGAGGGCCTCTACATCATCTCCAAGGCCTCTCCGATGAGTTGTGAGTAGTTTACTACAGACCTTCGGGTCCATAGCTATTAGCTAGATGGCTTCTTGTCTCTCTTTGAATCTCAATACAAAGTTCTCCTCGGTCTTCTTGGAGATCCATTTGATGTAACTCTTTTTGCGGTGTGTTTTTTCAAGATCCGATGAATTGTGGGTTTATGATCAAGTTTATCTATGAGAAATATCTGAATCTCCTCTATATTCTTTTATGTATGATTGGTTATGTTTGCAAGTCTCTTCGAATTATCAGTTTGGTTTGGCCTACTAGATTGATCTTTCTTGCAATGGGAGAAGTGCTTAGCTTTGGGTTCAATCTTGTGGTGCCCTTTCCCAGTGACAGCAGGGGCAACAAGGCACATGTTGTATTGTTGCCATCGAGGATAAAAGATGGGGTTTATATCATATTGCTTGAGTTTATCCCTCTATATCATGTCATCTTTCTTAATGCGTTACTCTGTTCTTCATGAACTTAATACTCTAGATGCAGGCAGGAGTCGATCGATGTGTGGAGTAATAGTAGTAGATGCAGAATTGTTTCGGTCTACTTGTCACGGACGTGATGCCTATATACATGATCATGCGTAGATATTCTCATAACTATGCACTTTTCTATCAATTGCTCGACAGTAATTTGTTCACCCACCGTAATACTTATGCTATCTTGAGAGAAGCCACTAGTGAAACCTATGGCCCCCGGGTCTATCTTTTATCATATAAGTTTCCGATCTACTTGTATTTGCATCTTTACTTTCCAATCTATATCACAAAAATACCAAAAATATTTATCGTATCTTATTATCTCTATCAGATCTCACTTTTGCAAGTTACCGTGAAGGGATTGACAACCCCTTTATCGCGTTGGTTGCGAGGTTCTTGTTTGTTTGTGTAGGTACGAGGGACTTTTGAGGAGCCTCCTACTGTATTGATACCTTGGTTCTCAAAAACCGAGGGAAATACTTACGCTACTTGTGATCCTGCCCTTGGCCGCCCCCTGCCACATTTGTCGGAGGGGGAAGGAAAGGGGGAAGAGGAAGGAAGGGGGAGGCCGAATCCTCCCCCTCTTCCTTTTCCCACTTGGGCGACTCCCATGGGGGGTGGGCCAGCCCCTTGTGAGCTGGTGTGCTCCCCTCTATGGCCCAATAGGCCCACTAACCTCCAGGGGACGTCCGGTACCCCCTCCGATACTCCGATGATCACCCGGTACACTCTGAAACACTTCTGGTGTGCGAATATCATCGTCCTATATATCAATCTTTACCTCTCGGGCATTTTGAGACTCCTCCTCATGTCTGTGATCTCATCTGGGACTCCGAACAACATTCAGTCACAAAAACATATAACTCATATAACACTATATTGTCAAGAACGTTAAGCGTGCGGACCCTATGGGTTCGAGAACTATGTAGACATGACCGAGACAACTCTCCGGTCAATAACCAATAGCAGAACCTATATTCCCATATTGACTCCCACATATTCTATTAAGATCTTTATCGGTCGAACCATTATGACAACATACGTAATTCCCTTTGTCCATCTGTATGTTACTTGCCTGAGATTCGATCGTCGGTATCTTCATACCTAGTTCAATCTCGTTACCGGCAAGTCTCTTTACTCGTTTCGTAATACATCATCCTGCAACTAACTCATTAGTCACTTTGCTTGCAAGGCTTCTTATGATGTGTATTATCGAGAGGGCCCAGAGATATGTCTCCGATACTCGGAGTGACAAATCCTATTCTTGATCCATGCCAACTCAACAAACACCTTCGGAGGTACCTGTAGAGCATCTTTATGATCACCCAGGTACGTTGTGACGTTTGATAGCACACAATGTATTCCTCCGGTACCCAGGAGATGCATAATCTCATAGTCGGAGGAATATGTATTTGACATGAAGAAAGCAATAACAATAAACTGAACAATCAATATGCTAAGATAACGGATGGGTCTTGTGCATCACATCATTCTCCTAATGATGTGATCCCATTATCAAATGACAACACATGTCTATGGTTAGGAAACCTTAACCATCTTTGATCAACGAGCTAGTCTAGTAGAGGCTTACTAGGGACATTAATAGGGATCAACATGGTGATCCCATGGTTTTTGCCCGATCTTTCACCGCAAGACAACTAGATAGAAAACCTTCTAATCACAAGAGCATCCTCGCAACCTGAAGGTGAGGAAACGAATCCAGCAAGCAACATGGAGATGAACAACACGTCTTTTACCTTGACACGACAATCCTTGATCACACAAGAACCTTCACGCAGTCATCACTTTATTTGGTAAACAATAGTGCCGTCCCCGGAGGGATGATTCACCACGTGAACACAATATTAGAAAACTCAATCTAAAAGATCCCCCCTCTAAACCTAGCCACTAGCCTCCTTATATAGGCATATAAAAAAAGTAGTCAGTTGTGCAGGCCCACACCAAAACACACAAAATAAAAATCCTAAGTGGCCCATAACATTTCCTGAAAATAAAAATAGATAAGACTGCAATCAACTAAGTACATGGTTTGGTCACCCCCCTTGGCACACCTCTAACTTGGAGGAGTCCTGAAGTTGGGCTTCACATCCTCCTTCATGGGAACAATTTTAGGTACGGGGATGCCCTCATCATCCTCCCCCCCTTGAAAAGGTGTTGTCCTCAACGCTGGAGGGTTTTCTCTGATGTGTGGCATCAAATCAGCAACATCACCATGCTTCACCACCATCTGAAAGTATCGCTGACCTGCCACACCACCTCCTCCCTCCTGGCTAGCTGGACTTGTCACAGCGGGTGGCACCACCTTCCGTCGCCACATACACTACAAAAAAAGACACATCCGTGACTTTTTGGGCCGAACGAAATTTTTTTCTGTCATACTTATGACACTTCTGTGATGATAATTGTGACAAAACCCGGTATCATCAGAGATGTGGTGGGCTCCTACTTCTATGACAAAAAATCATGACAGAAAAAGGGCTTTTCGTCCTGGGCGGGCCGGAGACGCAGCTGCATGACATTCTTTGGGCCGTCCATGACGGAAAAAACCGTGGTAGAAGCGAGGGCGAGGAAAATTTCGGGGAGTTCCCAGTTACAGTGGGTGGTCGGGGGCCGAGCGATGCACGTTTCTCTCATACACGTACGCGTGTGTGTGCGAGGCTTTGGGATCTAACTGAACCTGAGCGAGGCGTTGGGCTTTAACTGAACCCGAGCGATTGCACTAGCTATGTTACTAAAACCGAGTGGTTCCTTCGCTACTGCTGCTAACTGAAGCCGATCAAGCCATGTTGCCTCCTTCCCTTGATGAACAGTGAGCATTGCTGGGGGCTTTGGATGAACAGTTCCCGGTGGGGGTGGATGAACAGGACCCCGTGGTGTTGCCTCTAGATGAACAGGACCCCGATCGATTGAGCCAGCTGGGCTAGATGAATAGGACCCCGTGGAGGGCTGGATGAATAGGACGACCCCGTGGAGGGCTGGATGAACAGGAGATAGTGAAGGGCTGGATGAACAGTAGCCCATGGAGGGGTGGTTTAACAGGAGCCCGTGGAGAGGGGTGGTTGAACAGTAGCTGGTGGAGTAGCGTGCGGTGGAGGCTGGATGAACATTAGCCCATGGATGAACAGTCGCAGGTGGAGGCTGGAGGAGTTCGACGGTGGATGAACAGTAGCCCGTGGAGGCTAGAGGAGGTTGACGGTGGAGATGAACAGTATCCCGTGGAGTCTCATTTTGTAGTGACACCCCTCCCGGTGAACAGGACCCCCGTTTCGACTGTAGCGCTCCAACACAAGTTCGTTTCCTCCATTTTGCGGTACGCCACACCCCTCCCGATCAACAGGACCCTGTTTTGACCATAGGAGGTCCAACAGAAGTCCGTTTCCTCCATTTTGCGGTACGCCAGACCCCTCCCGATGAACAGGATACCATTTCGAACCTGGTCGGTCGAACACAAGGCCGTTCCCTCCGTTGTGCGGTACGCCAGGCCTCGTTTCCATCGGTTGTTCCGTCCAAGCTGGTTGTCTCCCACACATTCCATTGCCTCCCAATGAACACGACGCATTCTGTTGCCTCCCCATGAACACGACGACTACGCAGTTTCTCCGTTCAGACCCAGCCATGTACACGAGCCTGGCCGTACATATGTGCGAGTAGGCATTCGAGACCCCACTCGTATGTACGTATGTGGCTGTATTTTCTTTCTTGCACACTGGCCACTGTACGTATGTGTACATGCTACGTGTGCGCCTCTACTACGACACATGCGCGCCTCTACATCGACCAGTATGTATGTACACGTTCTCAACCAGAATGACAACGCTACGTACGCTTCAACCAGGTGGGTCCCGACTGTCAGGCACTTCCTTGCATGCGAAGATGTAGCTGGTGGGTCCCAGCAGTCAGGGGGTGAATCAGTTTTTTTGCTCGGACGCACTTCCTTGCATGTGAAGATGTACCAGGTGGGTCCCAGTAGTCGGGGGGAAATGTTTTTTCACGAAATATGGTGGCAGGTGGGTCCCCGCTGTCAGGTGGAGGTATAATTATTTTACGCATAATAAGGAGGCGCTTCCTTGCGGCTGTCGTGGACCCAACTGCCAGCCACTCCACGTACAGTACTCTTTCGATGGAAGTCGGTCGTTGACCACATTGAACACGCCGCGCCGAGAGCACCACGACGGTGGACGATGGCGAGGCCTAGAAAGGGGACGACACAGAACCGGGGAAGACGCAGCAGTGGATGCCCATGCGGAGAGGAGTACGAGGGTTCACTGGTTCGGATGTGATGTGAGGCTGCCATCACCTCAGAATAACAGACGGTGTGGGTGAGTGGAGGGATGGCCTGGCCAGCGGTGGGAGTAGTAGGGGCGGTGAGGCCTTCACGACAGCACAGTCGGCCACGGGAGGTAGGAGCTGGCGGCACGACCGGCACTGCTTTTGGTGGCAGGAGCAAGAAGTCCAGAGGTTGAAGAAGCACGACGACCGTTGGATGGACACTGTACGATCAATGCAGCTAGAATCGTTTATATTGACAAAGTTGACAAAGCCCTTGGTACGCGTCAACTTAGTAGGCCCACAGGTCAGCTTCCGAAACGGTGTGCCCCAGATGTCAGGGGGAGGAATCATTTTTTGGGCGGGTGAAGCTAGAACATCCGAGATTGAAGAAGAAGCACGACATCCATCCAGCGGCCACTGCTGCTAAGAAAGCCTTGCATACGCGTCAACTCTTTTTTTTGAGGGGACGCGTCATAGTAAGGACACAAGTGTGTGGCAGAGAACTTATAGCCCATTTGAGATTTGTAAGAATGTGTAGCCCATTTTTGAATTCTAATGGAATTTACTACAACCCATTTAAAGTTTGTTAAAAGTATTGCCCATTGCAACCAACCATTCAAAACAGAATTCAATAAAATTTCCCACATTTTGATGGGATCTGAAATATTTTATGCCGAAATTTCTAGCCAGATTAAATAAAATTTCAATATAAATTTATATTACGTAAAAATCCAACCAAATATTGCACTCGCCACAATTAATGAAATTAAAATTTTCAATATCCAAAAATAATGTTTTATAAAGTAATTACATGTTTGGTGCATTTTTTATAGTTACCGTCCAGTTTTTATAATTACTTCTGTTTTATTATTTCTTTAAGCCCATTTTCTTGTTAAGCCTAATGCATCCCTCCTAGGAAAGATTTGCAGCCCGTCGGGGCGGAGAATAACAACTTGACCTTGCCTGGGTATTCCTAAAAAAAAGTATAGCTGGGCTAGCCATTTTCATCTTGAAAAAATTAATATCTGGGTTGGATATCTAGCCTGGGCTAGACGGGCCACAGCCCGCCCAGTTAATACCTGCAACGATATTTTTGTTGTTGTTCAAAGGAGAAAAAATAATATCTGGGCTAAACATCGCTCAAGAAAAACTCTGCAGTGCTCACACCTCGAAAACACAAATACTGCTCGAGCTGCTTGGTCCCAGCTGTCGGCCGCTTCTTGTGCAATTCTCTCGTTTATTGACTACATAGGTTGACAATGGTGTGGGACCGTGATGTCAGGAAACTAGGAGGAAGCAAAAAAATTATAGTTTTATATAATAAGGAGGCACTTGCATACGTGCGGCTATGGCCCTGGTGGGTCCCCATTGTCAACCTCTCCAAGTAAAGTCATCTCCTCATCCTCATGTCCATTGACCATGTTGACAACGCGAGACGGTGGCGCCACATCGAGCATGACAACTCGAAGGAGGACGGAGAGGGCCTCGCGGGCCCTACGGATGGTCTGATACAGCTCCCGCTACTCATTTGGGAAGCCAGGATCATAGGGCCACATGTCCACGACGGCATTGTCGTTCGCTTGTTCACCGGTGCCCGTTGAGGAGACGGAGGTTGCAGCACAGGTCCTCCTGTGCTGGTACCTCTTCCGCCTTTAGGGCGTCGAAATGCGGCCGCGCCTGCTCTATGGTGAACACGGCATGAACCGGCTTGGACAGTGGCGCCGGCTCCTGGTCAGAAGCTACATCCATCGTTTGATTGTCGTCGCTCAGCTCGGCGAGCTCGCTGGCAAGCCAGCATGTCTGACTGCTGGACCGACCCACTGCCAAGCACGAGTCTGACTACCCTGGCCCACCCAGAACGCCTCCCTTGCCCGCGCGCGCTTTCCGCCTGAAACGGTCAGCGCCGCCTGCCCTGCTTCCCAATGCAGGCGGTTGCTCAGCCTTCAACCGACACAAGTGTCGTCTGTCCGTCCGTCTGCCGCCCACATTAATGATACGCGGTTGCCGAGGCGGCTACTCCGGCGCCACATGTCTGTCCCTCTGCCGCCCACCATTGCTATATAAATTGCTGCGCCGGCCATAGCCGCAGTCATCCGCATCCGTTCCCTTTCTACTGTCCACACCACTACTTCCCACCATGGCTTCCTCGCGCTCCAGCGCTCTTCGGGATGGGCGGACGATAGGCCACAAGGAGATGGCAGCCATTGCTGCAGACTGGCTGGCCGGCAGGCGGCCGGAGGACGACGACGTCCCAATGGAGAACATGGTGGTCGACGATCCGGCGCCAACCCCATCCTCCGTGCCATCCTCACCGGTGCATTGCACCATGACCATCAGCAAGGACCGTGCCCAATATATGGACACGGTGAGGTAGAATCATGAGGAGCAGTTCCGGGAGGCACAGGCCGACGCCGCCTACAACCACCATCTCCTCCAGGAGCACCTGCAGGCAGAGGAGCAGATCATCGTGGAGCGGGCGGAGCAGGAGGCACTGCTCGACTCGTACCGCTCCGCCCGCGAGGGCCGCCTCGAGCACTGGCGGTATCGCATGCGGGTGGCAGAGGCTGCGGCTGCCTACAAAGAGGGCGATGAAGTGGGCGAGGCGTTGTTTGGCGAGACCAAGGACGAGGCAGAGGACAATGCCGGCTCCGATGAGTCCCCGCTCTGCTGGCATCGACAAGGCCCTGCTCCGCCGAGGCCCCGCGGCACCAACAACGAGGCAGAGGACAGCGCCGGCTCCGCCGAGGCCCCGCCCCGCCAACAACGAGGTAGAGGACATCGCCAGCTCAGCCGAGGCCCCACCCCGCCGGCAACGAGGGGGAGGATTTCCCCCGCTCCACCGAGGCACCGCCCGCCAGCAACAAGATAGAGGACATCGCCGGCTCCACCGAAGCCCTGCCCCGCTGGCACCAAGGTGGAGACCCTACTCCTTCGAGGCCCCGCCCTGCTACCAACGAGGCCGCGCCACACAGAAAATGTGGAAGAGTAGAACACGGTAGGTCATCGCCGCTCGGATCCAAGTAAGGCCACCGCTGCTACCCTCCGGTTGAAGCCAAGCTAGGCGGGTTGACCATTGACGGCCGGTTAGCTTCTTGGCGGTGACGCGGAGTCAGAGAGCTATGTTGGAGAAGGACGCTGCTTCTACTTAACTGCTGGTGTAGTTGACTGACTGACACGTGGGCCTAACAGGCATTTGGGCCACATGTCAGTTAGGCAACCGCACCTGCAATTAAGTCACTGAAGCTTCTGTTCGGCTCAGCCGGACATAGGTGGGTACCTTGGTTAATTAATTATACCTCTAGCGCACCCCTTTTTAGTTGAAGAATGTATGAAATGTAATGAAATCCGGCATGTTTATATGAAATACGACCGTGTATGAATGAATTTATTTCGATTAGTTCGAATTCTTGTATCACTGGCATTGGATGAACATGCAAAACAATACGTACTAGCATTATTCCCAGGGTGATCACCTCGTTTGCAGCAGTTTCACAAGTACTCCCTCCGGTCCTTTCTAGTCTGCATACAAGTTTTGTCTGCAGTCAAAGTATCTCTACTTTGACCAATCTAATAGAAAAAAGTATGCAATTTCACAATGTGCATAGTAAAAAGGAACAGAAGGAGTACAAAGAGTTTGAGCAGCTTTTTAGCGTTCCTGTACATTGCAATCAAACACACATGCCTGACAATTCATAGAGAACATTCAAAACAATCGATGATTATGCATCTCAGTGATTCAAATGTCAGAGCCAATATTTACTTCACAACTAAAGAATAAAGAAAAAATTGATCGACGCTGCTGACAGCAAAGGGCGTCCCATTCGAAAATATCAAACACATGTCTTGTTGCTAAAATCAATGAGCAAAATTTGACAAGGTTGTCCCATTCCAAAATATCAAATGCCTATGATTGTGGAATGGGCAGGGTTTGCCATCAGTTCGGACATTGACATGGCACCTCGTGATAAATAAACCGGCTGTTCTTTTTGTGCAGTTCCACCAAAATCAACCAAATTCGCGCGTAGCTTGTATGATTTCTCCCTTATATGTTGCAACGCCTTGAACTTATCGGCACCTCCTTTCTTGTGGTGAAAATGAATGATTCGATGTATTCATGAACATTTTGTGCAGTTCCCATTGAAATCAAGCTGAGCACCCCTTTTTGCACAAATACAGAAAAGGTGATTAGTATAAAGCAAACTTTACTATGAATTGACAGTTTAAACAGGCACCTACATGGTCCATGTAGGCACACTTTTAGAAAAATGAAACTCACCGGAAAGAATCCTAGAACAACATTGTACTCGCGCATCACAACAAGAAAATGGAGATTTGTCAGTCCTTCTGAGCTGAAGTTAGTTTGGTCTTGTGGGGAGTAATGTAACCATCCTTCAACTCCTCCTTCTAATGAGAAGATAGACATGGCTTCTTCATCCTGGCATAATCGGAACTAGTCACTTCATGTACTCCATATTCTTCTTCAGAGGAGGATGATCCTGTTGTGCGAAGACAAGAGGACAACTAAATGCTAGCATCCCTGTTTGCTCGAAAAAAAGGAAAGGAAATATTTAAAACAACACAGATGAAGCACTTCTCAAGGACAATACCACTTTTTCATGACAGTATCTTAACAGTAGCACAACACCAATAGAGATGACAACGCTCAATCATATGGATGAAATCAGTGGGCGAGTACCAAACTTTGTCAGGAGGCTTATTGTGTAGAGCATACAGATGAAGCACTTCTCCGGAACCATCTGTTGCTATCTACTGTGGTGGCCATGCTTACATATACTCCTCGATTAGTTTAATGTTTCCAACATCTTCTTGTGCAGTTCCACTAAAATATATGGTATCTTCAAAGAAGATCCCTATTTGCACAAGTAGAGATAATTACGTATTACATTAAGAGTGGCATCAAATCAGTGGCAAAACAATTGCTCATTCCAGCCATAGCAATAAATTAAGATGCAAAACTATATCATTACTTGTGTCATCACAGTTCCAGTGCTTCATTACAGCACCGAGAGTTGATTTTTGTTTTTCTGCTGCTTGTTCTTCCCCTTCATCACTTGGTTCAATAATAGACAAGCTTCGCCTTCAATGTAAGATTTGGCATGTCAATTAGGGAACACAATTATATCACTAAACAATGACATTAATTTTCTGATGAAAGTGGCAAAATATAGGCCAACAGTTGTGAAATATCCTTATCTTACCTCAGTGGGATATTATGGTGCACATATAGATTGGAAGTCTTGTCTCCATTTGTGCAGTTCACTAAAATCAAGCAACATTACCATACAAGTAGCACAACATAGGAAAGCACACTGCAGAATCATGTGAAAGAAGGCTAGTACTGACCTCTCATGATGCGGAATTCAAACAACTCACAAGAAGAAGATCTGAACCAAATTTGCTAACACGGATATGAAGTAAGATCTCCTCTTGTGCAGTTCCACTAAGATCAAGCAATCAAGCAATGTTGTCGGTGTGACATTTTGGTTGAACTACACAAAACACTCTTAAAACAAAAGTGTTTTGTGCAATGCAACAAAAGGTCACAATGGCAACAAGGTGAAGTAGATAACCTTGTTTACACAGAGGTGCAAAGGAAACAACTAGTGGTCAATAACGGTGGATGACACAGAAGCCAACAAAAAGAAGCATCTACCTTATCTAAATGGGAAAGAAAGCAAGACAGTAGCATTTCTGAAATGGTGGCATTGATTAATATTAACAGAGAGATTATATGAACAATAAAATTCGTTAAACATGTAATTTGCTTTTAACTGCGACATTGCATCAATTTTCCTGTGGCATTGCGGCAAGGCGCACTGCGGCACCACCCTCCCTCCCGGCTAGCCGCGCCGCCAAGCCATGGAGCAGCAGGCCCATGCGGGATTGAGGTGCACTGGTCCCTGCGACCTAGGTAGCGCGCACGGGGCAGGGGGAGGGCGGCAGGATCCACTCGCCAACTCCTCCCTCCCCTCTACATCTGCCTCCACCAACCCTTGACAGACGGAAAGGGAAGCGCCAGAGGGGGCTCGGCAAGGTATGGGTGCCGTGGGAGGAGAGGGATGGCAGATCTGACGAGCTATCCTCCTCTCCGGCACACGGTGAGCCGGTCACCTACATCCCTTCCGTCCCGCGTCAGAGGCCGCGGCGGCCGAAATCCCTGCTGCACCTCCTCTCCCACAACCTCAGACGATGGATCCAGACACCCCCGATCAGATCGCACCCCAAGTACCCGCGCAGGGCCGTGGTTCGTCGCCCCTCTGTCCCCCTCTTCCACCTCCCATCCTCCGTCGCTGGAGCAGCACGGCCGTGGGCATGCAGTGCACTGGGACTCCTCGTGCAGTGCAGATCGGGCATCAGGTGGTTCGGTTGCCGGGTATGTGTAGTGAGAAGAGCCTTCGCATCGGATTTTTTGGACTGCTGGGCCACCGCACCTGAGCACCTGCGTCCTGAGCCATGTGATCAAGGATGAGCAGCAGCTTGCTAGGCTTGGGAGCTAACAATTTTTTTGTGTGTATTTGTTGTTGATTTTGGTTGTGCAGTCCATTGCATGAGTGGAAGCAGCACACCCGTCGGCACCGTGCAGTCCCTGAGCTTGGATCTCAAAATTTTATGTGTGTATTTTTCAATTTTTTTGCTGTTGATTTTTGGGCATGCAGTCCACTGCGTGAGTGTAAGCAGCACAGTCGGCGGCACCATGCAGTCCAGTGTGTGGGTGGAAGCAAACCATGTGCACGACGCGAGCGTTTCGTGCGGTGCGGACGTGCAGTTCACCGGCGACGACGCCCTGGAATAGTAGCCACCCATGCGCAATTCAGAAAGAGCTTCTTTTGCTCTTTTTCTGTAGATTTCTAACAACATTTGTTGCTCTGTATGCTACCCAAGTTTGTTGCTCCACTGTGTATACTACCTGCTTGCTCGTGATGGGCATTTGTTGGTCCATTGTGCTAGCCAATCATTTCACTTCTATAGTATGTTTCAACTTATGAGGTTCCATCAGTCTGCGAAAATGCATTCTTTCATGCACATTGCCCTGTTGAAGCTAGGGTCCAGTGCAAATGTGCAATGCTTTTGCTGGGAAAACATGTTGCGGTAGTACTAAGCATGCAGCGACTGAAGCAAAGCAGTTGGTTGCTTGCTTGTTGGAGATCTCAGTCGGTCAGGTCAGTGCAGCAAAAGTAGGAGCTGGGCAAAGGTTAGCATTGACCTAGGAAGGACTCTTTGGTCTTGATAATCATGTAGAAGCAGTGCACTTTGGTCTTGAAAAAAGTCCACTATGAAGGACTCTTCAGTACAGTCCATTTCAAACAAAATGTACTTAAAAAACATGCAAAAAATGCAGTGCACTTTGGTTTGAAAAAAGTCCACCACGAAGGACTTTTCAGTACATATATTTTAAAATAAAAATGCATTTAAAAATCATGCAAACGCAGTGCGCTTTGGTCTTGAAAAAAGTCCACTATGAAGGACTTTTCGTACAATCCATTTAAAACAAAAAATGCATTTAGAAACCATGCGGATCACTTGCCCCGTTGCCCGTCCGATGCAGTGCGGTTTTCATTCTGAAGCAGTGCGGTCGGCCGTATGATGTTGTTTATCCCGCAAGTGCAAAAAAATTGTTACGAAAGCGAAAAAAAGTAATGCGGTTCACTTCTTGATAGTGTTGTGGTTCATTTACACCCGATGTGAAGTGCACTCTACTTTCTCGTTCTTGAAAAAAATACGTTTGAATAAAAGAAATCATGCAGTTCTCTTACCCATGTGATGCAGTGCGGTTTTTCGTCCGTTGCAGTGCGGTTTTCAGTCGAATGAAGTACCCACGTCGATTTGGGTGTAACAAAAATAGAATGTCCGCATTTCGGTAAATTCGAAATTCCTCTTAAACCGTAAAGAATTAGAGAGTGTTCTACATGAAAGAGTTGCGTATCATCGATATCTTTCCAAGGCGTATCATTTGAATCATTCCGACCAGCGGTTTGCAAAAAATTCGCCAAAAACGGTCGCTGCCACTCGTCGTCCGCCGCACGATTTTCAAAATTAACTTAAAACCGTAAGGAATTTTTAAAATATTTCAACATATGAAAGTTTCACCTCGTTCGTAGCTTTCCAACAGCATATCACACACCTCGTTTCGGCAAACGGTTCAAAAACTGGAGCGAAAACAGTACCGAAATTTAAAAAAAATTGAAAAACAGAATTCCGCGATTTAGTAAATTTGAAACTGCTCTTAAACCGTAAGGAATTAGGGAAAAATTTAAATATGAAAAAGATGCGCCTCGACGATATCTATCCAACAGCGTATCATTTGCTTCATTCCGACAAGTGGTTTAGAAAAAAAATGCGAAAAAACGCTCGCTGCCACTCGTCATCCGCCGCACCATTTTCAAAACTGCTCTTAAACCGTGTGGAATCTCGAAAAGTGTTCAACATGTCGAAGTTGCGCCTAATCCATAGCTTTTCAACAGTATATTACATGCCTCATTCTGATAAATGGTTAAAAAATTAGAGTGAAAACAGTACCGAAAAATAACACGTGCAGTTTTTTCCGACGAGAAGTTCACTCGTGTGAGTACTGCAGCACACTTGGTTCAAAGAATGACATGCACTTGCATTCAGCGTGCAGTGCGGACATGGTATGCAGAATAGTTATTCTGCTAATATTAGCAGAATAGACCGTCTGTATATATATATATATATAGAAACACTATTCTGATCACGGGATCAGAATAATATTCTGATCACAACCTGCCCTGCCCCACTAGTAGTACATTGAACTTCCCTGTGAACTCGGTTGAACTTCCGTCAACATTGCCCAAACGGGGCTTGCGATATACCGTTGGAAAGCTATGGACACCAATATCATGACCCAAGTTAAATTTTTGGCAAAATATAAGCGGTTTAAGAGCAGTTTTGAAAACCATTTTTTCATCGCACAAAAAACGTGAATCGTATTTTTGATAGCATTTCTAAACCGTTTATCGGAATGAGGCATATAATATGGCATTGGAAAGCTACTGCAAAATCGCTTATTCCACATGTTGAAAGTTTTTTCTAATTCCCTATGATTAAAGAGTAATTTGAAAAAACGTAAAATTTTGTAAATCGAACAGCTGAGTTCGTTTTTTCAATGTCATTTCTAAACGGCTAATCCAATGGCGTTGGAAAGCTTATGAAAATGCGCTACTTTTTCATTTTGAAAGTTTTTTTCTAATTCCGAATGGTTTAAGAGTAATTTAGAAAATGGTCCAAGTCCTACCGACTTCATATTTTCATACTAATTTTTTAACCGTGCGTCCGAATGCAGCAAATGATATGGCGTTGGAAAGCTTGAACAAATGCGAAACTTTTTGGTATGTATTGTTTCTCCCAATTCTTTATGGTTTTAAGTCAGTTTCGAAAATGGCAAAAAAAACGTATTTTCTCCATAATTTCTACAAACTTTATCGGAATTGGGCAAATAATATACCGTTGAAAAGCTACGGAAAATGCGAAACATTTTCATGTTGATGGTTTTCTCTGATTCCTAGCTGTTTTTAAGTAATTCCAAAAACGGCGGGATCATTCGTTCTGCCTCTATCGCGAAACAAATTCTTCAAAAATGCACCGCGTGAAGAACCTGAACTTCTCGCTGCATGTACCTGAACTTCACTCTGTTTTTCACATGATTTTTTTGCTCGTAGATCTTCATCAACTGCTCATAGCTCTCCATCCCGCTCACGGGAATTGAGCGGGTGATATACCGATGAAAAGCTGCTGTAAACACACAACTTTCCCGTGTTGATCATTTTTTCATACTCGCGACGATTTTGAAAGTTTTACATCTTAAATTCATTCAGCATAGTAGTTGAACTTCCTGCTGTTTTCACGTTAAACTTCTGTGACGTATTTTTGTTTGTAGTTTTCTCATCCATTTCGTCAATGCTACACAAATGATACTCCTTTTGTACAAACCCCATTCACAATATTTTTTTTAACTTTCTCCGACCGACGAGTTGAACTTATAACAACAAAACTTGTAGTATTTGCTTTTTATTCCTTTTTAATACAAAATGCACACCATTTAGTACGTGAACTTCTGGCAGTTATCAATCGAACTTCTCTCGGTTACGTGAAAATATCTGAGTTTTTTATAAATATTTATCGGAATTTCTTAATCTTTTTTTATGAATTTCGAAGCGCTCTATGTTTTAAAAAGTTGAACTTCTTGTTATTTTATTTTTGAACTTATTGTTTCCATTCTTTAATAACGAGAAAAATCTGAGTTTTTCTATAATCATTGAACTTCTCCATCTTTTTAATATGGACTTCCTGGTTTTATTTTTCTTAATCTTTTATATGAAATTTTGAAGCGCTCTATTTTTTAAAAGTTAAAGTTCTTGTTATTTTATTTTGAAATTCTTTGTTTCCATTGTTTAATAACGAGGAAAATCTAAGTTTTTTATAATCATCGAACTTCTCCATCTTTTTCTTCAGTATGTGGTACTCGTGAACTTATGAATTTATGAAACACGAACTTCGCATGCTATTGAATTTCAAGAAAATTTTCTAAACATATAAAAATTTGAGCACAGTAGTACAAGACAAACAATGCATTTTCTGTATCCATTTTTTGACATGGCAACATGGGTGCAGGGGCTCGTCGGGGTTGTTGTGCACCAAACCAAAACAGATGTACACGCATCGACAATAGAGGTTTTGTTCATTCGTTGAATTGTTTTCTATGTTAAGACATAAACACAAACGGGGGAGAAAGAACCAGAGAGGGAGAGTTGGACGCAAGTGCTACGACCGCATATCAACTACTGCTCATTCAGGGGAGCAGCTGCACCTCTGCTAGGGCCACACCAATGGAACGGGCAAGGCATGGTTGTGCCCTGCAGTTTAAACTGCGGTCGGGATGCAAGCGATGAAAGACATACACCGGAAGTGAGATTGCATCCCCATGTTGGAATGCACCCTAAAAAACAGCACAAAAATCACACCTTCTTTCTGCACAAACCGTTCTGAACTCCACAAAAATCACACACACACACACCGTACTGAACTCCAACCTTCTTTCTGCACCTCAGGTGACCTTCTCCCCTGCCTGATGGTGACCTTCTTCCTCTCTTTGTTCATGCGGGTAGAGAGCACCAGCGGCACATAGGTCCGTGGAGACACAACCTTTTTGAACAAAATAGAGAGAAAAAACAGTAAAGAACTAAACACATGAACATCATGCAAGAAGAGCAGCCGGCAATTTTTCTTCTTTATTTAATGTACTACAAAGCATTTCCCAATAAATTACTGGAAAACAAAGCGTTTACAAATAAATTAGCAAAGCTGCAAAAGTGATAAAATTACTTCAGAAGCTATCACAAGATTCACAACTATATCAATTTAATGCTTTGTGTCAAATGTACTTTCTAAAAAGCTTGAGCTATGTTGAGATGGAACTCGTGAGATGAGGTTGGGGTGTCTTTCTACTTATTCTGTATCCATTTTTAGTGCCAGTTTACTACAGTATTTTTACCCGTGAGATGAGGTTGTGGTCCAAGTGTTGAGGATAAGAGGAGCCAAATGTCACAACCTCTCTGAACTAAGTATCTGCGTAGCCAAAATACCACAAAAAGCAAGAAACAACTTCTTTCAATGTACTACAAAAGCATTCTCTGAACTTCATTACCCAACCACTTCAAATTATAGCCCCCTCAGGCAGGACGCCGAGCACGCCAGAGAGACGCACACCACACCCAACCATCGTCGAACGTCGCCTACCCGTTGGGGTGACGCGGCTGCATTGCGGGCTCCATCTGTAGCTTCAATGACTAAAAGGGAAGCTGCTGGGGCGAGAAAAGAAGTACCATTAGCTTGCTACAACATGGTGAAGAAGTAGCAGCGGAGGCTGCAGAGGGGGAGGTGTATTGCCAGAGGAATTGAGACGGCGGCCTAAGAAAACTTAAACCGTGGTGTATCAAAACATCATGTTTTTAATTTTTCAAAGAACTCAATACTTGGAAATGAAAATTGAAGTATCTACAGGGAGTACTCCACTTGAACTGGTCATACAACCAAACTGTTCCTTCCTTTCATATAATTTCACACGGCAAAAATCAGAAAAAGGCGCCAAAAGCTTTGCTCGAGGTGGATTTCGGAGGAAATTAAAGAAACTCTAGTCGAACTTCGTTCTATCGGCGACAATGTTGGCATGGCTGGCAGGAGGATCTCTGTTTATGGGTAAACCGCCATTTTTGCATCTCAATCCAGCCGCAGATGTTGTTGCTTGTGCCATAGGGTAGGATAGGTAGACGGAGCAAGAGGCATGTCCCCGTGTATTGTTTTCGAGGGGCTACCATTAGAGGCCAGGGAGCAGGAGCCGTTGGGGCAGCCATCGCTAGCTGCAGCTGTAGGTGGAGGCCTTCTCTAGCTGCAGGCCAAGGACTCCTCCATCTGTAGTGGTGGACACGTAGGCACGATGGACAGCAGGGAAGGTGCTGAGGTGGAGCACGCACGGCCGTGGCAACATCGCTAATGTCACTGGTCGAGAGGGGAGAAGAACTTTGCATAATGCAGGGGCGGTAGTGGAGATTAATGACGGCGAGCACCAGCGTCGGATCCGGCAGCAGCAGCTAGCGAGTGAACTTCATGCGGCGGTGCAGTCGACCTACAAGAGCATGGGCGGCGACCTGCATTGGATTGGGGACCCTGCTCGAGATGGTGGCCGCCGATCCGCAGGTGTCAGTTCTGAAGCGAGGTGGCGGAAGTGGCGACTAGGCGCGGGGGATGGGTCATGTTGGTGGCTGACTTGGGCGCGCCAGGGAAGATGGTGGTTTGGGCGCGCCGGAGAAGATGGCGGCGGCGTCGGTGCATGGGAGCTGGCCTGGACCCGGCCGTGGGGAGGCGCGCCGGCCGCTGGGAGGAGGAGATGCACGCCGGCCTGGGGGCGTAACGGGGAGGCGCACCGGCCGTTGGGAGGAGGGGGGAGGCGCA